>NC_080847.1:50035345-50335345 GCF_030435755.1 Ochotona princeps | reverse complement strand
TTCAGATTAGCTTAGCTTCGGCCATTGCAGGCACTTGGGGAAATGAACCAACACATGGAAAACAATTCTCTACTTCTCTCTGTAAATCTCCTTTCAAATAAAAATTAAAAATTAAAAAGAAATTGCATCCTTCTCTGGTTGTTTTATATGTGGTAAAAATAAAAAAAAACTATGAATGCCGAGGTGGGGTAGATCCCTCTGAGGCCCCATCCCACCACCCAGAGCTCCTTCCCCCGTGGGCCCTGTGTCCCTTTCCCCCTGCCCACCCTCCAGCACAGACCCCAGGGGCTTCATGACAGTTCCTCTTTCATCAGTTTCCTGGCTGTGCCATCACATCCCAGCAACACCCAACCCCAGTTCCACATAAACGTCTCCCTTGTCCAGACCCAGCCATGGGTTGCTGCTGGGGCTGGGGGCAGGGAGAGAGGATCACTGAACTAAGTGGCCCTTAAAGTGGACGTCATCGGCCTCCCATGACCATTGTCACCACACAGCCATCCTTGGGGTGCACCGGTTCCCTCCCTGGGTCCCCAGAGGCACTGCCACTAGCCTTTTATGTCCAAATAACCATATGACAAATCTTTTATCTCCTTCATGGCTTCGCCCTAGTACAGCGTTCCCTGACTACAATTTTTTTAAAGTATCTTTCACCACCTAGCTAACTCTGCTTTTTTTTTTTTTTTATGCTTTTGCTTAGTCTGTCCTGTTGCTGGGCTGTAAGCTTTGCATGCTTTCCTTATGACTGTGTCCCAAAGCCTCTACCCTGGCTGGCCAACAAGCGCTCATGCAAATCCTGCCTGAGCAATGGGGGAGAGGGGGTGGGAGGAGAAAAGGGTGAAATTATTTTTTCCCAGGGCGGGGCAGAGGGAGCAGGTTCCATGTGGTCCAGTTTTTTAAAGATTCATTATTTCATTTATTTAATTACTTGGAAATCAGAGTGACCCAGAGAGAAGGAGACAGAGAGATCTTCCATCTACTGGTTCACTCCCCAAATGGCTACAACAGCCAGGACTTGACCAGGTCGAAGCCAAGAGCTGGGAACTCCATCCCAGTCACCTACTGGGCTGGTAGAAACCCAAGTACTTGGTCTGTCAACTGCCTCCCAGGAGCATTGGCAGGGATCTGGATGGGGAGCCTGGAGTAGCTAGGCTGGAACCAGAGATTGGAGCCACCACTGAGACAGGGGTTGCAAGGTGTCCCAGCAGCCCCACAGCACCCTCTCCTGAGGGGTCAGCTTCACCTCCCTCCATGAGCATCCTCCCATCAGGACCTGCACACACTGAGGTTCTGGCTGCTCTAGACATCGGTCTCTCAGCCTGCCTTGCCTCTGCTTGCTAACTGCTGTGGACTGGTATGTATGTGCTGCCTTCATTCCTCCATTCCAGGTACCTGGAAGTGCCTCCTGCCTTCCCACTGTGGGGTGACTGACCTCAAGGTCAGCAGCCGTCACCTACGGGACAACACCAGTCCCACTCTCTTACCTGGCCTCTCCGCCAGCACATGAGAGGCAGGCCACCCAGGCGTGCGGATCAGCAACAATGGGGGTTGCACACGCCTCCTGCTCTTAGTCCTCCTGGTTATCCGCCCAATTCTCTGTCCCCCACACAGTCCCCTGGCCAAATCCTCCTCCCTGGCCTGTCCCTGTTTCCATGTGTTAACTCCGTGTGATTCCCTCTATGTCTCACTCGGCTTGTACCTCCCAGGCCATGTCAGCCACGCCTCTTCTTTCCGCCTCCATCCACACAGCCAGGCCCTGCAGTCGCACATCTCACTCCTGAGCACCCAACTCATCAGTCATCTCACGAGCTTCTCTCCGCAAACGCCAAGCTCCCAGCGCCGAGCCTGGATCCATCACTCCACCCCATGTTCCCAGGCTGAGGAACATGACACCACGGCCATCAGTGTGTTCTAGCCAGAATCCTGGAAATCATTCTTTTTAAGATTTATTTTTGCATCCTGATTAACTATGTAAACATTTATTTATTTGAAAGACAGAATCTTAAAACACACAGAGAGAAATGGAGTCTTCCATGCACTGATTCATTTCCCAAATGGCAGCAACAGCCAGGACTGGGTCAGGTCAAAAACAGGAGCCAGGAACTTCTTCCAGGTCTCTCACATGGGTATGGGGACCCAAACACTTGGGTCATCTTCTACTGCTTTTCCTGGCACAGTAACAGGAAGCTGTGTTGGAAGTGGAACAGCTAGAACTTGCACCTGTGGCATGCTGGCGGTGTCACAGACAGAAGCTTCATGCGCTGCACCAATGCCAGCCCCTGGAGACCATTTTCCACTCTGTCCTCTTTCTCCTCCTCATTCCCCCAAATCTGAATCAGGGCAGCATAACCTCAGCACTGTGGCCATTTGGAGACGTCCCCTTAGCTGTGGGGGGTTGCCCTGTGCCTTGCACAACCTTGCCAGCCATGCTTGCCTCTGCACCCACCCCACTGGGCATGCATGTGCACACACACACACACACACACACACACACACACACACACAGTGATTATACTCAAAGCATCCCAAAACATTGCTGGAATTCCTTGCTGCAGGTTGGACACAAGTGCCTCTAGTTGAAACCACTGCCGTGCAACAGTCAGCAAGCCCGGCCGCTTTACCTCCTCGATATCTCTCTTGGGTCCACTGTTTTTCCACCCTGCTACTGCATTCTGAGTCCAAACCCAACCGCCTCCTAACAGGTTCCCCTACCTCCAACTTGGTCCTCACCAAGTCCCTGCCCACTGCGGTGCCAAAAGCACCTGTGAGTCCCCACACCAAAGTATTTGGGAGCTTCCCTTTATCGTCGTCAGGAAGAGACACAATGCCTGGGGGTGGTATTGTGGTATAGTGGGCCAAGCCACCTCTACAATGCCAGCTTCCTTTATCAAAGTGCTGGGTTCGAATGCTGACTGCTCCACTTCAGAGCCAGCTCCCTGTTCATGTAGCAGAAGGTGACCAAAATGCTTGTCGCGTGTGAGAGACTGGGATGAATTTCCCGGCTTCTGGCTTCAGCCTGGGCCAGCCCTGGCCATTGCAGCCATGTGTGGAGTGAATCAGCTGATGGAAGGGCTTTCTCTGTTATTCTCTGTGTCTCTCCCTCTCTCTGTCATTCTGCCTTTCAAATGAATGGGAAAAAATCTTGAAAAATAAAGTTCCCTTTTGTGAATTTCAACGGTCTTCCTTTTTTAAAATATTTATTTATTTATTTTTATCGGAAAGCCAGACATACAGAGAGTAAGAGAGACAGAAAAGAATATCTTCCAGCCGATGATTCACTCCCCTAGCGGCCATCATAGTCAGAGCTGAGCCAATCCAAAGCCAGGTGACAGGAGCTTCTTCTGGGTCTCCCACACAGGTACAGAATCCCAATGCTTTGGGCTGTCCTCAGCTGCTTTCCTAGGCCACAAGCAGGGAGCTGGATGGGAAGCGGGGCTGACGGGATTAGAACCGATGCCCATATGGTGTCCTGGTGCAGACAAGGCAAGAACCTTAACCACTAGGCTACCATGCTGGGCCCACAAATAAGTAAATCTAAAACAAAAACTAAACAGTTCGTTGAAAGGCCTGATTGAAACAGAGTGGCAGAGAATATTGACAACGCATCTGACAACATCACCAGGAAAAGGTTGATAAATTAGCAAGAAAATGGACAAAAGACTTGAAGAGCATTTCCCCACAGGGTCTTCAAATGGCTAGTTATCTGAGAACAGACTCCATCTGATGGGTAGTGAAGGTTCCAAGGGTCCCTTGGAGAAAGGCAAAATGGAGCCACACTGGGATGTGCACCTGCTGGAGGCCTGCAGGGACACAGCTGCTCCACAGCCGGCGTGGGTAGGGGCCAGCAGGGACCTGCTGGGACACTCTTGGTGGGGACACAACCTGGTAGCAGTTCCTATAAAGTCTGACAGACACCTCCTCCAGGATCCAACCATTTCTCCTCCAGAAACACGTGCTCACGCCCACCAGGAACTAGGGGTGGGCACATGGGGCAATGGTTAAAATGCTGCATAAGACACTCATGTCCCATATGGGGGTGCCGGGCTCATGTCCTTGCTCCTAACTTTAACTTCCTGCTAATGCCCAGCCTGGAAGGCAACAATGACAGCTCAGATACCTTGGGCCCCCTGTCACCCACATGAGAGACTCAGGTTGAGTTCTATGCTCCTGACTGTGGCCTGGTTTAACCCTGGTTGCTGTGAACCTCTGGAAGATGAAATAGTGTATGAAAAAAAAAAAAAGAAAAAAAATTTTGAGTGCCACCATTTGCAATTGTTCTAAACTCAGCCCAGCTGTACAAGGCTCGGTGGGTGGCTGGACGAACTCCGGCACATGTATACTGTGGAGCAGGCAACAACCACTGGAAGTAATAAGCTGCAAGACAAAGAAGACAAGGAGGGACCTCACAGATGCAGAGCCGAGTGAGGTCAGGGATAGAAGGGGACATGCCTCATGATCCCACATACACCAAGTTCAGACACCAGCAAGATGAGCCCCGTGATGCTACAATGCACAGTAGCATCTACCCTTGGCAGTCCCAGGCAGGGAGCCTGGGGGCCTCTCTGGGGCTACCACTCACTGAGGTTTTTATTGCTATTATTCACATGTAACACTTGTTTGATTCTGCTGCTTGACCTGGGTTTTGTCCTCTGATGTAATTGGTCAATGGCAGAACTAGTGGAAACTCACGATGTATTCACCAATTTGTATGCATGCACTACTTCATTATAAACACATACACACAAACACACACACTAGCAAGACGCATTTTCTCAAAATCACCCACCTGCAAAGGTTCACATGAGAAGTATGTTGAAGGAATAAAGGTGAGGCACGGAAATTGAAGGGGCATGCATGCTTGGCCCTAATGTGGGTTACAATGCCCACATTCTAGAAGCTGCCTAACAAGTAAAGCTGCCACCTGCAGTATGGTATCCCACGTGAGCACTGTGCATGTCCTGGCTGTTCCTCTTTCTGTCCAGTTCTCGCAGCCAAGGGCCTGGGAAAACAGCAGAAGATGGCCCAAGTATCTGGGCCCCTGTTATCCATATGGGAGACCCAGATGAAGCACCTGGCTCCAGCCTGGCCCAGCCCTAGCCACTGTAGTCCTTTGAGGAAGGAAGACCTCTCCTTTCTCGATATAAAACTCTAATTTTAAAACAAATAAATAAATGGGCCGGTGGCGTGGCCTAGCGGCTAAAGTCCTCGCCCTGAACGCCCCGGGATCCCATATGGAAGCAGGTTCTAATCCCGCAGCTCCACTTCCCATTCAGCTCCCTGCTTGTGGCCTGGGAAAGCAGTCGAGGACGGCCCAAAGCCTTGGGACCCTGCACCTGTGTGGGAGACCCGGAAGAAATTCCTGGCTCCTGGCTTTGGATCAGCTCAGATCTGGCCATTGTGGCCACTTGAGTAGTGAATCATCGGACAGAAGATCTTCCTGTCTGTCTCTCCTCCTCTATGTATATCTGACTTTGCAATAAAAATAAATAAATCTTTAAAAAGAAGAAAAGAAAAAGAGAATGGTAGGGGCCTGGCATTGTGGTGTAGCACATTAAGTCACCATCTGTGGGGCCGGTTTCCCAGTTGCTCTACTTCTGGTCCAACTCCCTGCTGAAGTACCTGGGAAAGTGGTGGAAGACAGTTGGGCTCCTGCCACCCATGTAGGAAACTGGTCATTGAGTTTCAGGCTCTGGTCACTGAGGCCATTTGAAGAATGAAATCATGAATGGGAGATCTCTCTGTGGGAGGTTTCTCTCTCTGTGTTACTTGATCTTCAAATAAATAAAGTATTTTAAAAATAACAATCAGAAAAATCTAAGTGGATGATTTTTTTCTTTAAAAGAAATCCTCACATTTCTCTGGAACACATGCTTTCTGAAACAAGGTTTTAGGTTCTTATCTCACCTCTTCCTGCTGGGAGCCGAGGTCTCCCAGTTTTTGTGTCATTGGGACACACAAAGATACGAAGAGAACGGCTCCCCTGCTGGCAAGGCCACAAGGAGCACCCAGCTGTATGGCAAGGCCTGGTAGATGTCCCTACAGCCACTTCGTTGCAGTTTCACACACTCAACTTGCCCTGAGATGTGCTGATGCATTGTGGTTTGCCCTTGTGCAATGGTCTCTGGAACTGATGTGAGTTTTCACACTAATGCCACTGACAACGTCTGGTGAGGGGCCTTCAACAATTTGTCTTGGCTGCTCCTGAGATCCTTTGGCTGGAGGAGCTCAAGCATGTTTGTACTAACACTGTAAAACATGCTTTCAAGCTACTTCAGGGGTTGTAAGCCAACAGTTGTAGCGGAAATTTACATTTAAAGTTTTTTGTTTCTGATCTTTGTTTTTTCCCTCTGTGATATATTTTGTCCTCTAACTGACAAGTTTGTAGAATGAGAAATGTAGCAGGGGTGTATTACTGATTAATGTGCTGCCCGCTGAGGAACTGCTGGCTGCAAGGTCAGAATGGGTAAAGCCCTGCTCTAAGGTAAAACCATTTGCAGAATTATCTTTGGAAATATCCACTTGACCATGACGTAAAAAGTCTGTGCGAAAGCTTGTGAGGTTTTCTCTATAAAGCGGTCAGCTTTCTTGCATTGTTCATTACGATCATGAAATTATAGTGATCCATCTTTTCTCTTTATCTTTAAAACGCCAACTCCATACATCTTTTGTGAGCTCCGAGCTGGAGCTGGTCTCTGGCATCTAGGAATCCCTCTACACTGATCAAATATCTCCTAGGGGATCCCATAGGCCCCCGGACTTCCCCATCCCAGCCTCCGCCTGTGTTGCTGCAGCAGCCCATGACCTGTCTGGGTCATCTATGTCTGCTTGGTTCTGTCTCTCCCATAGGATCAGGCCCCAGGATGCCCAGCTGGCTCTGTCACCGCTGTCCCTCGAGTTGGCCAGCACAGAGAGCGCTCAGGGAATTTTGTGGACGCTTTAGAATTCTCAGCCAACACACTCTTTCGAAGTCAAGATTCTGAGTCCACAGAGACAGTTGGAGTCTGGTGCAGTAAACGTTCGTCTCGGGTTCAAGCCTACAGGGACGATCTGGTGACTGACAGCTGAAGCTGCTTCATATTTTGTGGCACACATCCTTTTTTTTAAGATTTATTTATTATTGGGCCTGGCACAGTAGCCTAGTGGCTAAAGTCCTCACTTTGCACGCTCTGGGATCCCATATGAGTGCTGGTTCTAATCCCAGTGGCCCCACTTCCCATCCAGCTCCCTGCTTGTGGCCTGGGAAAGCAGTTGAGGACAGCCCAAGTCTTGGGACCCTGCACCTGCGTGGGAGACCTGGAAGAGGCTCTGGGTTTCTAGCTTCGGATTGGCTCAGCTCCGGCCGTTGTGGCCACCTGGGGAGTGAATCAGTGGATAAAAGATCTTCCTCTCTGTCTCTCCTCTGTAGATCTGAATTTCCAATAAAAATAGAAATAAACCTCTAAAAAACTGAAGATTTATTTATTTTTATTGGAAAAGCAGATATACAAAGAGAAAGAGATACAGAGAGAAAGATCTTCCATCCACTGATTCACTCCTCAAATAACTTCAATGGCTGCAGCTGAACCAATCCAAAGCCAAGAGCCAGGAATTTCTCCTGGGTCTCCCATGTGGGTACAGGATCCCAAAGCTTTGGGCCGTGCTCAACTGCTTTCCTAGGCCACAAGCAGGGAGCTGGATTGGGAAGCGGAGCAGTCAGGACACGAACCGGCACCCATATGGGATCCTGGTGCATGCAGGGGGAGGATTTAGTCACTAGGCTACTACACCGGGCCCATGTCTTCTTGTAAATTGGGAAATTCCAGATGACAGCAGAGTTGGTGACTTTGGGTCCACACATGCCCCATGGCTAGAGCTGCTCACTGGAGCGGTATGCTGCAGGTACCCACAGCCCCCTGTCCACTCACCCAGCTGTCCTCTGCTTCATGTGACACTCTTGCTAGACCTCTTACAAAGGTCCAACAACCTTACTCCCACTTGTCTTTATAATCTATAGATTCAGTCAAGGATCAAATATATTAGAAAATCGGCTGGCACTGTAGCATAGTAGGTAAAGCTGCTACCTGTGGGGCCTAGTGTAGTAGCCTATGACTACATCCTACCTTGCATACGCTGGGATCCCATATGGCCATTGGTTTATGTCCCGGAAGCTCTGCTTCCCATCCAGCTCCCTGCTTGGGGCCTGGAAAAGCAGAGGAGGATGGCCCAAAGCCTTGGGACCCTGCACCCATGTAGGAGACTTGGAAGAAGCTCCTAGCTCCTGGCTTCAGATCGGCACAGCTCCAGCCATTGCAGCCACATGGGGAATGAATCAATGGATGGAAAATTTTCTTCTCTCTCTGCTTCTATCTGTATATCTGTCTTTCCAAAAAAAAATTAAATAAATCTTAACAACAACAACAACAAAAAAGCTGCTACCTGTGGTGTGGGCATCCCATCAGGACACTGATTGGAGTCTCAGCTGATGGGAGCCAATTCTGATTCAGCTCCCTCCTAATGTGCCTGGGAAATCAGCAGATGATGAGCCAACTGCTTGGGCCTCTGAACCCATGGGGGACACTTGGACACAGTTCCAGGGTCCTGCTTTAGCTTGCCACTCATGTGCGAGACACAGAAGTTCCTGTTGTGGCCATTTGAGGAATGAACCAGAGGCTGGAAGATCTCTCTCTTTCTGTTTCTTACTACCCTCTGTAATTGTGATGTCAGGGCTGGCATTGCAGTCTAGTGGGTAAAGCTGCCCCGTGAGATGCCAGCATCTCCCTTGGGCACTGCTTAGAGTCCCAGCTGCTTCCGATGGAGTTCTTTCACAATGATCCCAGAAAACAGCAGAAGATGGCCCAGGTCCTTAGGCCCCTGCCAGCAGAGACCTAGAGTAGGATCCTGGCTCCTGGCTTTTGATTGGCCCAGGTATAGTCACTGTGGCCTTTGTGGGAGTACACAAGTTTGAAAATTTGCTTTATTTTGAAAGACAGACAAGGATCATCTATCTGCTGGTTGACTCACTAAATGCCTGCAAAAGCTGAGATTGGGCCAGGCTGAAGCCAAGAGCCAGGAGTCAGAACTCGAACCCAGGGCTAGCTGTGCGGCACATGGGGAAAGCTGATCATTGCCCATGATGCTGCCATCCCACATGGGTGCCAGTTCTACTCCTGGCTGCTCCATTTCTAACCCAACTCACTGTTGATGGCCTAGGAAAACAGCAGCAGATGACCAAGTGCTTGGGTTCCTACCACTCATGTGGGAGACACAGAAGAAGTTTCTGGCTCCTGGCTTGGGCCTTGCCCTCCTAGTTCCAGCCATTATGGCCATTTGGAGGGTGAACCAACAGATGGAAGATTCTCTCCAATTTTGAGTTCCAAATTTAAAATGATAATAATAAATTGAACCCTTTGATGTGGGGATATGCGTGTCCCAATCGGCATCCCAACCACTGAACCAAACTCCTATTGCGTGTTTCACATTGTAAGGGCTTAGAATGACAAAGTTACATTTCTCCAAGGGTTTCATGCTAATCATTAAACAGCTCTGATTTTCCAAAGCCCTATAAACACAAAGTCCTAGGTTCACCACCCTACCCAACCAGTGGTGTGTAACTGCACATGCTCAGGCCTTCACTGGTGTCGCTCTACAACAGGGCAGGGTGACCAACCAGCCCATCTGGCCTGGGGCCCAGGGCTTTGGTGCCAACTCCTAGGAGTTACAGTCACTCTTCCTTCACGTTCTCAGAACCCATGTTTCTAATGTGAACATCTATAGCGACAGGAACACAAAGCCCCAGGTACCTATGGAGACTGGAGTTCAGGTTTCCGAGGACCTAAGATCCTGGGACAAATGACAAAATCTATGATTTTCAAGTTTGATGTTTCCAAAGGCTTGTGTTTCTAAAAGTCTCAGGTTCAAAGAATCTCTGAGCATGACAACCAGGATTCTAGAGGCCAATGGTTCCACTTTTGGGAATCCTAAGGGGGTGGGACTTGGAAAACTCCATGTTTCTGGGAGAGTTATGTTTCTGAGGTTCCCAGGCTGTGCTGCCCCATATGGCAGCCAAGAACCGCAAGTGGCTCCTTAGATTTAAAGGACTTCAAACAAAATGAAACGGAGGACAGTCCCTCGGGCAGCACCAACCACGTTTAAGTACTCACTAGCCACACACTTGTATTAGGAGCTACTATTGAACATCACAGAACCAGGAGGTGCCCATTAATGTCTCCTGGCAGCTTGGTCCACAGAGCCAACACCCAGAGAGTCTAACCCTGTCCCCTCCCTTCCTCCCTCATGGCCACCAAGAGCTCCAGCACTGAGGCAAGGAGGCCACCCCTCCTCTCCAGCTACCTGCCAAGGCCTTGATCCGGGAGCACTCGAAGAGCGAAGCGGCTGTGGTGGAGGCTGCAGGCGGCTCCCGCTCCCAGCCCCGCTCTGGGCTGTCCCAGCGCGTGGCTGGGTTGTTGTTGTTGTTGGAGGCAGGCAGCCCCTCCATGTTGTCCACTTCCCCTGGCACCTGCGCCATGGGGAAAGGTGAGGCCTGGGAGGAGGGAAGAGGTGGAGGTTAGGGCCTGGGCTCTGAGGAGCCTGGCTATATGTCCTGGCCCCTCAGCAGCCTCAGTCTCCCCATCTTTAGAGTGGACATCGTAACAAATGATTGCCATGCCCACCTTGACCACTTCACGGGGCCATGGTGCAGCATCTGGCTTAGCGCCGGGCACAGGGCAGGGCTCAGCTGACTATCACTGTTACAATTATTAGGACAACAATCACATTGCCACCCGCAGAGTTCTACCCTGCAGCCACAGCTATTACAAGCGCTTGTTGGCCACTTGCACTATGCTTACTGTCACATACGCATCCTCTGACTTAATCCCCACAGCTTTCATTCCTGAACGATGGGCTATTTCATGACGCCCACTTGACAGACCAGGAAACTGAGGCACTCCTTGCATGTCCTGCCCACACCCCCATCCCTGAACCGTTCAGGTGAAAAAGGTGTGTACTTGGGAAGTACAGATGTGTTACACTCCTTGACCCTGGGTTTGGCATGTGACTTGCTTTAGTCAACAGAATTAAGCCGAAATGCTGGTTTGCTTGTTCTAAGCCTAGCATTCAAGGGCTCCTGCATGTTTCCGCTTGCCTGAGAAAAAATATGTCAGGGCGAGATTAGATCCAAAGCCCCGGTCATTCCAGCCAGGGTCAGCCAGTGATGCCCCTATTGTAGCCGCTATTGTGAGCAAGCTCACAGAAACCAGCAGAACTTCCAGCAAAGTCCAAGCCCGAGTAGAGAGCTCAGCCTCAAATGCTTAGTAATGGGTTCAGGCCCACGCTTTCCGCGTGCTTTGTTACACGGCACAATTGTGGCAATCGCTAACTGGCAGATTCCATCTGACCCCCACAGCTAGGCCCTGGAACACTGCTAAACTGCAAATAACACAGGCACAACAGTGCCAGCCCTTCCTCTCCGCCTGGACCCCAGAGCTGAATCTAAGACTAAGAAAGGGGGGTGCCGGGGGGTCAGGTGCCCGATTCTCCAAGCACTCACACAATTGTCCATCTACAAGATACAGAGAAAGCATTTAGGAACCTGGGTCGGTGTCCTGGAGACCATCCCTTGGAAGCTGGCCTGGCTAAACCCACTGTTTTTTCCTTTCTTCTCTGGAAAGGTGTGTAAGTGGGCATATGGCTGCCTACCAGCTGTGTGACCTTGGCCAGGTCACTTCCCTTCTCTGGGTAATGATCCTAGCACCCCCCTTGCTAGGAGTGTTTGAAAATCACACAAGTTAAGAACCCAGGGAACCCAGGAACGTGGTATTTGGCCCACAGCAAAGCTCTCAATAGTCATCCCTGGCGTCACCCATATTATAATAAATCAGCGAGCCTGTTCTGGACTCCAGTAAAAACGAGTTCAAGTCCTGCCTTATCCCCTGTTCCCTTTCAGAATCGAGTAGCACTCAACTGGGGTCCCGGGGCCTCAGCTGTCTTCCCCGCTAAAGGTGGTGCCAACTGTTTGCTCCATGCAGGATACCTGGGCATGGGTGGACGCTTAGCAGCCGAGCCATTAACACATGAACGGAGAAGGAAAAAAGTGAAGGGCAGGTGGGAAGGGGTGTCGGGGGCAACACTGGCCTATGGTGCCCAGAGCGGGCTGAGGGTGAGGCTTTAACCCTTCCGCAGCTGCTCCCCAGCCGGTGAACCCAGGGAGCAAGACGGGAAGGACCAAGGCCTGGGGCAGGACCCTAGCGCAGCGATGGTTCAGCCCTCGACCCCCAACCCCCACCTCCGCTCTGGCCGGAGGGACTCCGGGGTGCGCGGGTTGCGGGAAGGGAAAGGATGCTCAGGTAGGTGGGGGGACGCCGCTCACCTGGGCCCCGCCGCTGCTCGCCGCGCCCGACAACCCCGCTTGTGGGCATCCGAGGCCCGCCCGGCCCGGCTCGCTCGGCCCCGCCGCACGGCCGGATCCGCATGCGCCGCCGCCGCCGCCGCCGCGCCTCCCCGCACCGCCCCGCTCGCGCCCGCGCGTCCCCGGGCCTCCCTGGCGTCCCCGGGCCCCGAGCTGTACCCCCACGGGCCGTGGCGCGTGGTGCGCAGCGGCAGCAGCAACAGCAGCGCCGGCGTCACGGCCACACGCTCCCCGCCACCGCCGCGCCCCGCACGCCCTCGGCGGACGGGCGGCCGTGTCACGCACCGTGTCACACGGCGGTGCGGGGTCCCCGCCCCCGCGGCGTCGCCCCCTTTTTCCACTCTCGTAGTCTTGGGGAGCCCGGGGAGGACGTGGAGGAGGAGGAGAGCCAGGTGGCCACGGCCACGCGCACAACCACCACGCAGGCAAACGCGGTGGCTGCGCCAGCCAGACGGGGAGGGGGTGTCACAGCCTCGGATAACGCACCTCTCTCCCCGACCCGCGCCGACCCCACCTCACGCAGGTGGACATCCATGATGCCACCTCAGGTCAGGGAGGAGTGCGGCACGTGAGGCCCTCCACACACACACACACACACACACACACGGCCATAAGGTGGCTCCCGGTCAGGCGTCCCCCTCTGCTGGGACTGAGGGTCACTTCGGGTCACACAGGTACGCAGACACGCGCGGTGTCACACTTTGTCACACGCAGGCACGGGGAGGCCCTGAGGTGGGAGCTGCGCCAGGCGGCCATCCGCCAGCGCGGGCCGAGGGGCGTCAGGGCGGGGAGGCTGTGGGCGTGGCCCGCCGCGCTCGGCCCGCCCCCTGGCCTGGGGCGCGCGCTCGTGGCCCCGCCGAGGGGCGGGGCCTCCGCGGTCCCGCCTCTGCGTCTCATTGGCGCTCCTTGCTGCTCTGTCCACTCACGTTCTTCCCAGCCTGGGGCGGAATGCCACAGGCCCCGCCTCCCCTAGACTGAGAGGTGATGGGCGTGGTCACGGGGAAGGCGGGGCTCTCGGGGTTGGCTCCGCCCCGTGTTTCCTGCTTAAAGCAGGACGGAGCCCGCCGTCTCCGAGCCTGTGGGTTCCCGCGCGTCCCAAAAGAACTAGAGGAGGCCTCGCACGCCCGCCACCTTGCAGCATGGCCGTCAAGAAGATCGCGATCTTCGGCGCCACCGGCAACACCGGGCTCACCACCCTGGCGCAGGCGGTGCAAGCAGGCATGAGCCGGGGCGGGCGGGCGGGGGACATTAGCCAAAGGAGGGCTGGGTGGAGCCCAGCCGAAGGAGGACGGCTGGGGTGGCCATCCTTGCCCCCAACCAGGCGTGCGAGGACTCGATGCGAGGGAGGGGTAGTGCAGGCAGTGCAGGGGGCCGAGGGGACAGAATTGGGGCGGGGGGAGGCTAGGAACTCCAATTCCTTGTGTGGACAAGGCAAAAGAAGGGACGGTGGGAGCCTGGGAGACTCCAGGAGCCCTGTGGGTCAGATCAGGCTGCTACCAACTGTGGGGGTGCTGCCTGGGGTGCTGCTGGTGTGCAGGGGTGGGATGTGGAGGCAGTGGTTCTTGGTACCTCGGTGGAGACTTTCCTGAGCTGGGTATCCACCTGCAGCCCAGCACTACTATGTCTCCACCTCCAAATCCTGGAAGGCCGCCTCCTATGGGTGTAGGGGTAGAACCCAGTAGGTATCACCCCCACTCGGCAGATGAGAAAGCTGAGGCCCAGGAAAGTGCCTTCCCCAATTGCCCAGTTCTGGTAAGTGGCAGCGCTGGTATGGCAGCCCAGCTGGTGCACAGAACCAGCAGTTCTTGGCTTGAGCACTGCCAAGAGTTGGAAACTGAAAAAGTTTGGGAGGGTAACATGGCAGAAGTAGAATCCCACACTCCAGTTGTGGGAAAGCCAGCAAGGGCTGAAAACTCAATTTCTTCCCAGATCACAACTTGGGGGAGGGGTGCAGGAAAAAGGAATGCCAATCCCCAGTGCCCTCTGCCCACTTCATCACTCCCTCCCCCTTCTGTTCAGAAGTTACCAGTGGGCTCTGGACCTTTCCGATAGAGGGCCCCACCCTGCTTCTCTGGCTGAGTCTGAGTGATACTGACTATCTGAGTGCACTAACAGGGTGGAGGCCGCCAGGGTCCTGCTCCTCTACACACACACACACACACACACACACACACACACACACAAACCCAACACAAGCTCTCCCTGCAGGGACTTGGCCTGTGAGGCCCCCTATCTCCCTCCTGGTGGAGGGGGAGAGCTGTGTTTGGAACCCACCTTCCGTACAGATTTGCTGCTCAGCACTTTTGGAGGCTAAGGAGGAAGGATGGAGTAGGGAGAAGTTGAGAAGTGCTGAGTCATGGTGCCTTTTGCCCCTTTCCCACATTCCTCAGATTGTCCCTGCTCCCTTACACCCCCTCTGCTGGTGGGGGCCGGAACTGCACCTAGTGTCCCCCAGTGGGATGAGTCCAAGAGAGGGGCATTATCCTTCCATGGAAGAGCTGGGCCAAACCCAAGGTTTATGTCCCTTGGTGAACTGACAAGAGCCAAGAATCCCGACGGGCAGGGACCTACGGCAGCCAGCTGCCTGCCTTCAGGAAGGTGTCCGCCCGTGTGGACAGGGGCCTCGTTGTTCCATACCCATGTATCTGAGGTGTGGGGATGTTAATACTGCTTGCCCCGGGGCTCCTGTGATGTGTCAATCAGATCATAAACAGGAAGTGCAGAGTTGGTGCCCCTCCTGCTGGCTTCTGGGTCAGAGTCAGGTAAAAAAAAAAAAAATCAACCTTCTCTTCTACTTAAGGAGCTGTGTGATCTGGACTCAGCTACCTAAAAACTGCCTCAATTTTTCCCATTCTCAAAATGGGTATGATAATCACAGTAGTGGTATTCCAGTCTGGTGCTTCTCAAACTGGGTCACATGAGCAGCTGGTTTTGTGAAACTTTCGTTGCAATAATGTGTGTATGATTTTGTGTGTGCTGGGTTAAGCTGTAAAACCTGTTTTGTATTGAGGATTAAGATGCAAGAACCTTAAAAGAGACAAGGACCTCCTGGGGGGGAAACTATATATAATATGCATGTGTATATATTTATATATTTCTGTGTATAAATATAGTTATATACAGTTATGTGTATTGTATGTTATATTCACATGCACAGAAATATGAAGAATCTGAATATATGTGGATAGTTAGCAAAATTAAAACAACAAAAATGTAAGTAAGCCAGGCATTTATATAAAGACTGGAAACACCTCACACACACTCTTGCCCTTTGAGGATGTAAAACTTCGAGAGGGGTCCCTGTTGTGGCACAGTGAGTTAAGCCTTTGTGTGTGACGCTGGCATCCCGTATCAGAGTGCTGGTTCAAGTCCTTACTGCTCTGCTTCCAGTCTAGCTCCCTGCTAATGCCCTGGGAAGGCAGCAATGGATAAGGCCTGAGGGCTTGAACCCCTGCCACCTGTGCAGAACGTCAGAATGCTGCTGCTGGATCCTGGCTTGGGCTCAGTCCAGTTCTGGCTGTTTGGGGGTGAGCTGGTAAATGGAAGATCTCTCGCCCATTCTGCTTTTCAACCAAATAAATAAGTAAGTGGTGTAATAAGCTAAGCCTCCACCTGCAGCACCAGTATCCCATAAGGGTGCCAATTCAACTCCTGGCCACTCCAATTCTGATCTGTCTCCATGCTAATACATCTGCAAAAACAGCAGAGGGTGGCTCAAATGCTTGGGCCCCTGCAATCATGTGGGAGACCTGGAAGAAGTTCCTGGCTTCCGATAGGCCCAGCTTTGGCCATTGTGACCATCTGGGGAGTGACCATGGAAGATCTCCTCCTCCTCCTCCTCCTTCTTCTTCTTCTCTCTCTCTCTCTCTCTCTCTAACTCTGCTATTCAAATAAGAAAACAATAAATCTTTAAAAATAAATCTTTTTTTAAAGTGTATTGCAGGAAAAAAAAGTGAACCTAGAAGTCACATGCCCTTCTATTTTTTTGGCCAACCCTTCCCCTAGTCCTGGCGGCCACCCATCAACTTCCTGTTTGTGTGGTTTCTGTTTGTTTTGGATGGGACTATGGAAGTAACCATGTGACTGACTGCTATGAGTTAGCAAAATACAAGTGTGCTAAAAATTCCAGCATGTTGTAACATGTATCTGAATGGCATTTCTTATTATGATATTTCTTCTTCCCAAGTCTGCCACATTGTATGTCTCCATTGCATGCTGTGTGAGGGTATGTTTTCATTCCTGGGGAACAGGGTGTGAAGGTAAGGACTAGCAGCTGGGTCACAGGTCAGCTGTGGAGGAGCAAGGCTGTTGTTGGCATTGCTGTGAGGGTTCCAGGCCCGTGGCCCGAGCGCTCAGGCTCCAGATCGGTGTGGTGTGGACAGCTCGAAAGGGATGTGCATACACACCTGCAGGTAGAACAGGGATTCTTATCTTTGAGCACAGCAGAAGGCATATGGGCAACAGGGAGTAGTGGCAAGCATGCAAGCCAAATTCAATGGTAAGAATACACCTGACAGATGAAGTGGGCATCTGGGTAGGCAACCAGGAGCACAGTGTGTGCTCAGATGGGGTGTATGAGGGAATAGGGTCCAGTTCTTCCATTTCCCTCCTGTTTCTTTCTCTTCTGGGCACCGGATTTTCTGAGTGTTCACATTGGGTGAAATGCCTCCTAGCATTAGCAGGCTTGGTGGGCCACTCAGCACCTTCGTAAGGGAAAACCTAGGAAAGGTTTATAGCTCAATGTTAGCGAACACAGTAGGATTCCTGCACAGAGTCGGGCTCCTGGCACTGGGGTTCCTTGCTTGGGGGAATGCCAGGGGCCACCTATAAAGTTGTTGGGGCTTGGGTAGGACTTCATCATGGAGGATGGCAAGCTGTTTCCTTTGTTTTCTTTGTGCCCATCTCTCACACACACCGGCTGATTTGTAGCTTCCCACCCAACGACTTGTCTTCTTGGTAGCATGTCCCAGAAGGTCTTTTTGTAGCCCTGATACAGGTTCTTTGTCAGAGGTATGGCTTACCGAAATTTCCTCCCTCTCTGTGGCTTGTGTTTTCACTCTCCTAGTTGGGTCCTCTGACCCACAGAGGTTTTACATTTTGGTGACATTCGATTTGTCTGTTCTTTATCATTGCTTGTGCTTCCGGTGTCAGGATGAAGTCACTATGATGTAAGCTTGTATTTTCTTCTTAAAAATTAAATCTCACATTTTTTTTTAATTTGTCTTATTTATTTGAAAGGCAAAGTGACAGGGAAATACAGAGAAATAGAGATCTTCATCCATTGGTTCACTCCCCAAACACCTTAACAGCCGGAGTTGGGCTAGGCCAAAGGCAGGAGGCAGGAACTTCATCCAGGTCTCCCCTGGGGATAGCAGGGGACGAAGCCCTTGGTTCATCCTCCACTGCTTCCCCAGGGAGCTGGACTGGAAGCAAAGAAGTCAGAACTCGAACTGATGCTCGGACAGAGGATATGGGATGCTTGTGTCGCAGGCAGAGGCTTAATCCACCAAACTCCAGGCCTTAGTGTCAGTTTGCAAATAAAGACCCAAAAACCCAGAGAGGCTGAGTGAGCTGCCAGGTTCTCATAGCCAGTTAGTGGTAGGCCTGGGGTTCAAACCCAGGCTGCATTAAGTGACTTGAGGTGGGTAAGGCACTTGGCTGCTGGCTTGTAATGAATGTTTTGTAGAAATTAGTGAGGTTTTAAAATTTTATTATCTTCAAAAAGATGTTATTTATTTCTTTATATGAAAGAATTATAGAGAGAGGCCCAGCATGGTAGCCTAGTGGCTAAAGTCCTTGCCTTGCACACATGCCAGGATCCCATATGGGCACCAGTTCTAATCCCAGCAGCTCCACTTCCCATCCAACTCCCTGCTTGTAGCCTGGGAAAGCAATCGAGGAGGGCCCAAAGCCTTGGGACCCTGCACCCACATGAGACACCCAGAACAGACTCGGGGCTCCTGACTTCAGATTGGCTCAACTCCAGTTGTCATGACCACTTGGAGAGTGAACCAATGGATGGGAGATCTTTCTCTCTGTCTCTCCTCCTCTCTGTATATTTGACTTTCCAATAAAAATATAGATAAATCTTTTAAAAAATGAATCATATTAGAGAGATTTCCCATGGGCTAGTTCACACCCTGGATGGCTGCAACTGCCAGCGTTGGGCCAGGCTGAAGCCAGGAGCTTCTTCTGGGCCTCCCATGTGGGTGGCAGAGGCTCTTCCCACACCAGTTAGCAGGGAGCTGGAAAAGAATTGGAGCAGCTAGGACAGGAACCGGCATCTGCAGCTCTGTGTCTTAACCTGCTATGTTGAGATTAGATGTTGTCATGTTTCATTGTAGTCAGCTCCATTGCCTCACGTTGGAAAATCTCCTTTCCTTGGTGTGTCTTTTTTTCTTTGAAATAGTTGGTAACAAATATCAAGAAAACTGGAAGGTGGAAGATTCTTTTCCTTTCCCTTGATCGTTTCCCGAGCACCGACTTAGCATCATTCAGCACCTTTTGCCACACGGGATGGTTCCCTTCTTTTTGCCATGAATGTTCTGATAGTTCATGATTAGCCCAGTGGGGGCCCTTTGCTGTCCATGTGACCCACCATGCTGCAGGCACTGCCCCCTGGTAGCTGCACAAGACCCCGCAGCCTCAGCTGGTCCTCTGACCCTGCCCACCACCCTAAAGCAAGGATTTTGACAACCTGGCACTCAGGCTGGCTGCAAGGACCAAGTAGCCCAGGCTGAGTGATGGGAACAGCAGCGGCTACCAGAGTGCAAGGTCAGGGTGCTGGCAGGTGCAGTCCCTTCCCCATGACTTCCAGCTGCCTTTTCAATGTGCCTTCCCTGGGGTGAGGGGCAATAGGGGAGGGAAAAATGAAACAATGAAACAACAACCGGTAAACACCCATTGCCGCTGTTTAAAACAATGGGAGAAAATGTTTTCTTTGTGAGTTGCCTACAGAGGCAACACATGGAGGTGACATTAAAAATCTGTACTGATGCAGAAGGCAGGCCAGGGGGCAGCGTGTGGGACCAAACCCAGTGCTAGACAATCTTCAGGCAACTCATATCCTCCTCTGTGCCTCAGTTTCCTCAAAGAGCACCGATGGGGTTGAGGGGGAATAGGGAGGCATGGCAGGTATTAACCCTGCAAGTGCTGGTTGTTGGTGTCTCTTTGTGCCTTGTCCTGTTCACTCAACAGACATGCTCAAAGATCACCGAGCTGGCACAGAGCACCTAAGGGACCTGGAGCTCCTCTGCGAGCCCGTTGACCCCCTCCTCCCTACTCTTCTTTACCTGCAGGTTATGAAGTCACAGTGCTGGTGCGTGACTCCTCCAGACTTCCCAAGGATGGGCCCAAGCCGGCCCACGTGGTGGTGGGTGACGTCCTGCAGGCTGCCGACGTGGACAAGACCGTGGCCGGGCAGGATGCCGTCATCGTGCTGCTGGGCACCCGCAACGACCTCAGTACTGAGCCCCCCCTCTGCCCACGGCCCCCCCACCCTCCGCCTCGGCCTGCGGTGCCGCCCCCACCCCCAGCCCCACCTCTGCCACCCCTGCCGCCACCTCCGCCACCTCCACCACCTCCACCACCGCCCACCAGTGACAGCCACTCTCTGTCCCCTCTAAGGTCCCACTACCATGATGTCCGAGGGCACCCGGAACATTGTGGCAGCCATGAAGGCCCACGGCGTGGACAAGGTCGTGGCCTGCACATCGGGTGGGTGGTGGGGTCATGGAGGTGGGACTGAATGACTGGGTGGAAATAAGACAGGCATCCCAGGGCCCTGTGACATGGTGGCACTGAAGCCATCCAAAGTCACCGGGCACTTGTCCAAACTTGCTGGATGCTGCGGATGCGATGGTGACCAGTACAACCCTGTGAGAGAGGTGGTAGCAGGGCCGCAGTCAAATTGATCTCCCCTATAATTAGGACTGGGGTTGGGGTGCAAGAAGCCTAGGAGGTCTACAGGAGCCCCCTGTCGCCAGTCTGAGGGAAGTGAAGGAAGACCGTGGCAGGGCAGAGGCCAGAGCTGTCCTGAGCAACCCCAAGGGAAGGCTCCAGAGTGGCCAGCTGGTGCAGCTCATGCTAAGAGCCTGTAGTGAGCACCTACTGTATGCTGGGTGGATTCTGAACACCCTGAAAATAAAGACCACTTTTTAGCCTCACAAAACTCCTGGCAAGGGAGAGGAGGGGCTCGTACTCCCACACATTAGCTGCGCAGGAAACACTGGCTGGTTTTGTCTGCTTGCTGTGGGCCAGGGCTGGGCGATGCCCCCTGGGTGCCAGTCTCCACCTTGTACAGGCCCTGATGAAGTCTGAATCTCTTGTATTCCAGGATTTGTTGCTTTATTGTTAGCATTTTTAAAATAACTTCCATTTAGTTAAAGGAGACAGGCAGGGACAAAGTACCAGCTGCTGGTTCACTCCCCACATGTATTCAACAGCCGGGAGCCTGGGACGCCATGCAGGGGACGCCTGCTGCCTGTCAGCGCGCACATTAACAGGAGACTAGAGTCAGAAACCAAGTCAGGACTGAAAAACTGGCATCGATGTAGGTGACTTAGCCACTGCACCGAACACCTGCACCTCCTTTCCATTTTCTTCAAAGATTTATTTTATTTTGTAATTGGAAAAGCAGATATACAGAGAGAAGGAGATACAGAGATAAACATCTGCTGATTCACTCCCCAAATGGCTGCAACAGCCAGAGCTGAGCTGATGTGAAGCCAAGAGCCAAGAACTTCTTCCAGGTCTCCCATGCCGGTGCAGGGTCCCAAGGCTTTGGGCTGTCCTCAAATGCCTCCCCAGGCCACAAGCAGGGAGCTGGATGGGAAGTGGAGCAGCCGGGATACAAACCCGCACCGACATAAGATTCTGGCGGATGCAAGGCAAGGATTTAGCCACTAGGCTATGGCACCAGGCCCTCCTTTCAATATTTAACTTTTATTTAGACACGGTTATGAACTTGAGTTAAAGGACACCATTTCTCCCGCTCTCTCTCTCTCTCTCTCTGTCTCTCTCTCTCTCTCTGCACACACTTTCCCCTCTACTTCCTCTGTAGGTGACTTAGATCCATTATGGCTTCAGCATCTATTTTTTTAAGATAGTTTTCCTACTTTTAATTATGAGGTGTTTCAAGCAGATTCCCCAGGCTAGCAAGGTGAGCACCTGTGTTCCTGCCACGTGGGACATTCGCTATGTAAACTTTGTTAGTGTTACCAGATCCTGTTTGCAAGTCTACATTTTAGGGTGCTTTCCTAAACCATTTAACATGAGGGGAAGACCCAAGCACACCTTGACCAGCTCCTGATAAAAGAGCTTTTGTTTCTGGAAACTTCATGCTGGTGTCACACCTGAGAAAGTGAACATTCACCCAGAAGAGTCTAATGCTCCCTCTGTGTTCAAGTTTCAAGGGAAAGGATTAAAGGTTATTGTTCTCTAAGCAGCTTGGCATCATTAGGACTTGGGGAGAATTGGTTATAGAGGTGCCCAAGAGGATTAAAAGGAATGCCAGGGGATCGTGTTTTGAACAGCAGGTTAAGCTGCTGTTAGCGGCATGAGGACGCTATAGGAGCTCCTGTTTAAGCCCCAGCTGTTCTGTTGCCCATCCAACTCCCTCCCTGCTAATTCCCGGAAAGGTGCTGGAAACTGGCCCAAGTGCCCACCCATGTGGGAGACTTGGCTGGGAGTTCTAGGAAGGCCCAGACATTTGGGAAGTAGAGAATCGAAGATTCTTTTTCTGTCATGCTGCCTTTCAAATAGATAACTCTTAAAACACAGACACACACACACACATAGGTGGGGGAGTATTATGATACGATGTCATCAGCCACCACTTAAGACACCCGCTGAAGGTCAAGTATGGGAACCTTCACTTCAGATCAAGCTCCCCAGTAATGTGCCTGAGGAGGTGACGTGTGCTCCTGAGCAACCTGGCCAGAGTTCAGGGTTCCTGGCTTCCACCTGCTCCAGTCCTAGTTATGGCAGGCATTTGAGTAATGAACTGGAGGAGGAAAGATCTCTCTGTGCCTCTGCCTTTCCAATAAATTGATCTTTAAAAACAATTTTAAAAAGGAAGCTCAGGGTAAGACCCGGACTGGATTTAAGGTTCCAAAAGGGAGGCTATGTGAGTGTAGGACAGGGCCGTGGCCATGTAGCTTTTGGGCCAGGGCTTTGGCCACACTTCTCTCCTCTGGAAAGAGGGATGCTGATCCCTAGGACCCAACAATGGATTGGATTTTATTCTATGCCACTGGTAGGGATTCCAACAATTTCCGTCACCCCGGGATACCCAAAGGAGGGCACCTGTCCCATGGTAGATTAGCCTGGCTCTGGGGGCAGGTGAGTGTTCTTGTATTCTAGCCTTGCTAAGGCTAAACGACTCCTTCAAAAGATGTTAAGCGTGCACCTGCAGTGTTCTAGGCCTTTCTGGAGCATTTTAGACAAGGTCCCTGCCCTATTGGGGTTAAAGGAAAGGGCTAGGAAACAAAAACCCACAGGTGACCTGATGGTGAGAGGCTGGAGAAGGGGACTGTGCTGGGCTGGCAGGACATGGGAGTCATGGAGGCCTCACTGAAAGATGACTGTCCAGCAAAGTCTGCAGGAAAAGAAGGGAGCCCTGGGGGTGGGAGGGAACTGTATCACAGGCGTAGGGGTCAGCCACTGCTAAGGCTGTGTGGCTGGGAGCAGGTGGCAGGGGATGGGTGGGGACAAGTGATGCTGGGGAGTAGGTGGGGCACCCTGAGTGTAAAGAAATCTCAATGTGAGCAGATTTAGGGCTACGCAGGCTCCCAGTGACTGCGCAGGGAGTGGGGCCATGGGGACCAAGCAGGAGGGTGCAGTGGACAGGACCAGAGATGGGGTGTTTCTGTGTTCTGCTGCCAATCCCTCCAGGAGCAAGCTAGGGTAGCTGTGGTGGATTTTGCAGTGGGAAGGCCCAAAGGAGCCCAGGCTGACACTGCCCTGTGTGCCCCCACAGCCTTCCTGCTGTGGGATCCAGCCAAGGTGCCTGCCAGACTGCAGGACGTGACGGATGACCACAGCCGGATGCACAAGGTGCTGCAGGAGTCTGGCCTCAAGTACGTGGCTGTGATGCCACCACACATAGGTGAGTTGGGAGCGGGGCCATGAGGCTCTGTTGTCAGCAGCTTACTATTCCCCTGCCCTCTGCTGGGCCTATGGGGCCTTCCCCCAACCCTTCTGTCCTTGCTTTATGGGGTTCTCCTCCTCACACTTTGATCGTCTTGAGAACTAGCAGCCATCTTTGACTGGGATGCTGCCATGGGGCTGGTGTGGTAGTCAGTGGCTATATGCACTCTGGTGGTGCCAGGACTTGAAACCAGGCCCTCAGATGTTGGATTGCAAACTTCCTTACCAGCATCTGAACCGTGAAGCCAAACGCCTTCCCCAGCAGAATGTATTTGTTCATTGGATGGCTGAGTTGTTTTTGTTTGGGATTTGTTTTTTTGTTTTTTCTTTGCTGAATCATCTGAGAGTGAGTTGTCAACATTGCCACACTTTATTCCCAAGTGCTGCAGCAGGCATCTCCCATGAAGAGATACTTGCAAAATCCTCCTACAGGTACAGCCCCGCCTGCCTCTGCCCACAGGTGAAGTTCGCTCTGTGATGGCGGATCTCACTCAGCTGGAAGGTCACCTCTTAACGGGGTCTATCCCACGTGCCCCACCTCCTGTGTTCTCACAGCTGCAGCCTGTGCATCTTTCCTGCACAGGCTATCCCTGCAGGGGTGGCTGGGGGTGGGAGCCCTGGGTGTCAGGGGTCACTAGTGAATGTCCTTTATTTAACCACCACAGCTCAGTTGCCCAGGGGTCTCCTTGGCAACCATGTGCTGTCTGTCTACTTTGTACAAACAGCAATTCATGCATGGGTTGGCCTGGGCACCCCAGGCCCAAGCTGGAGGACTGTCACTCAGTCTCCTGGAGATGTGGAGGGCAGAGAGAGAATAGTAGAGGGCAGAGGGAGTGCAGAGGGTGAACCCAAAGCAAATCCAGCCTCAGCCCCTCTGGGAGGTAACCAAGATGTGACTTTCTAGCTCCATGACTTGGTTTGCCCATTGGTTAAGCAGGGTCCATCTTGGGTCCTAGCCTGGCCTCTGCTGTTTTTCTCTCCATCCTACATGCCTTCTTGCTTTAGTCTCTTTGTCACTATCTGTTGCCTTTTGCTGATCAATGTCAGTGTCCTGAGAGTGGGGGCCTCTTCTCCCACTATGGCCCTTGCGATGGGCTTGGCACCTGCTGGATGAAGGAAGCCATGTACAGATAGGCACGCGCAGTGCCTGGCCAACAGCAGCAGGCCTGTGCTTCACCCGGTCCCTTTGCCTTTCCCTCCCAGGCGATCAGCCTCTCACAGGGGCCTACTCGGTGACCGTGGACGGACGAGGGCCCTCAAGGGTCATCTCCAAACATGACCTGGGCCACTTCCTGCTGCGCTGCCTCACCACGGATGAGTACGACGGGCACACTGCCTACCCCTCCCACCAGTACGACTAGGACTCCAGGAGGGTTGCATGCAGGGAAATGAGGCACCCAGGACCGGAGCAATAAACCTTGAGCCAACAGCATGAGACGCTTGTCGAGGAATTGGATCTGATTCTACCCGCCCCCCAAGGGCTTCCGTGTCGGTGTCTGCCTGTGTGTGCAGTGTCCTGGGTATTGATTCATCTGCTCAGTAGGGGTCCACCATTGGGTTGAGGGGGTCCCGGAGGGTGGCCTGCATTCATGGACCTTATTGTCCAGCTTGAGCAGCAGAAAGGCCTTTGGTAGGAGAAGGGACGTCCAAGCGGAAATGCAGAGTTAGTAATTCCTGGAGAGAAGGTTCTAGAACCTGTTGGCCTGTCCTGGCAGAACTAATAACTGGAGCCAAGTCCGGGAGACCAGAAAGCACTGGTGCTTAGAGGAACTAACTCCTGCCCCTCCAGCCTCTGCGTGTTAGTGTGAGCAGAGATTCGTGTTTTCTAAAGTCGTATGTATGTGAAGTGGGTTGGAGAGGGAACGGGCCTGGAACCAAGGTGTATGTGTGGAGTGGAATGTCTTGGGGCAGGAGAGAGAGGCCTTGGGAGAATGGCTGCGGAGCCTGAGGGGGCTGTCCCTGGTGAGGGAGAGGCATCCAGCAGGCTGCTGAGGTTGTGGGCAGTGCAGAGATGGGGCCCTGGAGGAGGGGCAGGTACCTTCTCTGGCATCCACAGTTCTTTTCCTTTGTTCTTTGGGGACATAGAACAGTTCTGGTGAGTCAACTCCTGGTTCCTTTCTCTGTGAACTATTACAGTACCTCTGCCACCACCACCCTGTACCCTCTGTGAAGTGTTTACCACTGCAAACAGCAGGATGGTTTGGCTGACACGTTCCAACTGGCCAGAACCGGTCTGAGGGGGCTTCAGCCTCCTCTCCTCCACTCTCCCTCCATAATGAGTGAGAACTTGTGGGGGTGGGGCAGCCCTGGGTCCTTATCTGCCATCTGTCACCAGGGACCTGCTAAGGATAGAGGCTTCTACCACAGCAAGCAGTACGTGGCCAAGATCACCCCGGCACCTGCTCTCAGGGGACCCACTGTGGGGGAGATGCAGACTGGGGGTAGAAGGGGGAAGGGAACTGTGGGTCACAAGTGGTCACGGGAGCTGTCAAGGAGGGCTCCTGAGAGGAGAGAACTTTCCAGATGAGCTCTGATGAGACAGCCTGGAAACCTAGAGCACACATTCAGCATGAAGACCCAAGCCCGCATGAGCAGGGGTGCAAGCCCCAGCTGCTGTTCCTCTGACTCAGCTCCCTGCTCATGCGCATACCAAGTGGCAGAAGGGGGCCCAAGCGCTCCCACACCCACGGGGGGGGGGGAAGGGGGAGACCCAGACGGCTTTAGCTGAGCTCCAGTCCTCCACCGTGTGGCCATCCGGAGAGCGAACCATCGGATAGAAGATCTCTGCCTCCCATTCTCCCTCTCTCTATAATACTGCCTTTCACATCAATCAATAAAATTTTTTGAAGCCAAAAACTTTTCAACGTTGAGTGCTTGCGTGCTGTGTACCTGATACTGCTGCAGCCACCTAATGGGGGGGAGGGGAAGGCAAGGAAGAAAAACTAACTCCCCGTACATAGGTGAGCATGCCGGGTGAAGCGATTTCAAACTGGAAGTGAACCAGAGTGGGGGAGCTGAAGAGTACAGCGGCAGAGTGCTTCCCTGGGACTGCAGCGAGCCAGGTAGCTTGCAGCAGCAGACAGGCCCTCGGGAGAGAGGACGGAACCCGGCAAGGCCGCCAGAGGACGTGCTGGAAAGCCCTGCACAGGACTGAGGCCCCAGGGTGAATGGGAGGGGCGGGCCTGCGGTCGCCTAGGCAACACAGGCCGCTTCAAATGATTGGCTGCTGTAATCCTCCGGCGAACAGCAACGCTCTCACAGCTTCGGAGGCGGGGTCTCGGAAGAGGGCGGGGAATTCTAAACGCGAGGGGCGGGGCCTCGGAGGGAGGAGCAGCCCCTGAACCGCGAGGGGCGGGGCCTCGGAGGAGGCATGTCAGAGTGTCCAGAAGGCTGGGCCTCGGAAGGGGGCGGGGCCTAGGAGAAGGAAAGACCGCCGGGAAAGGGTGGGACTCGGAAAGGGGCGTTGCCTCGGGGCGGAATCTCGCAGTTCCTCGGAGGCGGGGCCTATGTGCCGGTGGCCCCGCCCTCTCAGGTCTCCACGCGTGGCCCCGCCCCGTCGGGAGTCGGACTCCTTTAAATGGTCGCGGGACGCGCCCGAGGGGCAGGCGGCTGAACGAGCTCCGGGAGTTCGGAGATCCGCTGTGTGCAGCCAATCGGCGCTCCGCGGCGGGCGGGCAGGACTCCAGCCAATCGGCGCTTGCAGCTTCGCTCCGGCCCGAAGCCGGCCGGAGAGGCCCAGGGCGGGGGTGGGGGGCGGCAGACGAGCCAGGCCCCTCCACCAGCGCTGGGGGGTCGCAGCGCTGCAGGCGTCCCTGGACGCGGTCGTGGCGAGCTGGCAGCCGAGGTGAGCCGTGGCCCGCCTTCCTCGGGGGAGGAGCGCAGAAGAAGGGTTCGGAGGGTCTAGCGCCCTGAGTTGGGAGAGCCAAGGCGGGAGGCGAGACTGAAGGGGAGGGAGTTTGAACCTGATGGAGGGTGTCGGGAGAAGCGAGAGGACCAGGGCCAGAAACTTTGAGGAGAGGGGAGGTTGGGAATCTGAGGATGAGGACGAAATCTCGTTCGCGGACGCGCCTAATTGGGGACTCAGTGGCTTTTCTGCCGTCTTGGACTCCCGAGACGCGGCGGCGGGGAGAGAGGGTGCTGTGGAGGAGGGTCAGGTGTTCGGTTCTCTGGACTAGAAGTTCGGAAAGTGAGAGGAGAAAAGTTGGGGGTGTGCCCCACCAGGAGGGTGCCCCGTCGTACCCCCCCACACACATACACCCCGGCCCGGCACGGGCTGCGTCGGGGCGCGGTCTTTGGGGGCGTCCCTGGAAGAATCCGGGGGTCTCCTGGGGTGCGAAGAGCCCGGAGAAAGCCGAGCCTGGGGTGGGGGAGGGGGCCCGGCCGGCGCCGGGCAGCTGGACGTCCGGGTTCCCTGCCCCCACCCCGCCCGGCGCCTCTGCGCATGCCCGGGAGCACAGCCCTCTGGGAATTGTAGTCCCGCCCGACATGGGAGCGGCTACCTGGGCGTCCGTGGGTCCGTGTTTCCCAGAAGCCCCTGGGCCACATGGAGGCGTTCCTGCCTGGCGATCAGCTCCCCGCGGGAAGGGGCGGGGCCTCTGGAGCGCTGAGGCCTGGTTGGCTGGGATCCTCCC
The DNA here is from genome assembly GCF_030435755.1 of Ochotona princeps. NCBI lineage: Eukaryota > Metazoa > Chordata > Mammalia > Lagomorpha > Ochotonidae > Ochotona > Ochotona princeps. Next base: position 50,307,184 of record NC_080847.1, on the reverse strand, counting down.
TGGGGGCGGGGCTTGGCTGAGTTTCGGGGCAGCCGAGTTTTCCTCGTTGGCGAGCAGTTGGGGAAGCGCAAGTCTCCAGCCGGAGTTGAGTCTGGGGAAGGGGAAATGAGAAAGGCTCGTTCCCTCTCTCTGGTGAGCGTACCGGATCGGCTAAGGAAGAGGGCATGGGCCGACGGAGCCTGTCTTTAGAGGAAACGTCAGGACACACAGGTGCACGCACGGAGCCCCCCATCCAGTCTGAACGAGCAGCAGTGCCCTGTGCCCAGGGCATCTCCTCAACGGTGCAGTAAAGCGTGTTTCCAGAATCCCCATTTCACAGATAAGGAAACTGAAGCCCAGAGAGGAGAGGTGGCACGGAAACCACACCTGTCCTGGGAGGGGCATGTTGGAAGGAACCAGAGTTGTGCAAGAATGGTCCCTAAGATTCAGAGGGATTTGTTAGGACCCTTAAGCTCCAGATGGGGAATTCCAGGAACTCTAGTGCTTTCACTGGCAAGTACATGGGATGCAACCCCAGCCGTGCCCAAGTCCCTAGTCCCTCACCTGCTTAGCCTGGGATATTGAGATGGTCTGTGAGATTCTGATGGTTCAAGATCACCAACGACTGCATCTGAGCTAGTCCTGGCGCGGTTAACCTGCCCTTCCCTCTCTCCCCAGAGAACCATCATGGTGGGCGGCTTGAAGAGGAAACGCTCGGATCTGGAAGAGGAGGAGGAGACGTGGGCTTGGGGTCCAGCGGGCCTGCGGAGCTACCAGCAAGCCCTGCTGCGCATCTCCCTGGACAAGGTACAGCGCGGCCTGGGCCCCCGCGCGCCCAGCCTCCGCAGACACGTCCTCATCCACAACACGCTGCAGCAGCTGCAAGCCTCCCTGCACCTGGCCCCGGCGCCCGCCATGCCCCCAGAGCCGCTCTTCCTGGGCGAGGACGATTTCTCTCTGTCAGCCACCATCGGCTCCATCCTCAGGGAGCTAGAGACCTCCATGGATGAGTCAGAGCCTGCGCAGGACGCAGGGGCACCCCCCGGGGGCCTGCAAGGTCCAGTGCTGCCTCCACCCGACCCCGTCTTCCTGGAAGCGCTGAGCTCCAGGTACCTGGGTGACACCACCAACCTGGACGACCTGTTTCTGGACATTGACACGTCAGCAGTGGAGAAGGAGCCCACGCCCGCCCCTACGGAGCCCACTCACAACCTCTTCTGCACGCCAGGCTCCTGGGAGTGGAATGAACTGGACCACATCATGGAGATCATCCTAGGATCGTAAGATTTGGCCTGGGGCTCCAGCCGCCATCAGTCGGGGTGCTGCTCAGCTCCCGTGCTTGTGTGTTCTCAGAGGGGCTTCCAGCAGGGACTGGGGGCCCCCTGCCTCCCGTATCAGGGTTCCACAAACAGTTCTGCATGTGTGTGTGTGTCTGGTTGCCACGGCCTTCTATGAAGGTGCATCTTCCTGCGTTAATTTATCTCTTTCAAATGCCTTAACGAGACTTTTCTGGGAGTCAGATTTCCCACCAAACATATTCCTTCGGCCTTTCCCTCCACTCCTGGCTTCCCTTATGACCACTGGGGCCTCAGGGCAAATAAAGCTGGACCAGTGAAGGGAAGGACAGAGGGGACCTGCTGCCAGGTTGCCATGGAAACCCAAGGCTGTGCCTCTGGCCCCTCCAGAGAGTGGGAGGAGCTGGCCTCCTCCTCAAGCCCAGGCAGAACCCCACTTCCCTGGCAGCACCCCAGTCCCAGCAGCTTCTCATCCATTCATAACCAGGCCGGACCACGTGCAATAGGGTAGAAGGGAAACTGCTCCATGCCGCGCTATTTAAAAAGAAGCAGGGTTTGTGGTGGGTTGTTTTCATTTTTTTGGGTTTTTTTTTGGATTGTAATTTTTAAAAAAATAAACTAAATGTATTTTGGAAAAAACGGGTTGTGTTTTGTGAATGTTGCTGGGGCAGCCATAGGGGCTGGTGCTATTCCCCAGACACCTGCCAACGCTGGGGTGGTGATGCCACTGCATGAGGGGGGTCTTCCTAAAGTTTGTGGAAACTGCACGCTTTTAACAAGGGGACTTTTCTGTTGAAGAAAGAGTACTCTGGGGCTCTGTGGCTAACTGCCCACGTGTCCACAGTAATTAGCTGTGTACTGACATGGGTTAAAGGAAGGAGCCAGCAGGTGTCTCCTGTGGAGGGAGATGGTAAGAGTCAGCCACCTGAGTAGCACCTGCTGCCTCGCAGGTGTCTACAGTTCCTGGAAGCTGAGAGTTGACCCCACAAACTCATGTGGAGGCATGGGATTCTCCAGCAATAGCGTGAATATATACGCACACATATAGAACTTGAAAAGCCAAAAATTAGCAAAGAGAGGTAGCTCATACAACTGCTGGTTAACTCTAGATGGCTGTTAATGGCCAGCATTGAGCCAGGCCAAAGCCAGGAGCTATAAGCTGCTTTTGGGTCTCCCACGTGAGTGGCAGGGGCCCAAACAACCCATTTTCCACTGCCTTTCCCAGGCTATGAGCAGGGAGCTGGATCAAAAGTGAGAAGCCAGGGGCCCTGCGCAGTGACCTAAGGGCTAAAGTTCTCAAGTTGTACAGGCCGGGATTGCATGTGGGCACCAGTTCTAATCCTGAAGGCCGCGCTTCGCATCCAGCTCTCTGCTTCTGTTCTGGGACAGCAGTCAAGAAAAGTTCAAAGCGCCCTCGTGGGAGACCTGGAAGAAGCTCCTGGTTCCTGGCTTTGCATCGGCGCGGCTCTGGCCATTGTAGTCACTTGGGGAGTGAATCAGGAGGGAAGATCTTCCTCTCTGTCTCTCCTCCTCTCTGTATAACAGAATTTGCAATAAAAATAAATATTTGTTAGAGAAGTGAGCCAAGATGGGAACCAAATCAACATCCATATAAGATGCTGGTCATGCAGGCAATGGCTTTATTTTTTTATTTATTTTAATAATCTTAGTTGATTAGAGTACAAAGAGTCAAGGGCTACAGGAAAGTGGGTAATACCATTGTTTCCACACTAATATCATTTTTCCCTGTATCTGGGGTGAGGGGAGAAACAGGGAAAAGCCCCACCCAGGTAGGCAATGGCTTTAGGTCTATGACAACACAATGCTGGACAGGTTTTGATTTTGTTGTAAAGATTAATCTTTATTGGAAAGGCAGATTTACAGACAGATTTTACATCCACTGGTTTACTTCCCAAATCGCAACAGCTAGAGCTGCAAGGATCAGGACCCAGGAGCCTCTTCCAGGTCTCCCATGGAGGTGCAGGGTCCCAGGGCTTTGGGCCATCCTCGACTGCTTTCCTAGACCACGGGCAGGAAGTGGAGCAGCCTGCACATGAACTGGCACCCATATAGGATCCTGGTGCTTGCAGGTGGAGAACCAGCCTGTTAAGCCACTGTGCTGGCCCCTGCAGCACTATTCTAACCACTTTATTTGAATTAAGTCCTTTATTCACCACAATTAATACAGAAGGAAGTACAGCTGTCACACATTGTAGACAGAGGCCTTGACATTCAGAGAGATCATGTTCCTGACCCAGAATCACAAGGTGAGGAAAAGCAACGACAGGACGCCAAGCTGCAAGTCCACTGGACTGCACGGCCTGGGACTTCCTATGGCACTTGGTATAGATGTGCAACCCACAGAGGACGGGAAACCGAGCTGCACAGAGTCTGTGTCCCAGAATGTCATACCCTAGTACTTAGCAGTCAGCACTTTTTTTTTTTTTTTTTTTTTTTTTGTCTAAGAAAGAAAATGCCCAGAGAGCCCAGTATTAACGGCAGACTCAGGGCAGGTGGCATTGGATATTATGCTACTGCTTGGGACTCCACGTTCCCATATGGGCACCGGTTCTTTTTTTTTTTTTTTTTTTTTTTTTTTAGGTTTATTTTTTTTTCTCTTTTTTTTTTTTTTTTTTATGCAAAGTCAGATATACATAAAGGAGGAGAGACAGACAGGAAGATCTTCTGTCCAATGATTCACTCTCCAAGTAGCCACAACAGTCAGAGCTGAGCTAATATGAAGCCTGGAGCCGCTTCCGGGTCTCCCACACAGGTACAGGGTCCCAAGGCTTTAGGCAATCCTCGACTGCTTTCCCAGGCCACAAGCAGGGAGCTGGATGGGAGGCAGGACTGCTGGGATTAGAACCAGCACCACTATGGGATCCCGGCATTTTCAAGGTGAGGACTACAGCCACTAGGCCACCACGCCGAGACCAGTGGACACCATTTCTAAGCCCCGACAGCTCTGCTTCCCATCCAGCTCCTTGCCTAGGACCTGGGAAAGCAGTCGAGAATGGCCCAAAGCTTTGGGACCCTGCACCCTTGTCGGAGACCCAGAAGAGTCTGCTGGCTCCTAGCTTTGGATCGGTGAAGCTCTGTCCGTTGTGTCTGCTTGGGGAATGAATCAATGGACGGAAGATTTTCCTGTCACTCCTCCTCTCTGAATATCTGACTTTCCAATAAAAATAAAAGAAATCTTAAAAAAAATAGTAAAGAATCCTGGTTTCTGATCCAGACTCCTGCTAAGGAAAGCAGAGGATATTTGGGTAATACAGGTGACCCAGATGGAGGTCCTAGCTCCTGGCTTCAGCCTAGCCTGCTTCTGGTTATTGAGTTCTGCAGCCATTGGCCGGGGAAGGGGAGAGGGAGAATTAACCAAAAAACGGATAGTCTCTTTCTGTCACTGTCTCTCAAGTAACTGAATACATTTGCTTTTAAGCTGATCTTTTCAGGAAAGTGGGCTAGAGTTTCAGCACCAATATTTGGTTTGGGCAGTGCTGGCACAGGCTGCGGGAGCAAGGGCAAGGGAAAGTGGGCCCCACCACTGTGTCTGCACAGACCTGGGAGGAAATGAAGACAGTGAGCCTCCACAGCCTTGGTGACCTTTCTGGAAGGGTTGTAAGAAGGAATGACAGGTGGGTAGAGTCCACAGGCAGAAAAAGGACAGGTTATTTATGTGTTTGTTTCAAGCTGGATCTCTTACCCTAAGGCAGACACCATATCTGAAGTCACAAAATGCACGGTTTAGCCCAGCTCAAAGACTCAGTGGCTAAATGCTCCGCTTGCAAGAGCCGGGATCTCACATGGGTGTTGGTTATTGTCCCAGTTGTTCCACTTCCCATCCAGCTCCCTGCTTGTGACCTGGGAAAGCAGTCAAGGACGGTCCAAAGCCTTGGGACCTAGCACCATGTGGGAGACACAGAAGAGGCTCCAGGCTTCTTTAAGCGGAGTTCCAGCCATTGTAGCCATTTGGGGAGTGAATCAGGGAATGGAAGATCTTTTTCTCTTTCCTTCTCTCTGTATCTGATCTGCCTTTCCAATAAAAATAAATAATTCTTAAGAAGAAAAGAAAAAGAAAGTGGATAGGTCACCTGCCCAGGCAGGTGCAAATCCAAAGAGACAGAAGAAGGTGTAGGCCACAGGGGTTCGCACCAGCTCACCAGGTGCATACTATGCTGGGAATGCATCACATCCTTCTGGTGCCATGGGCTGAGTCACTATTGGCCATGGAGACATGGGTCATGGGTTCAAGTCCCAGCTACCCCACTTTGGAAACAGCTCCCTCCTAATGTTCCTGGGAAGGTAAAGAATGAAGGCCCAAGTGCTTAGGCCTTATCCTCCACGTGGAGACCCAGATGGAGTTCCCAGCTCCTGGCTTGGACCTGGTCCCAGCCCTGGCTGTTGCAGTCATTCGGGAGAATGAACCAGCAGGTGGAAGATCTCTGTTAGCACCATTCTGCCTTTGAAATCTATCAATCTGGGCCCAGCGCGATGACCTAGTGGCTAAAGTCCTCGCCTTGAATAAGCCAGGATCCCATAAGGACGCCGGTTCTAATCCCAGCAGCTCCACTTCCCAGCCAGCTCCCTGCTTGTGGGCTGGGAAAGCAGTCAAGGATTGCCAAAGCCGTGGGACCCTGCACCCATGTGGGAGACCTGGAGGAGGATCCTGGCTCCTAGCTTTGGATTGGCATAGCACCGGCCGTTGCGGTCACTTAGGGAGTGAATCAGTTGCGGTCACTTGGGGAGTGAATCATCGGACGGAAGATCTTCCTGTCTGTCTCTCCTCCTCTTCTGTGTATGTGAGTTTCCAATAAAAATAAAATAAATCTTTTTAAAAAAGAAATATATCGGGGCCCGGCGGCGTGGCCTAGCGGCTAAAGTTCTCACCTTGAACGCCCCGGGATCCCATATGGGCGCCGGTTCTAATCCCGGCAGCTCCACTTCCCATCCAGCTCCCTGCTTGTGGCCTGGGAAAGCAGTCGAGGATGGCCCAAAGCCGTGGGACCCTGCACCCGTGTGGGAGACCTGGAGGAGGTTCCAGGCTCCTAGCTTTGGACTGGCATAGCACTGGCCGTTGCGGCTCACTTGGGGAGTGAATCATCGGACAGACGATCTTCTTCTCTGTCTCTCCTCCTCTTCTCTGTGTATGTGAGTTTCCAATAAAAATAAAATAAATCTTTTTAAAAAAGAAATATATCGGGGCCCGGCGGCGTGGCCTAGCGGCTAAAGTCCTCGCCTTGAACGCCCCGGGATCCCATATGGGCGCCGGTTCTAATCCCGGCAGCTCCACTTCCCATCCAGCTCCCTGCTAGTGGCCTGGGAAAGCAGTTGAGGACGGCCCAATGCAATGGGACACTGCACCCGTGTGGGAGACCCGGAAGAGGTTCCTGGTTTCCGGCATCGGATTGGCACGCATCGGCCCGTTGCGGCTCACTTGGGGAGTGAATCATCGGACGGAAGATCTTCCTCTCTGTCTCTCCTCCTCTCTGTATATCTGACTTTGTAATAAAAATAAATCTTTAAAAAAAAAAAAAGAAAAGAAATATATCAATCTGAAAAACAAAAAACTCTGGTGACTTCTCATCACACTCAGAATAAAGCCCTAACCCCACTATGGCCTGAGGAACTCCTGACCACTTCCTGGGTCCATCTCCCATTCCACTCCAGCCATGACAGCCTCTGACACCACACTCACTTCCACTTCAGGGCCTTCAAACTTGCTGCTGAACCTGCCCAGACACCCCCGTCTCGGAGGGTCTTGCCTGTCCTCTCAGCTCCTCCTGGCCAGGTGCTCCTCTGATCCCTTGGGTTCCTGCCACCCACGTGGGAGACCCAGATGCAGTTTTAGGCTTCTGACTTTGGCTTGGTCCAGTCCTGGTCACTGCATTCATTTGGGGAAGTGAACCAAGAGTTCCAAGTGCTCGCTCGCTCGCTCTCTCTCGATTTTTATCTCACCTCTCTCCGTAATTCTGCCTTTCAATTAAAGAAGTAAATTTTTTTTTAAGATTTTGTTTATTTTTATTGGAAAGTCAGACTTGCAGAGAGAAGCAGAGGCAGAGAGAAAGATCTTCCATTCCATTGGCTCACTCCCCAAGTGGCCGCAATGGCCAGATCTGAGCTGACCCAAAGCCAGGAGCCAGGAGCTTCTTCTGGGTCTCCCACATGTGTGCAGGGTCCCAAGGCTTTGGGCCATCCTCGACTGCTTTCCCAGGCCACAAGCAGGGAGCAGCCAGGACATGAACCAGTGACCATATGGGATCCCCCCCCATTCAAGTCTACTAGGCTACTGCACAGGGCCCATGTAAAATCTTTTTATAAAAGATTTTTATAAAAGATGTGCAACAATGAGTTCAATTTCCTGTGTGCTGTGGGTCTGACACTCTCCTAGTTAGGTCTCCACATAACATCAACAGTTGCTGAGGAAGATGGAAACAAAGTGAAACAAATGGGGAAAAATGTAGCATCTGCCAGGTGCACACAGTGACAGGTGCTACAAAGAACTCCAGGAAGTTAAATGGAGTCGCTGGTCTGGATGGGGAGGCCAGGGGAGATCTCACAGGCCAGGGGGAGGTCCAGATGCCAAGGTGGAGGAGGTGAGGACACCGCCTCCCGCAGGGTACAGTCCAAGCAGCACCAGCAGCCAGTGCAAGGGCTCGATGTGTGCAGCCAGGAGAACAAGGCCGGGAGGTCACAGAGGCAAGGGGGAGTTCTTCAGCAGCGCCTGTGGCTTCACCTGCAGGGACTGTGAGGGTGCTCAGGAGCAGGGCCTCTTGGTCTCTCTCTCCAGCTCTCTGCCCTCAAGGGATCCAGCAAAGGAGACTCTGGGCGCGCTAGGACCACTGGGAGGCCAGGACCAGGGACCAGGGTGGGAGCAGCCCCGCTTTTTGGATGAACCCACCAAAGTTCGCAGAGTCCAACTCCTTCCCCTTTTCCTCGCACCTGCGAGAAGCGCTGGCCACAGAAGGGGAAAAAGGCGGGCCCTACCGCGGGCCAGAGTCCCAGGGCACAAAGTCCACGTTCGCAGTCCGCGCGGGGGAGGGGCCTCGGCCGCGGGTGGGCGTGTCCGGCGCGCCGGGCCCCGCCTGCCCACGGGATGCCCAAGGCCCGGAGCCGGCCGGGCGCCTGCTGTGTCCCCAGGGGCCGGGCGGGGCGGCCGCTCCCCGCCCCCTTCCTCCTCCTCCTCCCGGGCCTGCGGGGCTGGCTGCCTTCGATTCTGGTTTCGTTTCCAAGGCCTGGCCTCCGGCCTCCTCCCTTCCCCCCACGCCCAGCCTTCGTCTGGCTGGCTGCTCCGGCGCGTCCTGGTGCTGGGCCCCTGGCGTTTCTTCCATCGGGGAAGGCTGTCTCGGTTTGCCCACTCGGCAGGGTTTTCTTCCAGGCACTCCAAGCCCAGCAGGAAACTGCAGCATTCAGGTTCTAGGGCTTGGCGAAGACGCGGCCCAGTGCTTTGCTCGCCTCCTCTCCGGCTGGCACCTCAGGGCCCCTGCGCTTCGTCCCTTTTCCTCAGGACTCCACGCAGAAGTCACCTCAGCTGCCCGGGCCGCGCCGGAGCCTCCCTTCCCTTGCCTCTAGGCGCTCTTCCTTTCCTCCCGCACTTGTCACCCCGCGTTTCTCAGGCGCTAGGCCGGACCGGCCTCCTCCCAGCAGGGGTCTGTAATGTAATTTTTACAGCGCTTCCTTGGGCGCCCCCCGGGTCCGTGCGTGTGCGCGCCCACGAAGGCAGTCACGGACGTGCGGGGTCCCTGCTCCGTGCCGGCATCTGTCTTGGCATATCTTTTCATCCTCCGCTTCCTCCCCGGTCATTGTCCACCGTAGTGGCCACCCCACAGCAGGTGCTCAGTACACGTTTGTCAATCAGCCTTCCAGGTGGAAGCTGGGGGAGGCCGTTTGGCGAAAACTCAGACTCCTCAGGCCATAAACAGGGGGGAGGGGAGGCTTGCAGGCTGGGCCTAGCAAGAGTCTTATTCTAACGAACATCTTACCTAATTTGTATTATTTTTAAAAATCAAGCAAGGGCGGCCCGCGTTCTGAGCCCCTGTGAATCTCCCGATTCCAGTTTCTGCTAACATAGGCTGTGGAAGGTGGCCCCGGATGGCTCAAGTGCCTTGGTTACTTCTGTCCTGCGTCCAGCCCCATTCTGGGCACAGGCAGAGTGAATGCAAAATGGGAGTCCCCCCACACCCGTCCGTGGAAAAGATGGGGACAAATGTTCTCTGGACACCTAGCTTTCCAACTAAAATTAAACTGAATACAAGAGGCAGATGACGGAGACAGGCTGGCTGTGGAGAACCCAATCCAGGTATGGGGTGGGGGGGCGCCTTCTGGAGAAAGCCGGAATCGAACCCACATATTCCCAGCAGGCCTCTCAACCAGCATCTTCTAAATTTGCATATTTATGTATTTGTTTGAAAATCCTTCCATCTGCTGATTCTCTCCAAGAATTATCACAACAGCTGAGACTGAGCCAGACCAAAGCCAGGAGTCTGGAACTTTCTCTGGGTCTCCCATGTGAGTGCAGGGGCCCAAGCATTTGGGCCATCTTCTACTTCCCTTCCTGGCTTATTAGCAGGAAGCCGGATCAGAAACAGAACAGCCAAGATTCAAAGTGGCCTCCTGTGGGAAGCTGGCATTTCAGGTGGTGGCTTCTAACCTGTCGTGCCACAACATCAGCCCCAAATAAATATTTTTAAAACTTCGTATTATCATCCAACATCAGTCCATATTTCAAGTTTCTCCAATGGCCCAAGAATATCTTTTTTAAAGATGCGTTTATTTGAAAGGCAGAGTCAACAGAAACAGAAAAAGACAAAGCAATCTCCCATCCTGTCGTTCATGGTTGCAAAAAGCCAAAAGCTTGAAGCCTGCTGCTTTCCCAGGTATATTAACAGGGAACGCTAGATCCGAAGTGGAGCAGCTGGGATTCAAACCAGCTCACCTATAGGATGAAGGCATTGCCTGTGGACGCTTACCTCTTTACACCACAACACCAGCCCCTCATGTTTGTTTTTTGTGTTTTTTTCAACATCGCCGTTCAGCAGATCTTCAAGTTCTCTCACACACAGAGGAGTCGGTGGAGAGTGAAGATTTGAACCCAGGTCCACCTGGCTTCCAGTATAGGGACCTTTGTTAGGGCTGGCTGCCTCGACCGCTCCATTTGGCAGGTGCGCGGAGTAGCTTAGGTAGGGGGAGAATCTACTTAGCTGTCGGCCAAGCCCCGCACCCCTAAACCCCCTTCCCTCCCGCAGCCCGCGGGGCATGCGTCCTCCCGCGGGGCCCGCCCCCTTCCCGGCTCCGCCCACCGCCGCCACAGACCAATCCTCGAGGCGGAGGCGGGGCGGCCACGCGAGTGGGCGGTCCCTAGGGGTAGTCAGCAGCTCGGAGTCGTGAGCCCGAGTCAGAACTGCGTCCCTCGGCCCCGGGTGCCGGCTGCCGGAGGCCGGCGAGTCCGCGATGCTGCCGCCGCCGCTTCCTGATTGGCTGAGGCGGGTTACCCCTTCCTCCTGATTGGCGGCGACTAAGCTGGGTATGTAAATGAAGCGGCCTGGGGCCCCCCCCGGTGGTCGGACTCGGTAGCGGAGTTCGAGTCCCGGGTCCGGCAGATGCGTGACCAGAGTAGTCGTCCGCGGTTCAAGGCACCCCGGGGCCTTGACGTGACGCCCTTCCCCGGCCGGGCCGGGTGAATCACGCCGCGCAGCCCGCGAAGGGGGCGGAGGCGCCGGCTCCCTGGCTCCGGCTGCGTGACTCACCCGCCCCCGCCGCTCCGGGAGGAGCCGCCTCCTCTGCCTTCCGGAAGCAGAGCGGAGGCCCGGGAGGGTAGAGCGGCTGGCCGGGGGTCCCGGCGTGCCCAGCCCCGGGCGACGGGCAGGGATCGGAGCGGGGACGCGGGCCGGGGTCAGGGAGGCCAGAGTAGAGGTGGAGGGGGAGGAGGAAGAGCCAGTCGGGGCTCCGCTAGGGGGCGCCGGAGCCCTGGGGGCGGAGTCGGGGGTGGGGGCTGAATTCCTGTGGTTCCGGACTCCCGGGCTCGTCGGAGAAAAGGGGGGAAGACCCAGTGTGGGGGGTAGTGCGGTGATGGGGGTCTCCCTTAAGGCCTTGCCAGCCTCGAGCCCGGCCACCCGACCTCCGTACTCGTCCTTATCCCACAAAAGTAGGCTGGACCGGGAGCCCTCGAAGTCCAGCGCCTCAGGCCTTGGTTACCCCGAACACCGACCCCTAGGAGCCTGTCCCATCTCTTCAGCAAACTGCTGCTGAGGGGCCGGCTTCCTTCCGCGTCCAGTGGCCCCGCTTCCCTGACCACCGTCACTCACCAGGCCTGGGAACCGGTGCCCGCCCCTCTCACCCACCCAGCAGCCATCTGGGGGTTCCCTCCAGCGGCCCCTCTCCTCCTCACTCACATCCCTTCAGATCTCACCACTGCACACCAGTCCAGGCTGGCCGTGTCCACTGACTTCTGCCCGTGCCCCACCCCCCACCTGATCTCCAACCTTGTCAACACGGTCTTTTTCCAGTCCTCCGGGCTCACTCCGCCTCTGGGTCTGTCTCCCCCCTTCCCTCGGTCTTCCCTGCCTTGGGTGACCCTCAGCAAGCTGGGGGTGGGAAGGGAGCTACCCTTTTCCTCCCCTCTGCGGGGATCTTTAGCATCTTCCGTCCCCTGGCTAACCAGGTTCCTGTATTTGTTGTTGTTTGCTTAGGGACACTCAAGTACTAGACTAAGTTCCACAGTCACTTCTGTAGGTTAATATATATATTATATATGTATAATATATATAATATATGTATCATGTTGGCCCTGATTTGTGGAAGAAGTAAATAATAATGATATTAATTCATTAAGGAGGATTTCCAAGTGCTAGACGCTATTCCAAGTTTTTTTTAACCCCCTCATATCTCTTTTCAGCTTTCACGACAAGTTCCGAGGGCCACGCTGTTGACGTCCGCATCTTAAAACGTCCCCTAAGAAAGCTGCACCTGCGAGTGGGTCCCAGGCAGGGAGTGCAGGTCACCTTTGCCCTCCCTAACTGAGTGCCTTGCCCCTCCCCACAGACGATGCTGAGCAAGGGACTCAAACGCAAGTGGGAGGAGGAGGAGGAGAAAGAAGCCCTGGAAGTGGACGCCTGGTGGCTGGATCCCGGCCACCCTGCCGTGGCCCAGACGCCCCCGGCTGCCACGGCCTCCAGTTCCCTGTTTGACCTCTCTGTGCTCAAACTGCACCACAGCCTGCGGCAGAGTGAGCCGGACCTGCGGCACCTGGTGCTGGTGGTGAACACGCTACGGCGGATCCAGGCATCCATGGCACCTGCCGCCACCGCCCTCCCGCCTGTGCCCAGCCCGCCAGTGGCCCCCAGTGTGCCGGACAGCCTGCTGGCCAGCTCAGACGCCGCCCTCTCCGCCTCCATGGCTAGTCTGCTGGAAGACCTCAGCCACATTGAGGGGCTGAGTCAAGCCCCACCACCCCTGGCGGATGAAGGGCCACCAGGCCGCCCCCTGGCGGGAGCCCCGCCCAGCCTGGGCGCCTTGGACCTGCTGGGCCCCGCCAGCGGCTGTCTGCTGGACGATGAATTTGAGGGTTTGTTTGAGGACATCGACACTTCCATGTATGACAGTGAACTCTGGGCACCAGCCTCAGAGGACCTCAAACCAGGACCCGAAGGTGGCCTGGGCAAGGAGGCCACTCCGGAACTGGATGAGGCCGAGCTGGACTACCTCATGGACGTGCTGGTTGGCACACAGGCTCTGGAGCGGTCGCCAGGGCCTGGCCGCTGACCCCAAAGCCTGGACTGCTTGGCTGGAGTTTGAACTGCGCCTGGTGTCTGGACTGGCTTTCTTTGGCAAAACGCAGCTGGCTTCCCTGGGCTGCTTGGGAAAGGGCACTGGGCACCTGTCCTCTTGGCTCAGGACTGGTGGGGGGCAGCCTGCCTGAGAGAGGCCCCCTGGCCATGGAGTGGCAGGGTCTAGTGGCCGGAACGCGACCCGGCCAGACCCTACACTGAACTGAATCCTTGAGGGTAGCAGCCCGGGCTGTTCTATTCTTCTTGTTCTTCTTCTTCTTTTTTTTTTTTTGGTTTTTTGTTTTTGACATTAAATCCAATCCCAGGAAATTCTCCTCTGTGTAGTTTCTTGCTTCTGGGCTAAGGATTTGAGGTCCTAACTGTGGGTGTGGATGGAGTGTGGCTATATATCCAGAATGGTTCTAAGCACCTGGCAGGTACTAACTTTGTCCCAAAACAACTCCACAAACCAGGTGTTCTGATCTCTTATTCCCATTTTACCGTTCGGAACATTGAGGCTGCAGGAGGAGGTAGGCTTCAGAGATGAAGTAACTGCTTTATCCACCTGAGAAAGCTGACTCCCCAGTTCTGGAAACAAACTCTTGTGTCCCCCATATATGGTGGGTCAGGCAATCAGAAAGACACACAAAACTGGAAGTTGGCCTGAGCTCCAAGGACCCTAAGGGGCCAGCCCTGTGGGACAACGGGGACAAAACGGAAGGGACAAGGGACAGGACGGGCGAGGTTTCAGCCATAAAATCCACTCCTTGGGCCAAGGCTGGGGCAGTGAGCAGGCTGGCAGGCCAGGCCGCGGGGAGGGGCTGCGCTTCCGGCAGAAATCCGGGGCGTGGGGAGGGGAAGAGTAGCCTGCAAGCTGGGGTCACCTGTCCGGGGCGTCGGGGGCGCAGGCGCTGGGGCCGGCCGGAGCGCCGGGTGTCTGCGGCCGCCCCCGCCGTCCAGCCGCATTCCTGGCCGCGCTGGGAGGGGCTGCACACTCACAGGCCTGGCACGGGCGCCGGCTGCGTCCTTCCCGGCGGCAGTGGGGGCAGGGCGGCCCGGGTGGCGACAGGGAGGGAAGGGGCGGTGCTGCCCGGCCGGGCCACCGTGGGCGGGCGGCGAGCGGAGGGGCGCGTGGAGCCGCCCAGCAGGGGATTCCCTCGGCGCAGGGACCCCGCTCCAGCCCCTCTAACACACACACACACACACGCACCCCGTATCGAGGGTCGGGACCCCCGCATCGGGAGTCGTGGAGAAGGTGGGGCTGGAGAGCGCAGTGGAGAGAAGGAGGCGGGTAGCTTCGCGCCGCCGGCCCTTCGGGCCGGAGAAGGGGCGGGCGAAGCGAGGCTTCCTGGAGGAGCGGAGGAAGTTGTGCCCATTTCTGGAAGTGGATGAGGCGGGCCCGGGAGGGAGGGGAGGATGGAAATGGCCTGCGGGAGCCGGTGCCCGGGCCCAAGGACTTCCAGGCGCCTGGCTCCCGCGCCCCGGCGACTCCATCCCCGCGGGGCGATTGGGCTCAGACTCGGCTTCGCCCCGCACGGATCCCCCGGACACACTAGAGCCCAGGCTGCGCTCGGCGGCTCCCCCTGGTGCCCAGCCCGGGGCTCTGCAACTTCCCAGCCTTGGGTAGGCTCCCACCGCCGGCTGTGTCCAGTGTGGGCTCTCTCCGGGAAAGGCCCCCAGCGGGGACTGGGCCATGCCCTCTGCTTACAACGCACACACCAACGTCTCCAGGTGCTGGCCAGGGAAGAGTGCTCCACGACACATGGGTTGCTTACCCGTGTGTCGGTCATCTTTCCATTTCCTCCTCTGCCAGTTTGGACCTCAATGTCCCCCCACGTCTTCCCCAGGACCTCTGGGTACAGTAGCACAGATTGTGCAGTGCACATAGGCTCTGTCATGAAGAGCTGCTCATACGAGTCGCAGGTACCATAGGCAGTAGCTGTGAGAACAGGGCATTGGGGCATGTCTCTGGTGCAGTACGGTGCAGGCTAGGTTGGGCCCCTGTCTCGTTCCCCCCACCCCCCACCCTCCACTCCCAATGCCCTTGGGCTTACTGCCGGTTCCAGCCTGGCTCTCCTGTCGGGGGCACCTAGAGACTGAGCGTGTGCAGGCCCCAGCCCTGAAGCCACGGGAGCCAGAGCAGCCAGGCAGCCTGCAGATTCCAGGGCCCACACAAGTACAGGCTGACCTGCTGGCCCTGGCACCGCTGCTACTTGTGACAGAGCCACACCGCTTGTCACAGAGCTGGCTCTATTGTCCAGGCCAAACGCACACACATACACATCTGACAGAACCGGGCGCTACTGTTCAACTCTCCCCACTACCTTGCTTTCTTCCCTCATCGTGCAGAGATCTGTGGGTACCCACTGACTGCATATGAAGAACCTCTGCCCATCTCTCTCCCGGCACCCTGGGGAGCCTCCTGGGCTCAGAACCCTGCACACTCTGAGACCCACCCTCAGCCCTGTCCCAGAGTTACACTGAGCCAGCATTGGTACCTACTGTCTGTGCCCCAGGATGCCGTTGTGGATGGCTGTGGATGCTCCCGCCATGCTATGGTAGCAGTGAGCTGCTGGAAGGAGGCCGTGTCCCCCAGCCATGGACTTAGCCTCTTGGGGCCTCCGAGGTCTGCTCTGTGAGCTGCAAGAGTCACAGTGCTGGAGGAGGGATGGGCATGGAGAGCCACATGGGGAGGGACCCTAGATTTACAAGAAGTCTCGGAGGGGTAAGATGGCGTGGAGGTGGTGGGTCTTGAGGTGGGCTCAAGGACCACGGGCAGGCCAGACTCTAGGTTTGCCTGAAGAGGCTGTGAAGCCACCCAGTAAAAGGCCCCTTCTGGGTCCGGCGCTATGGCCTAGCGGCTAAAGTCCTTGCCTTGAATGTGCTGGGATCCCATATGGGCACTGGTTCTAATCCCGCCAGCTCCACTTCCCATCCAGCTCCCTGCTTGTGGCCTGGGAAAGCAGTTGAGGACGGCCCAATGCATTGGGACACTGCACCCGCTTGGGAGACCCGGAAGAGGTTCCAGGTTCCCGGCATCGGATTGGCGCGCATCGGCCCGTTGCGGCTCACTTGGGGAGTGAACCATCGGATGGAAGATCTTCCTCTCTGTCTCTCCTCCTCTGTGTATATCTGGCTGTAATAAAATGAATAAATCTTTAAAAAAAATATTTATTTTATTTTCATTATAAAGTCAGATATACAGAGAGGAGGAGAGATAGGAAGATCTTCCGTCCGATGATTCACTCCCCAAGTGAGCACAACGGCCAGTGCTGCGCCGAGCCAAAGCCAGGAGCCCGGTCTCCCACGCGGGTGCTGGATCCCAAGTCTTTGGGCCATATTCCACTGCTTTCCCAGGCCACTAGCAGGGAGCTGGATGGGAAGTGGAGCTGCCGGGATTAGAACTGGCGCCCATATGGGATCCCGGGGCTTTCAAGGCGAGGACTTCAGCCGCTAGGCCACGCTGCCGGGCCCAATAAAATAAATCTTAAAAAAAAAAAAAAAAGGCCCCTCTGACTTTCAGGTGGCCATGGCAAGGAAGAAGCGACAGGAGGCTAGGGGCCCTGGGATGGGGAAAAATGGAGAGACAAACCACTCGGGGGCAGAATGGCCAGGCCCTGATGCAGAGGGACACGGGATGAAGTCCAGGGCTCTACCCAGAGGACTGAGGGCCATGGCCTAGACCCTTGGTCAGGGGTGGACTCAAGCCTGAGAGAGACATGCTGGAGGAAAGCCCCACAGCTATTGGGTCCCCCTCCCACACTGGCACTGCTGCTTCATGGATGGGGCCCCAGGAATTGAGGCAGGGGAGTCATATTGACTTTGCTGGACTGGGCAGGCCCAGGCTCCCACCCGCCCGTGCTGCGGCGGGGCCCCAAGAGGGTGGTCCCCATAGGAGCAGCCGTCACCTCCTCCCCCTACCACCACCCCAGCCCCACAGGATGTCCTGTGTTTACGGAGGTGGCCTTGGCCGGAACCAGGACACCGGTGCCACCCCCACAAACTCAGCTTCCTGTGGCCCCGCCCCCTCCTCCCTCGGGAATGGGGGGTGGAGGAAAGGCAGAGAGGATGAGACACGCGGGGGTAGAGGGGTCTCCCAGCCAGCTAGAGAAAGGATGTGATGGCAGCCATGTGTGCAGGAAAATGGATGGCCCCCATCACCCCGACTGCGGGCCCACCCGAGACCCAGGCCTCTGAGCTTCGCTTTGCCTACCCTTTGCCTCATAGTTTTTATAATCCTCTCAGTTGCTCACGGGTGCAACCTAACTTCATCCCTCTCCTGGCCACCATGGGGGCCCTCGGTACCAAATCCCTACCCACCTCATGACCCAGCTGACTGCATCTCCTTCTCGTGGCTGCTCCCACGACCTGGAAGGTGCTCCTGTTCGTTCCCTACCCATGGCGTTGCCCTGACTTCTAATTCACCTTCAGGGACCTGGATCGCAAATATCGCCTCCTCCAGGAAGCCCTCCCTGACCTTTCTTCCAAGACTGTGGCTACCTCTATCACAACCCTCACCCTGCTGGCGTGGCTCTTCCTGGGTGTCCCTGCACCATCCAGCGTGAGGCTGGGTGCTGCACCAGGTGCTGCTGAGTGTGCTGGAGTGGAGTTGAGGCCTGTTCCTGCGGCTCCCCTCTGGCGGCCTGGAGCCTCCCTTTGGCTCCCTGTCCCTCCACCTTCCTGTTGGACTTCAGATATCACTTCCTCCAGAGATGTGTCATGGAGCTGGTCCCCAGGGTAGACACCCCCCTTCCTGGGGGGTTCCAGGAAGGAACCTTCTGCTTGCCGGGGCTCAGTCTTCCATGCTGGTGGACTTGACTGCAGGAATGCCTCGTGACCAGGGTGGAGGCTGTAGTGAGTGCAGGGAGGTGGTCTCCACTTTACAGTTCCTTTTACCCCTCGCGGGTGCAGGGCGCTGCCTGGCTTCCGGCCCCGCCCTTGCTCTTGGTGGCTGCCAGGCCTGGAAGGCGTTTCCCAGAGTTCAGCACATTCCTGCCTTGCCTGGTGCCTGGGAGTGGGCAGGGGACATTTGGGAGAGCAAGGGGGAAGACTCCCCCCGGCATTCCGGGCTCCTGCCCTCTTGCTCCTGGTCACCTATGCTCTCCGAAATAGGGCCCAGCCCCTCCACAGGAGAGTTGGGGGTAAGTCCCCAGAGCCACCCCTCCATTCACCCCAAGCTGGTGTGAGGGCTCTGGCCAGGCTGAGGACCCGGCATCCATGTCCACAGCTGGACAATGGGACAGAAGCTGCTGACACAGGCTTTGGGGGTAATCCCCCAGCCCCACCCCAGCTCCAGCCCCAGGCCCTGGCTCAGACAGTCGCCAGCATTCAAGACAGCAGCTGGGTGGGTTCCGAGGGCATGTGGGGGTACCTGTGCTCCCTGTGCCGCCCCCCGGGCTCTGGTGAGTCAGGGCAGGCTGGGGGCTGGGGTCAAGGCAGGTGGTCTTGGGGACTCGGGCAGGTGCAGACTGAGTTGGGCCCCTGTTGATCACTTGCTTGTGGGGTGGGGGTGAGTGACATCCCCTCTGCTTTGGAGTAGCAGGGGATGGAGGATGAGGCAGGTGGATCTTTGGGGTGGGCCACTGGCTGTACCACCCCGCAGACCCCCAGCTGCAGGTGGCCACGAGAAGCCTCTCTCAGCTGGACTCAGAGCATAAGGAAGATTCACCCCGCTCCCACACGCAGATGTCAGAGAATGGGATCCCCCTACCCCCCGCCACACCAACAAGGGATCCAAAATCCCCCCTCCCTCCAGTCAGAATGGCCGGTGGCCTGGTTTGCATGGTAATGCAGCCCCAGTGTGTGACCCAACAAGGGGAAACGCTGTGTACTTTCGGCCTCTTGTAACTCATTGAATTGTCTTCGCAGCCCCATGAGGCTCAGGCAATCCCACTGCTCCCATTTTAGAGATGGATAAACTGAGACCCGGAAGGCACTTGTGTTTCACCTGAGGTCACACAGGAAGGATTAGCTGGGCTGGCCTTGGAACCCACATTGGCAGGGAGAAGGAGAGGAAAGAATTTATCTTGGGGGAACCCCACAGTGCCAGGGCTATGCTGGGATCTGGCGATTCAGACAAGATAGGGGTGGGGTGGGCGGAGGGGCTGAGTCTCCAAGGGAGGGCAGGGGGCAAGGAGGGGGTAGTGGCTACGAGAGACCCCTGGAGGAGGACGTGGGGTGGAGGTCTCAACCCAGGCTGGACAGAGGCGGTCATCTTGCAGTCCCCACGCCCTTGCGGATGGGAGAAGGGGATGTTTGTTTCCCCACCACCCACCCTCCGGTGACATCATGCCTCGGCAGCCAATGGCTGGGGTCTCCCCTCCTCCCCCTCCCCATTCCTTTTCCCCCCCAGTCTAGGGGCCAGGCTGAGCAGACGGACCAGGGAGCTCTTTGGAGGTGTCTGGAGGCCCCAGCGGTAAGGGATCAGCCCCCTGGCTCTCTCAGGTCAGGCTGGGGAGCCCTGCAACTGAGACCCAGGGTCCTGAAAGGTTCTGGGGTAGAGGGTAGGGTAGGAGTGCCTGGAGCTCAGGAGGCAGGGGTGGTGGGGGTTGTGGAAGGTACAGATTTGGGGAGCCAGTCACCTCTTTCTGGCCATGCTGCCTGGGGCATGGTATGGTATTTTTGGGGCCTCCACTTGACTGTCTCTAAAATGGGCTGATAGCGGGCACCCTGTGGGGCTGGCTTGAGAGTAAATGAGTGACTGCTTAAACATTGCTAGTGCAGGAGACTTGCATAGAACCAGCTCTGTGGTGTCTGGACTAGGTTGCTGTTAGGGGGAGTGAGGACTGTGGGGTGGGGGAGTGTTGAGCCTCCCGGTAGCAGGCTGGTGCCTGACACGTGTTTTGTCCCTTTGGCTGAGGGGAATGTGGGAGTTGCACCTTCTCTTTTGCTGCCAGGGTCCAGTTTGTGTAAATTCAATGCTGGACTGCCTATGCTGGGGACGTTCTGGATGCCTGCTCTTAGCTCACACACATCACTCTTGTTGGCTCCATTTAAAAAAATATATTTTGTTTTTATTGGAAAGTCAAATATACAGAGAGGAGGAGATACAGAGAGGAAGATCTTCCTTCCATTGGCTTACTGCCCAAGTGTCCGCAATGACTGGAGCTGTGCCAATCCAAAGCCAGGAGTCAGGAGCTTCTTCTGGGTCTCCCATGTGGGCACAGGGTCTCAAGGCTCTGGGCCATCCTCAACTGCTTTCCCAGGCCACAAGCAGAGAGCTGGATGGGAAGCGGGGTTGCCAGGATTAGAACTAGTGCCCATATGGGATGCTGGCGTGTATAAGGCGAGGACTTTAGTCACTAGGTTGCCGCACCTAGCCTTCGTTGGTTTGATTTTACAGAGTGAGGCCCCCAGGAGTGAAAGACCTTAGCCAAGAACTCACACCTGGCTGGAACAGGGAGTA
The DNA here is from genome assembly GCF_030435755.1 of Ochotona princeps. Lineage (NCBI taxonomy): Eukaryota > Metazoa > Chordata > Mammalia > Lagomorpha > Ochotonidae > Ochotona > Ochotona princeps. Next base: position 50,286,743 of record NC_080847.1, on the reverse strand, counting down.
ACTGAGGCGGCTGAGGGCTATTGCCTTATATCTCCTCCTCTGAGACCTCCCCATCAACATCCCACTGTCTAGGTGTCACAGCTCACGGGCACTGGCTCCCTGGTGGTTAGGGAAGTTGAGGTTCGGCAGCCACTGCGGGAAGGGTCTGAGTCACTTCTTGGATGGGTGGCACAGGTGCACCTGTTGCTCCAACCCTTCCCGCCTCCCCTTCTCCCCTCCCCAGGGAGCACTTGATCCCAGGCAGGGAGGGATTTTAGCTCAAGTAACTGTTCGAGAGACAGGGGACTTGGGAACGTCCAGCAGGTTCCAGGACAGGGGTCGACTGTGCCTTCACACAGGTTGGAGCAGACGGGTGAGGGACGGGGTGTAGGGTGGGGGGTGCCTGGGAGCATCCTTTGACCTCTTCCTGCTGCTTGGCGGGATGGGCAGCGCTGGGAACAGGGAGTGCTGTTGGGGGGAGGTTTCCTTCCGAAGCTGCCCCTCCTCCTCCCCAGGAGCCAGGAACGTGGCTCAGGAAGGGCACAGTTGGGCTAAATATAACCTGGGCTGGGCTGTTGTCCTGGGCAGGGACAAGGAAGGAGGGCGCTGGCTTGTCAACCCCCTCCCCGCCCTGCCACCCCGTCCCTGCCCTGCTGGACTTCCTGTGCCAGGCTCTGGGTGTGACCAGCAAGGGCCCCAGGCTGTATCACATGATGGTTCACTGGGACTTCGCTTGTCACCCCAGGGTTAGCATCTGTGCCCCCACTGTAGGTAGCCCCATGTCTGAACTCTCATTTATTCTGCCAACAAATGGAGGCCCCTAGAATGCCAGTCTGCCAAGCCTAGCCACCTACAAGGGCCCTCTTAGCACCTTTGCCGGTGGCCTCCCAGCCCAGCTGTGTCAGGGTTTGGGGTCATCTTTGTGTCAGAGCTACCAAGGGCAGGTGAAGGTGCCCTTTGCTGGCTGAAGAACCCTGGATGAGTCACTTGTCCCTCTCTGAGCCTTGATCTCCAGCTCTGAAATGGTGCCATGTGCCAGGGTGATTGTGAGGTTGATGGGTACCCGTGCCAGGCTCTGACACGGGAGTCTCTCCTTGGAGGGACCGAGGGGTTTTGGAGGAAGGAGGCAGAGACCAGGACTCCTAGAGATGCCCAAAGGAGCCCAGCAATGCTGGGGAAAGAGGGGGGCCTGTGTGTTCCCTGTCCTGGCCTGTAGCAGGCTCTGAAGGGCCATTGTGGAGCTGCGGGTGGGTGGGCAGGGGGTGGGATGTGAAGGCCATTGTGTGAGGGAATGCGCCGCGTGAGGCCTGACCTTTGCCGGTGACGAGGGGGGTGGCGGCTTGGCATGCCAGGTGGGGGCCGGGGACAGCCCAGAATCGGGGCAGGGGGCCATGTCCACATCCATCCCCCCAGAAGGGCCTGGCAGGGGGGCAGTGTGCACAGCCCTGGCTCTGCTTGCTCCTTGCCACAGCCATATAAAATCTTTGGGCCTCTGGGGCCAAGGGGTGGGGAGTTGTGGCAGTGGTGGCTGGAGCAAATCGTACCATCTCTGTACCCATGCATCATCATCACTGTTAAGGGTTGGAGCTTCTGATGCAGCCATTTGTCACCTGGGCAGGTGCAGGGTGTTATTATCACAGTGGCTCAGTGACAGCCCTGACTGTACAGGCCATTCTGAAGTCCACGTGCCATCCATGACCCATGGTGGGGGTGGTGTGGGGGGAACAGGAGGGGTCGTTAGATACAAGGTTGGGTTCCTAGTTCCTAGGAAGCTCTCGGGGAAGAAAGAATGGAAAGGCAGGTACTCAGAAGCTGGCACCTCATGCTCGAGTCCTCACCACAGCCCTGTGAGGCGGGCAGGCGCCCTTCATCTCTCCACCTCGAGACCAAGGTGGAGAAGGGATATGCCCACCTGGCTGTGAGGGAGTGAGTAGTTAGCATCATTTTATAGTGAACTTGCCTCATGTCATTGTCCTAGAGCCCCGGACCCAGGAGGCACACGGAGCCAGAAGGAGTGAGCCCCAGGTGAGTGTCCTTGGCCAGCACAATGTCCCATGCCTCTCTCTGCCCTCCCTGGCTTGCAGCCTGGAGACCAGAGCCTTACGATCCCCACCCTGTCTCTCCCTGACAGACAGCAAGACCCCAGAGGAAGGGCGCTAGACCAGCAGACAGCTGCGTGGCCCCTCCGGCTGGGCTCCTGCTGGGAGGGAGTGCCTGTGCCAGGGCAGCGGTGAGAGGAAAGCAGAGTGGGGAAGTGTGTGTGGGGGGATGCTGGCCCCTCTCCCCGCCCTGGCCTCAAGCCTCCATGCCTATCCTACACAGGCCCAGAGGCAGTTGCTCCATGCAGAATTGAAGTTGATGCTGCAGCAGAAGCGGGAGCGCGAGCAGCAGCCGAAGGCACAGGAAACTTCCAGGGGTGCCATGGAGGCCAGGAGCCGGAGTGCCGAGGTGAGCAAGGGGGCATACTGTAGCTCCTCTGGGCTGCACAGGGGCCAGTGGTGTGGGGCTGCGGGTTCAGCTGCCAACTTGCAACAACAGCATTCCACATCACAGTGCTGGTTGGAGTCCTGGCTGCTCTGCTTCCGATCCAGCTCTCTGCTGATGTGTCCGGGAAGGCAGAGAAACATGGCCTGAGTGCTTGGGTCCCTGTCACCCATATAGGAGAACCACCCCCCCCAATAAAACTCCTGGCTTCAGCCTGGCCCAGACCTGGCTATTGGAGGAGTGAACCAGCAGAGGGAAGATCTCCCCTCTCTCTCTGTCTCAATCTCTTTCAGATAATAAAGTGAATAAAAGTACATCTTAAAAACAAAACAAAAAAACGAGCTAAGGCAGTGCTTGCTGGAAAAAGCAGGCAGGCAGTGCAGCATAGTGGTTGAAGACGTGGGCTGAGCTGCATGGGCTCCAGCCCCCAGCAGCCATCAACTGTGCAGCCCTGGGCAGGAGACCTCTGCTCTCCGGGACTCCCATGGGTGAGAGGAAGCAATGGTCCCTGCCTCTGAAGACTCCGCACAAGTCTCCCTGAGTGTTGCCTGCTGTCCCTGTGAAGGGGCTAGCCTTGGCCTTGGCAGGGTCCTGTTGTGTGCTGGGCACATGCACAGTGTGCACAGGTCTAGAGGAGCCAGACTGAGGATGGCTGGTAGCAGGCAGCCTCAACGACAGCTCACAGGGGGATCTGGGGCCACTGAGAACTTGCTGTGCAACCTTGGGCTAGTTCCCTTGCCTCTCTGAACCTTCCCACAGTGTCTGCTGGGGATGCTTTAGGGGAGGATGAAATGAGATGCTGCCCCCACGAGGTTCACCCCAGGGCCTTAGCCAAAGGGGACAGAGAAGGCCATGCTGTCCCTGCAGCCCTGAAGACCACTCTTTATTTAAATATATATATTTTCATTTGTTTAAAGGCAGAGGGACAGATGGACACAGACACATATTCCATCCTCATTCCCTCTGCCGATACCCACAGTAGCCAGAGCCAGGAGTTGAACACTCAATCTGGGTCTCCCACGTGGGTGGCAGGGACCCTGGGACTCGAGCCTTCACCTGCTGCCTCCCAGCCGTGCAGGAACAGGAGCTGGGATTGGAACCCGGGCACTAAGATGAGCGATGCAGGTCCTGAGTGTCTTAACCACTGCATCAAACACAGTACCACGCTCTTCCTCCTCCCCCATCCCCCTCAGGCCTTGGGGCTACTGCTGGGGGACATCTGGCTCTCCCCATTTGAGCTCTGGGCTCACTGTATCTGTGCCAGCCCCTATGCCAAGCCCCTGACAGTATCTCTTGGTTACATCCCAGAAACTCCTTCCAGGGGACCCCCCGTGTTGCTCACTGTACCCAGAGAAGGCCAGCTTCTCCCCTGGAGGCACACAGCAAGTTAGAGTCCCAGAGAGAACAAACCCTTGGGCTTCCGCCCCCTTTCTGCACATCCCACAGTGTACTCCTGGGCCCAGGCGCTCTTACACCGCGTACAGTAAATGCCAGGAATGCCTGTCTGCCAGTCCACCATTCATGACCCACGCAACACCCCCTCCCATTGGATTCCCTCGCCTGTGGGCAGCACGCTGGTCTGGGGGGAGGTCACAGGGCCCGCAACAGAGCACCCACACTCTCACAAACATTCTAGCCTGCTGACAGGCTAATCCCACTCCCCATTCTCCCATCCCGCATCGCCTAAGGGACCAGCCCTTCTCTCAAATGCCAGCCTCAACATCCCCCACCCGCCACGGCATAATCGCACCCTTGGAATATGGGTCTTTGCCCCAGCTCCAAATTAACTATTCACAAACTCCTGCCTGAACTGACAGAGCTATACTCCACTTGGCCCCGCCCACGCCTATGACCTGACCCCGCCCCCAGGGGGGTCACTCAAACTGAGGTTCCTTCGTAGCCCCACCCCTTACATGCGCAGTCCCCGGGGGGCTCCAAGAGGCTTGGCTGTCAATCTACCCGTTTAACAGTTCCCGCTAGGCACCCCCGCCGAGCGCCAGTGGCCCACTTGCAGGAGGCGTGGGCCCGGACCCCCAGGGAGGACCCCGGGCGAGGGCCGACGTCGGCGCCGCTGGCGACTTGTGGTTGCCCTCCGCAGGAGCTGAGGCGGACGGAGCTGGTAGAGATCATTGTGGAGACGGAGGCGCAGACCGGAGTCAGCGGCATCAACGTGGCGGGAGGCGGCAAAGAAGGCCTCTTCGTTCGAGAGCTGCGCGAGGACTCGCCGGCCGCACGGAGCCTCAGCCTGCAGGAAGGTGGGCGGGGCGAGACCTGGGGGCGGGGCCTGGAGTAGGTGGGCGGAGCGAAGCTGAGGCTGGGCTAGATGGGCGGGGCCGGGCTGTGGGGGCGGGGCTACGAAGCAGCCCTTGGCCCCGGGGGAGGTGGGAAAGGCTTGGGGGCGTAGCCGGGCGGTGGGACGGAGCCTAGATGGGTGGGCGGGGCCTAGAGGGGGGGACCTGGCTGAGGGGCGGGGCTAGGAAACTGCCTGAAGCCCGGTGATAGGTGGGAACGACGTGGGGGCGTGCTCTGCGACCTGGAGGCGGAGTTAAGGCCTTGGAGAGGATCCTTGTTGGCACTGTGGCTGTTAGGAACTGGAGCCCAGAGGTTGATGCCCCTAGCTGGACTCCCAGGTGCCTCGCTCATTAGTTTCCGACCTCTGTGCCTCAGTTGGGAAGTCATCTGGCACTGACTTTATGGGGTTACTACGCGGAGGAAGCGAGTCGGTATTTGAAAACAGTATATTGCTCAAGGACACATAGCAAGAACCATGGAGAGGCTAAGTGACTGCTTTTATTGTTGGGGCTGGAGTAAAAGGGTGGAGTAGGCACTTTTTAGGAAGCGTGTGATTTATTCTTGAAACAAGTATTATGAAGCACCTTCTATTTTTACCATTGCTTTTGGTGCTTGGGTTGCCACAGCAGACGCCACAAACACCAGTCCCTATTCTTTTTGTCTTGCATTCTGGTGGGGGAAAGAGGTTGAAACCCAAAAAACTAGTGAGTTAGAAAGGAGTGGCTGCTCCAGGTGCGTGGGGGGCTGCAGAGGAGAGTGAAACAAGCTGTATTGTCATTGGAAGGGCCTGGGCAGATGCCATGGGCAGTGCATAGGGGAGGAGCCAGGAGCTGCTGTGGCTGCGATAGTTAGCAAGGAGGAAGGAGAGGAAGAGGAGGGTGGGGGAAGAGCCGAGAGAAGCCAGGGGAAGGGGGACTTTTACAGGTAGGGATGAGGGCTTTGGCTTTGATTATTGGAGGGCTTGTGAGCTGCTGGGTTAGCGACCACAGGGGTGAGGGCTGTGAGCAGAGACCCAGCAGGCAGCTGCTCTGATGGTCTGACTGACAGGGATGCTTAGGACGGGCACCAGAGGTGATGACTTGGATTCTGCGTGGACTGGCAGGGGAACCTTCAGGATTGGTCAGGATGCAACTGAGCAACTTTTCAAAGATAACTTGATTTTATTTGAGAGGCAAAGTGACAGATTTTCCATCTACTTTCATCATTCCCCAAAGAGTTGCACCTGCCAGAGTTGGACCAGGTGGAAGCAGGGAGCTGGGTCTCCCACGTGGGTTCCAGGGACATAAGCACTTGAGCTATCTTCTGTGGCTTTCCCAAGTGTGTCTTAGCTGAAGCGAGCTGGATCCATGGCAGGGCAGCCAGGGCTCAGACAGATACTCTCATATGGGATGCTGATGTGGCAGGCAGTACATCACTAACATCCAGAGAACGTTGAAGTGAGAGTGGAGCTGCTGGCTCAGAACCAGAGTGCTATGTGGGAAAGAGCCACCTGAGAGAGTTACCTGCAGGAGAGAGATGGCCAGGGGCCTGAAGGTTAGGCCTGGACTTTATGGAGGCAAGGCCTAGCTAGGGGTGTGGCTCTGGGGCAGGTTAGCTGGGCCAGGCTCAGTGGCCCTGGGAGATGCTCACGCCCCACCCACCTCCCCTCACCCACCTCCAGGGGACCAGCTGCTGAGCGCCCGCGTGTTCTTTGAAAATGTCAAGTATGAGGATGCGCTGCGCCTGCTCCAATGCGCCGAGCCTTACAAGGTCTCCTTCTGCCTGAAGCGCACTGTGCCCACCGGGGACCTGGCGCTGCGGCCCGGCACCGTGGCCGGTTACGAGATCAAGGGCCCGCGGGCCAAGGTGGCCAAGCTGGTACGCGTGCTTAGCCCAGTCCCGGCCCTGGACTGCTCCGGTGATGCTACGTCTATGCCCTGAGCCCCAACTCCCTGCCACCGGGTGCCAGTCTTGCCCTCTGTCTTGTCACTAACTGGTGCTAATTCCAGCTCCCTCACCCTGGCAGCCCTCCCTGGGGAGGGGGACCCACTCTCCCCCCATCAGGGGCCTCCACCCATCTAAGAGGGACATCGTCCCCACCACTACCAAAGAGAGCTGGGCAGGCTGTTTGGCAAAGCCGCCAATTTGGTGCAAATGCCAGATGGGGCAGATCCCGTTCCCTTCTGGGCCTCCCTCTGTCCCACCGCCTCCCGCCTCTCTCCTCTCTCCCCAGAACATCCAGAGTCTCTCCCCTGTGAAGAAGAAGAAGATGATGATGATGCCTGGGGTCCTTGGGTCCCCCACAGATCTGGCCCCTGTTGACGTCGAGTTCTCCTTCCCCAAGTTCTCCCGCCTGCGCCGGGGTCTCAAAGCCGAGACCCTCGAGGGGCCCGTCCCTGCTGCCCCTACCCGCCGACGCCTCCAGCTGCCTCGGCTACGTGTGCGGGAAGTGGCCCAGGGAGCCCAGGCAGCTCGACTGGCTGCCGCAGCCCCTCCCCCCAGAAAGGTCAAGGTGGAGGCTGAGGAGGGGGCAGCAGGAGCCCGTTTTGCCGCCCCCCAGGTGGAGTTGGTTGTGCCCCAGTTGCCAGGTGCCGATGCGAGTGTGCCACAAGCCCCAGCTCCCAAAGGGGTCCCCTCAGCAGAAGTGGCCAGCAGCTTTACCCTCCTTCCAGCCTTCGGCTTGGGAGCCCTGGCTGCACCTGCCGTAGAGGCCCCTCCTGCAGGGATCCAGCTTCCCCAGGTAGAGCTGCCTGCCTTGCCCTCCCTGCCCACTCTGCCCACACTTCCTTGCCTAGAGGCCCGGGAAGGGGCCGCGGCAGTGACCGTGCCCATCCTGGATGTGGCAGCACCTGCTGTGGGTGTGGACCTGGCCTTGCCGGGTGCAGAGGTGGAGGCACGGGCAGAGGTGCCTGAGGTGGCTCTGAAGATGCCCCGCCTCAGCTTCCCCCGCTTCGGGGCTCGAGCAAAGGACACTGTTGAGGCCAAGGCGGCCAAGGGCAGCCCAGAGGCCAAGGCCAAGGGGCCCAGACTTCGAATGCCCACTTTTGGGCTTTCCCTCCTGGAGTCCCGGGCCGCTGCCATAGCCACACCAGAAACCACTACAGAAAGTAAGCTAAAGCCGCCAACCATCAAGATGCCTGCCTTTGGCATCGGGGTGTTGGGGCCTGAGGTCAAGGGGCCCAAGGGGGCAGAAGTGAAACTCCCCAAAGCTCCTGATGTCAAGCTCCCCAAAATGCCTGAGGTGACTGTGCCTGAGGTGCGGCTTCCGGAAGTACAGCTGCCCAAAGTCCCTGAGATGAAGCTACCCAAGGTGCCTGAGGTGGCCGTGCCTGATGTGCAACTCCCCGAGGTGCAACTGCCCAAAGTTTGCGAGATGAAATTTCCAGAAGTGAAATTGCCCAAGGTGCCCGAGATGGCCGTGCCCGACGTGCACCTTCCAGAGGTGCAGCTGCCAAAGGTTCCAGAAATGAAGCTCCCCAAGGTGCCCGAGATGGCCGTGCCCGACGTGCACCTGCCACAGGTAGAGTTGCCAAAAGTTCCAGAAATGAAGCTCCCCAAGGTGCCCGAGATGGCCGTGCCCGACATGCACCTGCCACAGGTACAGCTGCCGAAGGTTACAGAAATGAAACTTCCAGAAATGAAGCTCCCCAAGGTGCCTGAGATGGCTGTGCCAGACGTGCACCTCCCGGAGGTTCAGCTACCGAAAGTCTCTGAGATGAAGCTTCCAGAAATAAAGCTCCCCAAGGTCTCCGAGATGGCTGTACCTGATGTACGACTCCCAGAAGTGCAGCTGCCCAAAGTTTCAGAAATGAAACTTCCAGAAATGAAGCTTCCGGAAATGAAGCTCCCCAAGGTGCCCGAGATGGCTGTGCCAGACGTGCACCTCCCGGAGGTACAGCTACCGAAAGTCTCTGAGATGAAGCTTCCAGAAATGAAACTCCCCAAGGTGCCTGAGATAGCCGTGCCCGATGTGCGGCTCCCGGAGGTGCAACTGCCGAAGGTGTCAGAGATTCGACTGCCAGAGCTCCAGGTGCCCAAGGTCCCTGAGGTGTGTCTCCCTGAGGTCCCAGAGCTGAAGCTGCCTCAGCCCCCAGAGGTACAGCTGACAGTTGCCAGGCCAGAGCAGGCTGAAGGGATAGAGTTTGGCTTCAAGATGCCCAAGATGACCATGCCTAAGCTAGGGAGGGCAGAGTCTCCAACTCTGCGAGGCAAGCTGGGTGAGGCAGGTGCCCAGGGTCCAGGGAAACTGCTGCCGCTGCCCTGTCTGCAGCCAGAGGAGGGGGGCGAGGCCCGTGCAGGGGCCCCCTCGCTCACTCTGCCCTCGGTGGAGCTGCGCCTGCCGGGGGCCCTCAGTTTGGAGACGTCTATCCAAGCTGCCGGAGCCAAGCCGGCAGAGGGCGCCGCAGGAGCGGCCGGGGCCGGCGAGGTGGGCTTCCGGGTGCCCTCTGTTGAGCTGGTTGCTCCGCAGCTGCCTGTCACAGCAGCCCAGGTGGAAGAGCGGCAGCCAGGGACCCCAGAGATGAAAGGCAGGTCCTCCTCCAGGTTCTCCTTGCCTAAGTTTGGACTCTCGGGGACCAAGGTGGCCAAGGCAGAGGTTGAGAGGGCCGGGCGAGCCAGCAAGCTGAAGGCGTCCAAGTTCGCCATCTCGCTCTCCAAGGCCAAGGCGGGGACGGAGTCGGAGACCAAAGGAGACGGGGAGGCAAGCCTGCTGCCCGCCCTCGACCTGTCCATCCCACAGCTTGGGCTGGATGCCCGTCTGCCAGCGGGCAAGGCGGAGGGGGCAGGGCCTGACGGCAAGCTCAAAGGGCCTAGGTTTGCTCTGCCCAAATTTGGGGTCAGAGGCCGGGACACAGAGGCAGGGGAGCTGGCACCAGGCGGGGCAGAGCTGGAGGTCAAGGGCTGGGGCTGGGATGGGAAGGTGAAGATGCCCAAGCTGAGGATGCCATCCTTTGGGCTGGCTCGAGGTCGGGAGGTTGAGGCTCAGGCTGCACGTGGCAGCCCCGGGGAGAAGCTGGAGACCATCACAGGACAGCTGAAGATCCCAGAGGTGGAGCTGCTTACGCTGGGGGCCCAGGAGGCAGGAGGGGCAGCTGCTGTCAGTGGGACACAGGTGCCTACCATCAAACAAGCAGTCCCTGAAAGCCACCAGGGCGAGATGAGAATGCCCCCACTGAGCATCTCACTGCCCCAGGTTGAGCTGACCGGTTTTGGGGAGGTGGGTACCCCGGGGCAACAGGCTGAGGGTAAAGTCCCTGTAGACCAGGACACCGCAGGCTACAAGATCCAGGGGCCCCTGGCGCTGCCTAGGGCCCAGGCAACAGGAGGCGAGCTATTGGTGGGCGAGGGCATCTTCAAGATGCCCGCTGTGTCCGTGCCCCAGCTTGAGCTGGACATGGGGATGGGTCATGAGGCACAGGCTGGGGAGGTAGCCACGGGTGAGGGTGGCCTGAGGCTAAAATCGCCCACCCTAGGGACCGGAATTGAGGCTGGGGGACAGGGCTCTGAGGACCAGGCCCCAGGGGCTGAGCGCACCTTCCGCCTTTTACTGCCTGATGTGGAACTCTCACCGCCAGCTGTGGGCAGCCACGCCGAGTATCAAGTGACAGAGGGCGACGGGGAGACAGGCCACAAGCTCAAGGTGCGGCTGCCCAAGTTGGGCCTGACCAGAGCCAGGGAGGGGGCGGAGGAGGGCGAAAAAACCAAGAGTCCCAAACTCAGGCTGCCCCGTGTGGGGTTCAGCCAAAGCGAGCCGGCTGGAAAGGAGGGCTCACCCAGCCCGAAAGAGGAGGAAGAGGAGGAGGAGGGGCGCCAGGGCCGGGGGCGGGTCCGCTTGCCCCGAGTTGGCCTGGTGTCCCCTTCCAAGGCCTCTAGGGGGCAGGAAGGCGAAGTGGCCGCCAAGTCTCCTGTAGGGGAGAAGTCACCCAAGTTTCGATTCCCCAGGGTGTCCCTAAGCCCTAAGGCCCGGAGCGGGAGTGGGGAGCAGGAAGAGGGTGGATTCCGAGTCCGTCTGCCCAGTGTGGGGTTTTCCGAGGTGGGGGCTCCGGGCCCCACCCGACTGGAGGGGGCTCAGGCTGCCGCTGTCTGAAACCCTGGCACCCCAGCCTCCTGTGCTATCACCTCCTATCCCCATCCCTATTTGTGTGTGGTTAACTAGCACTAACTCCAAGAGGGTTGGGCAGGAAGCCCGTGCCCATCTGCCTGGCAGGTGCCTGTGTGTTGAGCTGGGGCATGTGAATAAAATAATCAGATGTGGCTGTGTATGCTGTTTCCCGTGTTGGGAGTGTGGGGCGGGGAAGGGGGAGCAGTGGCAGGAGGTGCAAAGAATGGAGCCCTCAAAGAGGAGGTGCAGGGGTACACTTGAGCCTAGCCGCCCCCCAGAGGGTGTAGTGGGAATCAGTTCCTATTGTGAGAGGTGGCCCAGGCCCAGGCCTTCACAGTTCTCAGACAACCTTTGGTGAGAGCAGGACTCTAGCGGATCCCTCTGCTTGGATGGGTTTGGGGGACTGCCTGTCCTGAGAGATCCCCCATGTCCCTGATGACTGCTCTGCACTTGTGCTCTGCCAGGGAGGGGCCCCTATGGCCTTCCCTTTCCTGTTGGACTGGTCCGACTGCCCTGGTCACTGGGGCCCCACCCAGGAAAGCCCTCCCGGTCCCTATCCCAGGATCACGGGTTCAGAGCCTCCAATCCCACGCCCCTGCTGTCTTGGGGCTATGGTTCAGCGTCTCAGCATCCCCAGCTCCCATCAGTGTGGTGCTGTGGCTCCAAGGTCCCCAGGCTGTGCCCTTTTCTGACCCAGGGTCCAAACGTTGTGGCCCACAACACACGTGCTGCACTGTGTGATTCCAAGGCTCCCAGCAAACCCTCCCCCCGTTCCGTTTAGCACCTTGTGCCTGGGGTCCCTGACTCCTGGGATGCTCCTCTCTCTCTCCATTCATCCCCGCGCCACCCAGGCTGTCCCAGCAGCGACAGTGGTGGCCTCTCAGTGGCCATGCCAGAGGATGTCCTCTGTCTCCCTGGTCCTGACAGCTCAGGGTCCCTGTTTCCCCCAGACACTCACCTCCATCTCCCTTGCCGCACTGTGGGCCCTCAGGGCTTCTCCGAGGACTCCCCTTCACCCCTACACCCTCCCTGGGCTGTGCCACGCTCCCCCGTGGCCCCCACACCTCCTCTGTGCGCTGGCAACTCCCCAACTCCCTCCAGTGTCTGCCTGGGTGTGCAACAGCCTTCTTGGGGGACTCCTCCATCACACATCGGATGTCTCCTGGGCACAAGTTTTTGGGGTCAGAGGTGTTTCAAGGTCAAAATATGTCTTTGGCAGGCAACTGGTAACTTAGGAACTTCAAAAAAAATTTTTTTAAAGATTTATTTATTTTATTGGAAAGGCAGATATAGAGAGAAGGAGAGCCAGAGGAAGATATTCCATCTGATGGTTCACTCCCCAAGTGGCCGCAACTGCTGGAGCTGAGCCAATCCGAAACCAGGAGCCAGGAGCTTCTTCCAGGTCTCCCACACATGTGCAGGGTCCCAAGGCTTTGGGCCATACTCCACTGCTTTCCCAGGCCACAAGCAGGGAGTTGGATGGGAAGTGAGGCCTCTGTTATTAGAACTGGCGCCCCTATGGGATCCTGGTGCATGCAAGGCGACGACTTTAGCTGTTACATTATTGTGCTGAGCCTAGCACTTTCAAAATTTTTGTATTGATTTGAAAGGCAGAGAGAAAGAGAGAGATCTTGCAGCTGCTGGTTCACTCCCCACAGGTCCGCAGTATCTGGGGCTAAGCCATTAAAAATCAGAAGCCCAAAATTCAATCTGGATCGCCTGCCTGGGTGGCAGGGACCCAAGTCTAGAAGCTGTCACAAGCTGCCTCCCAGGATACACATGAGCAGGGAGCTGGATCAGAAGCAGAGACAGGATTCAAAGCCAAACACTGTGACATCGCACAGGGATCCTGAGGGCATCTTCACCCCTGTACACATGCCTCCCCCTGCATTGGGCACCTTTAGACTTTTTTTTTAAAGATTTTATCTCTCTCTCTCTTTGAAAATGAGAAAGAGAAAAATCTTCCATCTGCTGGTTCACTGCCCAAACGGCTGCAACAGCTGGAGCTGAGCTGATTCAAAGCCAGGAGCCAGGAACCTCCTCCAGGTCTCCCACATGGGTGTAGGATTCCAAGTCCTTAGGCCATCCTCTACTGCTTTCCCAGGCCACAAGCAGGGAGCTGGATGGGAAGTGGAGCAGCTGGGATACAAACTGATACCCATATGGGATGCTGGTGCTAACAGGTATTGGATTAGCCTGTTGAGCCACTGGGTTGGCCCCATCTTTACACTTCTTTGTGCCTTGATTGCATCTTCTGGACACACCTTGAAACATTTTAATGTTACAGATCCTACCTCAACTTTTTTTCTTCTTTCAGGTCCCCTTAGGTACCCTGTCCCTGGGGACTCCAAGCCATATCACGTATAGTTGACCCGCCAGGTGTCTCACTAACCCACTGCCTCCACCTGCCCTCTACATCCTGCCCTGCTTTTTTTCACTTTTGCCCTTGCCAGAGCCCTTCCGTGGCTCCCTGGTATCCTCAGGGCGAAGTCCAAACTTCCGGCACTTATCCCAGCCATCCCTCCCCCAGGGCAGCTGAGGGGCCGGGGCATGCGTACATGTGTGGGCACGCACACACTCATACACACACCACACACACTGTGCCCCACTCCTGCCCATGGGCCTGTTCTCCTGTAGGCCGATGTCCACAATCAGGCTCCCCTCCCTCCTGACCTCTTACCTCTCCAGGGTTCCGCTGCTGGGTGGGGGAGGGGCCCTGCCTGGCACCCTACCCCCCATTCTAGCCAGGAGCTCAGGTCTCTAACAACAGAACCAGAGCTACTCAGTAACACTGGGGGGTCTGGGGCCCCTCATCCCAAGCCGGGAGGGCTTTGGGGGAGGGCTGCAGCCCCTGGCAGACTTGCTGTGTGGCCCAGGAGGCCTGAGGGTGCCGGGGACGTGGAACCCAATCTCAGAGAAGGAGCAAGCACGAGTTCTGTTCTCTTCCTCCGCCACATTGGGAGGCTGGTGGCTCAGCGGCAGCAGCGGCAGGAGGCCTTGGTGGCACAGTCCGTGGGGAGGGTCCCCCAGGCAGGGGAGCGTCCTGTAACAGGGGCACCATGGCTACCATCCAGTCGGAGACGGACTGTTATGACATCATTGAGGTGCTGGGCAAGGGCACCTTCGGGGAGGTGGCCAAGGGCTGGCGACGCAGCACAGGTGAGATGGTGGCCATCAAGATCCTCAAGAATGACGCCTACCGCAACCGTATCATCAAGAACGAGCTGAAACTGCTGCGCTGCATGAGGGGCCTGGACCCCGAGGAGGCCCATGTCATCCGCTTCCTTGAGTTCTTCCACGACGCCCTCAAGTTCTACCTGGTCTTTGAGCTGCTGGAGCAGAACCTCTTTGAATTCCAGAAGGAGAACAACTTTGCACCCCTCCCTGCCCGCCATATCCGCACCGTCACCTTGCAAGTGCTCAGGGCCCTGGCACGTCTCAAAGAGCTGGCCATCATCCACGCCGACCTCAAGCCTGAGAACATCATGCTGGTGGACCAGACGCGCTGTCCCTTCAGGGTCAAGGTCAGTGTGGCTGTCTATGGCGGTTTCTCTGACAGAGAGAGAGAGAGAGAGAGAGAGAGAGAGAGAGCACCTCCACCTGCTGGCTCATTACCCAAATGACCACAATAGCTAGGAATGGGTCAGGTTGAAGCCTGCTGCTACAAACTCCCGAGTCTCCCTTGTGGTTGCAGGAACTTGGGCCATCCTCTGCTGCTTTCCCAGGCACATTAGCAAGGAGCTGGATAGGAAGTGGAGCAACTGAGTCTCAAATCTCACTTTGCTGAACGAGACAGCTGCATCGCAGGCAGAGGCACAACCTGTTGTGCTCAAGGCCAGCCTGGGCATGAGGCCGCTCTGCTGGTGCCTCACCCTCTAGGCTGGAAGCCTGCCCCATGTACCCATCTACTCTTTCCTAGCTCTGACAGTGTGCCAGGCACTGCAGGTGCCCCCACTGAGGGAAGGAGACAGGCAGAGTTCCCATCCTGCTGGGGCTGAGCTCTAACTGGGGAGAGAGAAGACCTTGGTTATACAGTAAAGCAGGTGGCATGTGAGAGGGTATGGACCTAAAGGGGGAAAGGGTCATGGGGTCATGGGGTCATGGGTGGAGGGGACAGCCAGTGCCAAGGCCCTGGGCTGGCTCATGTGGGGGCTGGTGAGGAGGCCAGCGTGGCTGGAGGACAGGGCATAAGAGCCAGAGGGGCAGCAGCTGAGGGCAGAGGCAGATTGCACTGTGAGGACCTGGGCTGGTTTGAAATGGTTAGTTTTTTAAAAAAATTATTTTTTTTAAAGATTTATTCATTTTATTACAGCCAGATATACACAGAGGAGGAGAGACAGAGAGGAAGATCTTCCATCCGATGATTCACTCCCCAAGTGAACCGCAACGGGCCGGTGCTCTCCGATCCGATGCCGGGAACCTGGAACCTCTTCGGGTCTCCCACGCGGGTGCAGTGTCCCAATGCATTGGGCCGTCCTCAACTGCTTTCCCAGGCCACAAGCAGGGAGCTGGATGGGAAGTGGAGCTGCAGGGATTAGAACCGGCGCCCATATGGGATTCCGGGGCTTTCAAGGCGAGGACTTTAGCCGCTAGGCCGTGCCGCCGGGCCCTAAAAAAATTATTTATGGATGTGTTATTTATTTGAATGTGTTATGGATGTGTTATTTATTTATTTAGTTAGTTACAGAGAGGAAGAGATCTTTTATCCCTTAGTTTACTCCCACCCTCCAACCTTCACCCTAACCTGTGACAGCCAGGACTGGGACAGGCCGTAGCCAGGTATTAGGAAGTCCCACCTGGATCCCCGACACATTAGTAGTAGGGATCAAGCACCTGGGCTACCCTCTGCTGCCTCCCAGGAGCTCAGGCAGGGAACTGGATCCGAATCGCAAAGCAGCTGGAATCGGAAGCAGGAACTCTAACGCGGAGAGTGTGGCTAACCCTAGCATCCCATTACTCCCGCCGCTCCATGGCTTGTGACTTATTCTATTTCTTTATTTAAAAGGCAGAGAGACAGAAGGATACTGGTTTTCCCTTCAAATACCCACAATAGCCAGAGTGAGGTCAGGCTGAAGTCAGGACCCAGGAACTCCTACCTGAGGATGACAGGGACCCTCCCACTTCAGCTGTCACCTGCTGTGGAAGCCAGAATTAGGAATGGAGCCAGGTGGTTCAAGCCTGGGCCCTCCAACAGCGGGTGTGGGTGTCACAAGTGGGGTCTTCACCACTGTGCCAGATGCCGCCCTCCCCCCCCACTTCATCTTCTGTCTCAGGCTGTGGATGTGAGTAGGGGAGGGAGGAGTTGCAGCCCAAGTGGCCACAGACTTACGAGGAGGGCAGCCTGGAGGGCAGGGAGGTGGGTAGGCAGTGAGGAAGCCCCTGGGCTCTTCTGGATGGGGGAGAAGTAGGGGGCTGGCACCAGCCTGGGGGCAGCGGATAGAGGCAGCAGGGAAGTTCCGGGTCTGTTTGGAAGGTGGAGCCAGCCAGAGTTGCAGATGGAGAAGCTGCAGGGGGAAGGAGGGTGAAAGAAAGGGCAGGCCAAACCCTCCTATGGCCCAGTTCAGGCCTGCAGAAAGGTCAAGCAGACAGAGCTAGGGGCTTAGCGAGAGATGAAGATTCCCACAGACAGATGCCAGGGAAGAACCACGAGCTGGGCCAACCCTGTCACTCAAGTCCCTTCCCACACGGCAGGTGATTGACTTCGGCTCGGCCAGCATCTTCAGCGAGGTGCGTTACGTGAAGGAGCCGTACATCCAGTCGCGATTCTACCGGGCCCCAGAGATCCTGCTGGGGCTGCCCTTCTGCGAGAAGGTGGATGTGTGGTCCCTGGGCTGTGTTATGGCTGAGCTGCATCTGGGCTGGCCCCTGTACCCGGGCAACAATGAGTACGACCAGGTGCGCTACATCTGTGAGACCCAGGGCCTGCCCAAGCCACACCTGCTACATGCTGCCCGCAAGGCCCACCACTTCTTCAAGCGCAGTGTCCACCCTGATGCCACCAATCCCTGGCAGCTCAAGTCCTCCGCTGACTACCTGGCTGAGACCAAGGTAGGATGGCGGGCTGTGTGGAGGTGGGGGAGTCCATAATAGCTTGGAGGGCTACAGGGGATCTAGGAGAAGGGATTGGGAAGATGATGGGCAGCTCCTCTGTCAGCCTCAGCTCTGAAGTCAGTAGCACGTGCAGCATGAAGCTAGACAGCGGGGGGACTGGAAATTGGAGGTCAGCTAGGGAAGCTCTCCCAGCAAGAGGTGGCAGAGACCAAAGGTGGGTGGAAGACTTGCTGACTAGGACAGCAAGAAGGGTCTTATTTGGCCCTAGAAGGCTGGGGGTGATGCAGGGGCGGGTTTGGATGCAGAGGTTGCAATGACCAAAAGGGATCTGCCATTGACATGCCAAGTCAGGGTAGCCCCTCTGCTGGGTGCTGGCAGGGGTGGCACCAACCTGGCCATGCGCTAACCCTGTGTACCCCCTCCCCTGCCTCACCAGGTGCGCCCGCTGGAGCGCCGCAAGTACATGCTCAAATCCTTGGACCAGATCGAGACGGTGAACGGCGGTGGGGCCATGGGCCGTCTGAACTTCCCAGACCGCGAGGCGCTGGCCGAGCTGGCCGACCTCAAGAGCATGGTGGAGCTGATCAAGCGCATGCTGACATGGGAGTCACATGAGCGCATCAGCCCCAGCTCAGCCCTGCGTCACCCCTTTGTGTCCATGCAGCAGCTGCGCAGTGCCCACGAGTCCACCCGCTATTACCAGTTGTCCTTGCGCAGCCGCCGCCTCTCACTGCAGGTGGAAGGCAAGCCGCCCCTGCTGGTCCCGGCCACAGCCGAGGAAGGCCCTCCCTACTACCGCCTAGCCGAGGAGGAGGAGGAGGAAGAGGAGGAGGAGGTGGCCATTGGCCTGGGCAGTGTGGCCAGCAGTGGGTCCTTCTTCCGAGAGGAGAAGGCACCAGGAGTCCAGCGGGCCATTGACCAGCTGGATGACCTGAGCCTGCAGGAGGCGGGTCGCGGGCTATGGGGTGAGACCCACACTGACGTGGTCGTGCCCGACATGCTGGCCCCGCTCAAGGCTGCCACCACCGGCTGCCACGTGCCCGATGTGGGCCCTGAGCCCATCCTGGCCTTCTATGGCAGCCGCCTGGCCAGCCGCCACAAGGCCCGCAAGCTGCCTGTGGGCTCCAAGTCCGACTCCAACTTCAGCAACCTCATCCACCTGAGCCAGACCTCCCCAGAGGACGAAGGGCCTTGCCGGGGCAGTGGCTGGGAGGAGGGCGAACACCACGGGGCCTCGGTTGAGCCACCGGCCATCCTGCAGCGGGATGGGGATGGGCCAAGCATCAAAGACATGGCCATGGACGCTGAGGTAAGCCACAGCAGGAAGCCAGCTTTCCAGGGCTGCTGCTGGGCCCAGGGCTTCCCCTAGAGCTGTAGCCAGCCCTAGTGGCTCAGCCTGTGGGAACCCATATTCAGGATAGGGGGTTACCTATTCTCCTGCCCACAACACCCCACCCACTATTATAGCCTTAACTGTGTACTAGGGCCCAGCATACTGACTTACCTGCAGGCTGCTGCAAATTTGGGCATGCAGTAATTACCTCTTTCATAGTGTTGAAGACCAGCAGACAGACCCCTCTTGGCTGATGCACTGTCCCCCACCCACCTCATGTTCTCTCATCCTCCCCCCACAGAGGCCGGGCCTGGAGCTCTTTGAGCCCAGCAGCTGTCCTGGAGAATGGTTGAGCAACACTGACTGGACGCTGGAAGGCATCAGGGGGCCACGGGCCCAGGGGCTCCCACCACGCCACCCCCACCAGCATGGCCCACCTCGGGCCGCCAGTTTTCTGCAGCATGTTGGCGGGCATCACTGATAGAGACTGCCCCCTCCCGCTCTGTCCCCTGCTCCTCGCCGCAGGCTGCGTTAACTGGGCTGGCCTCTCAGAGTCCATTTTTCTTCATCGTACAAATTATTCTTACACAAAGATAGTTTCCCAGAATTGCCCCTCACTCCGAGCCCCATGCATACCTGCACACAACGCTCCCCTCTCCCAAGCACTCGCCTGGGCCTTGGCGTCTGGCCCACAGCCCCTTCGGCCTGAGGGCTGGCAGCCAGGGGGCTACACCCAGGTGGCCGTGAGCTTGCCCTCAGCTGCCTCTGCTTGTTTCATTAAAGAACTGTTCTGCGGCCTTGCTTCGGATCTGTCCTTGCTGGCCCTGGCCCGGGGCCAGTTCAATGCCAAAGTGGTGGGCTGGTACCCAGAGCCAGGCCCCATGATGCTGTGCCCAGAAAGCCACTGGCATAGGCTGGAGACTGCAGGAGAAGGTAAAGGCCACACAAATCAAAATACGCTTAGTGTCTGGAGCATCTAGAACGTACCACGTGCCCAGCACACACGTGTTCCTCAGAGCTTACCTAATGTTGCGTTTTGCTGTTGCCTCGTCCCTCCTACATGTACCCATCCATGCTTAGGACATGCTGTCAGTGCACTCGGCGGCTATGAAGTCATGCTGGGCACATGCTCCTATGTTCAGACAGGCAGGTCCTCTTGGGGATACAGTGACAACTCAGTCCATGCTCATCTGGTTGAGAACATGCTTAAGGGGCAGCTCATCCTACCCCATGCTGGGACTCAAGTGCTCAGTCCATGCCAGCCCGCAGGCATTGGAAGATGAGGGTTCAATACAGGTATGGATCAAATACTGAGGGCTCAGCACCGGATGACCACAGGATGCAGCCTTAGTATATACTAAGACATAGTGATCACATGCTGAGGGCTCACTACATGAAGACCACAGGGTACAGGTTCAGTATATACCAAGGCACAGTGGTCACACGCACTACAGTGTTCCCACCAGAGGCCCATGCCAGCTGTCTGCTATCTGTGACACTCACTGCACATCACTCAGGCCACAGGCTGTACAGACAAGTTATTTACTTAATATAATCACAGGCCCTGAAAAGGCGGGATGGGTCCAGGAGCCGGGCCCAGCATGCACCCCCACTTCTTTGGGGGCTGATCCCTCCCCCAGCCCTGCTGGGTCCTGGGGCCACCGCATCAAGCCGGCGGGGACAGAGGTTGAGGCAGGAGTGCAGGGTGGGGTGAGCCTGTGGAGGTACTCCAGGGCACAGAGAAACAGGGGTGCGGGCGCAGGGCCCCCAGGGAGCCTCAGAGCAGGCGGCAGGCGTTGCCCACACTGTCGGCCGAGGTGCTGAGGTCGTGGCTGTAAGGCGAGTCCCAGTCCCGCAGGAACACGGCCTCCAGCTGGCTTCGCAGGCCTCCATGGCCATTCTGCGTCACCAGCAGTGAGGCACCTGCGGTCTCCGAGAAGTAGCTGCCAGACCAGTTGGAGGTTCCTGTGGAGAAGCGGGGTGGTGCACGTGGTAAGGGGTCCCCTCCCTGGAGGCCTGGACACCCCACTATTTCTCCCATCTGCCCACCCCAGCAGTGGCCAGCACGCACCGATGTAGGTGGCGCGCTCAGTCACCATGTACTTGTTGTGGTTGACGCGGGCGTACGGGATCCGGGCCTGGGCCTCATCCGCGGGGACCACGAAGAGTTTCTGGGGGCAGGGGAGGACCGGAAGGAGTGTGAGATGCGGGGTGGGAGGTAGCTGGGGAAGCTCAGGGTCCAGGGCTCTGGGATGCCTGAAAGCTCCGAGGCCAGCATGGAGTTCCTGGCACCACCACAGACAAGAAGGCCCTTTTCCAGCAAAGCCTTCCCTTTGCCCCTCAGGCCACGTGAGGCAGGTGTCTCCCCAGCCTGTGCCACTCCACACCCCCAGCTTGGGGCTTCCTTTCCAAGGCCCCGCCCACTCGGGACCTACCTCTCAGATCACAGTCCTGGCAAGGGGTGTGTGGGGAGGTTGTGGGGGGATGACGGCGCTTACCACCTGGATGTCAGAATGGGTGTGGTTGTCACGCAGGGCCGCCAGGGAGAGCAGGAAAGCGCGCATGGACGGCTCCGAGTGGCCCCAGCAGCTGACCAGCAGGCGCACCTTGACATTGCGCTCGTAGGCAGCCCGCCGCAGCCCATCATCGATGGCCGGCCAGAACCTGGGCCGGCGTGCAGGGCATGGCTGGGGCCTCCGCTCTGGGAACCATGCCTGGGCCCATCCCCTCCCGATGCTGACTTCCGGTCCCCCTACCTTGTACAAGCCCCACACCCCATCACCCCCTTCTCGGCCTCAATCACAACCCCCAGCCCTGCCACAGTACATTCAAAAACTTTAGCTCCATCCCTCTTGCACCCCATATCTCATGTCTAGCCCTACCTCCCCAAACTCCTTATCCTGCGTGTCCTGCCTCCATCCCCCAGCCCCGCTATTCTTACCCTTGTCTGTCCCCTCTTAGTCTCATTCCCCTCTCCTGCATGAAGTGTCCCATTCCTCCCCCTCCCTCGCAAGACCTCTCTGAGTCCTCCAAGCCCCCTGCCTGCCTGCTTCTCCACTCTGCCACCTGCCCAGCTGTACCTGCGCGGGTGGGAGAACTCCATGGTGGGCAGGTAGTTCATGACAGCAATGTAGATGAAGCTCCGGGCACTGTCCACGACGTTTAACAGCGCCTTCAGGTCTGGGGTGCGGCCACTCGGACACAGTGGTGGGGGAGCACTCTGGGGTGACAGGGATAAGGTAAGGGGTTGGTCAAGATACATACCACAGGGGGATGGCACCAAGCTGCAGCCACCAGCTGGGCACTGGCACTAGTCCCTTAGATTCTGCTTTGGATCCAACGCCTCATTAAAAACGCCGGGGAAGGGCTCAGCATGGTAGCTTAGTGGCCAAAGTCCTCGCCTTGCAAGTGCCAGGATCCCATATGGGTGCTGGTTCGTGTCCCGGCAACTCCACTTCCCATCCAGCTCCCTGCTTGTGGCCTGGGAAAGCACACCTAGAGGACAGCCCAAATCTTTGGCAGCCTGCACCCACGTGGGATTTCTGGAGGAAGCTCCTGGCCATTGTGGCCACTTGAGTAGTGACTCAGTGGACAGAAGATCTTCCTGTCTCTCTTCCTCTTTGTATTTCTGACTTTCCAATAAAATAATCAATCTTTAAAAAAAAATCCTCTGGGGAAGACCATGGACCAAGACAGACCAAGTACATGGGACACCAGGATGGAGCTCCAGGCTTTTGGCTTCAGTTTGGTTCAGACCTGGTCATTTTGGGCATGAGCCAACACAGGGGAGATTCTCTGTGTCATCTGCCTTTCCAATACAGATGGACAAAACAGACGCCTGTACTATGAGGGGGATTGTCACAGAAGAGCCCGTGAAGGGAAGGAACAAACACTATGGCTGTTCTACAGATAACAGCCCAGAGAGGGTCACTGTCCCGCCTAAGGTCACACAGCTTCTAACTGGATCCAAGATCTGACCTCAGACGTTTTAGTTCCAACATCTATGCTCTCTGCTGTGGTATCCAGCTGCCAGTCTGTCCAGCACCTACAGCCTTGCCGGGGAACTTAGGCAAACTCTCGGGCCTCATGGCACAGGGCATCCTGACTCTACACAGAGAGGAGAAGAGACAAAGTGGAAGATCTTCAGTCTACTGATTCGCCTCAATGGCCAGTGCTGCGCCGATCTGAAGCCAGGAGCCTGGAGCATCTTTTGGGTCTCCCATGTGGGTGCAGGGTCCCAAGGCTTTGGGCCGTCCTCAACTGCTTTTCCAGCAGGGAGTTGGATGGGAAGTGGGGCTGCCAAGATTAGAACCAGTGCCGATATGGGATCTCAGGTGTGTAAGGCGAGGACTTTAGCCGCTATGCTACTGCGAAAGGCCGTGGAACAAGGGTTTTTGTCTTTCTTTCAAACGCCAAATTAGAGAGATGGGAAGAGTCAGAGATTCCATTCACTGGCTCACCTCTCCCATGGCCACAACAGCCAGGGCTGGGCCGGGGCCAGGTCGAAGCCAGGAGCTTCTCTTGTGTCACCTACATGAGTGGCAGGGCCCAAAGTACTCCAGCCATCCTTCACTGCTTTCTTAGGTACCTTAACAGGAAGCTGGATAGGATGTGGAGCAGTGGGGACTGGAACTGGCACTCATCTTGAAATGCCAGCACTGCTTTACCCTGGGACCTGGGTTCTGACGAGGCTTCCAGATGCATTGAGCCCCTCGGCTCTGCATCTGCTGCCTTCCCCCCTTGGGCTCCTCGGGGACCTGCTGTCACAGCAGGCTCCCTGCTCGGCTCCCCAGGCCTCTCAGGGACAAACACAGAGGCTCAGCAGGTGGGATCCCAGGGGACAACTTTGCAGCCAGAGACCTTGGTGAAGGGTGCTCCCCTGCTGGGGCGCCTCTGTGAGGCTTGGGGCATCCCTGCTTTGAGAAACCCCCAGTAACTAACACCAGTACAGCCTGTCTGGAGCACCAAGCACCAGCAACGGGCGTCAGCCAGCGTGGCGCTCCCCAGGGACAGTCACTGTGGTTGCCTGTGCTGACCCATCCGGCAGCCACAGCAAGCCAGTGGCTGCCACTCTCGGAGTTTCATTCAAGTTGATGCAGCTGCCTGTGGTCACACTGGCACACAGTGAGCTCAGTGCCCCTAACCAAGGTGTACCAAAGCTGGAAGATGTGGAAAACCTCCACCAACCCATTTCTTAGATGGATGAGACTAAGGATGGATGGTCAGGGAGGATGGTCAGGGATCCACTCCCCTGTCTGAGGTCGACGGAGGCCATACATCACGGTCTGTGGTCCCGGGCATGCGCGTAGCTGGGACTCACCGCCAGGTAGGCCAGGGCAGGGGTCCCGTTGAGGCAGATCTCCATGGGTGTCTCCTGGTTGTAGCGGGTGTCATAGGAGCGGGGCCAGGTGGACGGGATGGAGCTGCCAGCCTGGCCCAGGAACCAGTAGGCCTCGAAGATTTTGGTCAGGTCGCGGGCCAGACAGCTGCAATTGTACATGACCACGCCCAGCTCCTTCACCTGTGGGAGAGTGGAGTTGAGCTCCTGTGGGTGGCAGACAGGGATGCCCCCTGCCAACTCTCACTGCTGCCTGCTTAACCTCCCTGAGTCAGTCTAAAGTCCTGGGACAGCCCTGAATATGGGACTGCTGTGCAGTCTTCCCACAGCCCCAGAGCTCCTGGATCCTGCACAGGATCTCGTTTCTTTTCTCCATGGAGTCAGAACTGACTCATTCTTGGTTCTTGTCACATGTGCTTCCTCCTACAAGAAGCCTCCCTGGATTGCCTTGCCTTCCTCTGAGCTCTCACTGTCCCTTGGGCTTCTCTCATGGTTCTTGCTAGTGACACACTTGCCTGCCTTCCCATGGGGCTGGGAGGGCAGACATCAGGGATGTGTCAATCGCAGTTACAGTGGGTAGGATTAGGGGCCTGGGCAAACGTCTAAGAAAACGAATAATGCACTTTCACATTCCAGCCCAGGCTACTCCCAGACAGCAGAGGCATCACCACCTCCCCTGAACTTCTACAGTCCTCCAGGCTTCCCCCTTCACAGCTCAGACCTCTCTGCCTACGCCTCTTCCCCCTGGCCCCTCTGGGTGATAGGTCCATTTCTATCACCCTCAGGGTCCCAGCACTACCCTGGACAGGGCTGCTGAGGGGCCGGCAGCTGCCAGCTGGGCTCCATGGGGAGTGTGTAGGGAGGCAGCCTTGGGTAAAGAGGATGCTGGAATTGAAAAATGATGTTCTGTGGAGGCGGGGGCGGGGGCTTGGGAGGGCTGGTGGGTCGGCTGTGCAGGCAGACCTGGGTCAGTGAGCGCCAGTCCATGTTGGCACTGCCCAGGTAGAAGTGGGTCTGGTCCACCACCCAGAACTTGGTGTGCAGGACGCCGTGGGTCAGCTTCTGCATGTCCACCATGCGCACCTGGGCGCCTGCGATGGACAGGAGCCGAGGTCAGAAGTCAGCTTGGGCAGCACCAGGACCAAGAGTCCCACCCACCACCATCACCAAGGCAGGCCGTCGCAGTCCCCAGCTCACCACTCTGCAGCATGGCCTGCAGGTCAGCTTGTGGCTGCGGCCCACTGGGCTTGCTCACAGCAATGCGCACCTTCACACCCCGCGGTGCCAGACTCTGCAGCTGCCGTAGGACCTCCTCACCCTGCAGGGATGGGAAAGCTCTGAGGGGCTGGGCAGGCCATGCCCCAGCCCCACGTGTCACTGACTACCAATGGGGCTGCAGTGGCCTCTGGGAGCTGCCATCTCTATAGATTATAATATTGCAGCTTCAGCTGCTTTGTCATGCTCGCACACACTGAGACCCCTACCCAGGCCTTTTATTTTTTTTTCCCAGATTTTACATTTATTTATTTGGAAGGCAGAGGGAGCCAGTGAGATGGAAATATCAATCTTCCAACTGGCCTGTAACTTCTAGAGCCAGGCCAGGCCAAATCCCAGGAGGCCAGAAACCAGGACTCAATGCCCCAAGCCAACAGCTGCTTCTTGCATGGTCCCCATTAGCAAGCAGGAGAGTTGCTGGAACTCAAGCTCAGGTGCTCTGACACATGATGGGAGTGTCCCAAACCAATGGACTGAATGCACGGCCCTTCCCTGACCCAAGTTCCCTCTGGGTACTGTCCCAAGATCCAGCATCAGGAGCGTCGGGGCAGGCACCTTTAAGTACCACCCGGATGTTGGTGGTGGGGCTCAGGCCGGGGGAAGGGGAGGGCTCCAGGAAGATTCCATTGCATGATGTCAGGCCTGTGACAGCCAGAGGCTGCTGTGGCCCACGTACCCCTGCGGGTCTCCCATGGTTGCTAAATTCGCACAGTGATGAGGCAGGCTGTGAGCTGGTCTCTGCTCACTGTCCCCAGGCCGTGGACGAGGCCACAGCAGGAGAAGTCAGCACAGGTAAGGATTTGAACCTGGATTGTGCATCAGTGCACCTGCGAGCCTGCAGCCACCAGCCAGGGGTCTGGCAGGGAGTGGTCACGCCCGTGTGCTTTAACTTTCACCACTATTGTTCATAGGCCGAGCTTTAGCAACCCTGCTGGGGTCCTACATTTTAAGTCCCCTTGGCCCTCAACAGAGGCCAGCAGGAGAAGAAAGCAGAAAGACTTCATTGCAGTTTCCAGCAGTTTCCAGTGGCCAGGGCTAGCTGGCCTCCTTGGCAACCTGTGCCTTTCCTGAAACTCTTCTGTGTTTTTAGGCTTGTATGAAGAGGACAGGGGAACTGGCCAGGCCTACAGAAGGCCGGCTCTAGCTGCTAAGACCTCAGCTCTACGGCCTAAGATCTGTGTGGATCTGTTGGCCCCATTTTACTGAGGATCCCACCGAAGCCTGAAAGGAACAGGGACCCATGTGAGGTCACGCGTCCTACGTGAGCCCACCGTTTCTTGCATTTCTTTATCAAGGGCAGCTTGTGGGCGCATAACACCTGTTGTTCTCGTCTCATCCTTCATAACCAAACCCCAATGTCTGGGGCTTCTAGAAGATCATGACAAATATCCCCGGCCCAGAGGGTCCTGTGAAAATAGCTGTTTCTGGGGCTGGCACAATGGCTCAACTAGCTAATCCTCTACCTCCAGGTGTGGCATCCCAATGGGTGCCAGTCTGTGTCCTGGTTTTATCACTTCCAAACCAGCTCTCTGATTGTGACCTGGGAAAGCAGCGGACGGCCCAAAGTCTTGGAACCCTGCACCCACGTGGGAGACCCGAAAGCAGCTCTTGGCTTCAGAGCTCCAGCCATTGTGGCCATTTGAACTCGTGGATGAAGATCTTTCTGTCTCTTCTTCTCTCTATAAATCTGCCTTTCCATAAAAGCAAATAAATCTTAAAAGAAAAAAAAAAAAACTTGCTTCCAAACACCTGTAGGACACGCCCACCTGCCACCCCTTCATCCCTCCACCACCCCCTTCTCCATTTCCAGGTACCTGCTGGGCGGAAGGTTCCTGCGTGTGGGTGTCATTGTTAGTGAGGGTCCAGTAGAAGGAGGCGATGTCCAGGCTGCTGTGGGCGCCGGCGAGCAGGCCTAGCCAGGCCTGGCTGGTGGACGGGTTACTTGTGGAGGCATTGGGGAAGTCGAGGCCCTGGGGAATGCTCTC
Source organism: Ochotona princeps (assembly GCF_030435755.1). Taxonomy (NCBI): domain Eukaryota; kingdom Metazoa; phylum Chordata; class Mammalia; order Lagomorpha; family Ochotonidae; genus Ochotona; species Ochotona princeps. The sequence goes on along the minus strand of NC_080847.1, from coordinate 50,259,927 downwards.
CACCAGCACTGCCCTGGGGGATGGATGGGGTTTGGGGGATGGTCAGCCACAGGGGCAGAGGCCTCTGACCTATCTGCAAGGGACGATGTGGGGGCTGTGCCTGCCCCGGGCACCTGTTCCCATGAGTCTGTGTGCCTGTATGTGTCTGTGCATGCGGGTGGGTGGAAGAGCCTGTGAGCATGCCGTCCGTTTAGAGACCAGGAGGGATGATGACGCTGTGGCTGCCATGGAAACAGGGCCTGGGGGTGTGGGTGGGGGTGGGCAACCTTCTAGATCTGTCACTGCATTGGGTGTGGTGGAGTGGAGTGCTCAGTGTATATCTGCCCGCTCCCTGGCTCCCCACCTGCCCACCCTTCCCCACTTACTCGCAGGGGTCATAGCAGGGGGCAGGACGCTGGTTGGGCCCAAACAGATGTAAGTCTCCGTATTCCCAGAGAAAGAGCTGAGTCATCAGGGCCCCGAAGCCCACCACAGCCAGGATGAGAACCAGCAGGACCCAGCGGGCTTTCTGTCGGGGAGGACAAGGGGGTCAATTGGCAGCGGGTGCCCCAGCCAGTCCCCGAGAGAGACTGGAGGCGGTGGACAGCTCTTACCTTCTCCGCAGCCTTCCATGCCTCAAGCTCACTGATGGCCAGCTCGCTGGCGGGGTCCTCAGCAGGCACTTTCAGCTGCAGGACCAGGAGCGAGGGTGGTGATGGGGGAGGGGATTGGCTGAAGGGTGCCCTTTCTCTGTCCTCTGCACCCAGCACTCCCCCCAGCCCCCCACCCACTTACCTCCTGGTACATCAGTTTAGGTTTCATGTTGCCTGGTGGAAGGGGGAATCCCTGGGGTTCAGGCAAGCAAGGTGGGTGTGTTGGGGTCTCCCAGCTAGGGAACAAAAACAGGCACCGTGTGAGGTGCTTGGGGGCCCGCGGACAGATGGCACCCCGGGAGCTCATGAGCACGAGGGCCACTGACACCCAGGCCTGACACCCTCAAAGGAGGAACCTGACAACTGCTAGTCAGTGAAGATTTTGAAATGCCACCCGCCCCAACCCCTCCGCTTTCTTCCCATTCCTTTACGGCATCCTCCCTGCTCCCCTCCACACCCCCTTCCATTCTTCCGAGCTCCCTTTTGGAAAGCCCCGGCTGAGGTCCTTGTGGCTCCTCATTGTGCCTGTTCCTACTCCGCGGCGTGGGTACCTCTACCAGGTGCCTGGCACCCAGGTAGCCGTCTGACCAGCCAGCCCGGAACCATCGGAGTCTCCCAGCCACCCCCTCGACCCATTCTCTCCACCCCGCTTCCATGGTCACCTCCCAGCACCCCCCCCACCTCCGCCCGGGGGGTCTTACTCCTGGTGTGCAGCTGCTGCTACCTCGGTGGGGCCCCAGCTTCTGCCCCAACAGGCTCAACAGGGGTGGGAGGGGGCGGGTCCGGCCAAAGCCCTGCCCACTGCAGCGGAGCCTGCGCAGTGCACGCCTGGGCCCCAGCTCGCTGCAGTGAGGTGGCAGGGGTAGGGGGAGCGATGTACGGCTAAGAGTGGGTTGGGGATGGGCTTGCCGTCCAGCCCCCTCGCAACACCCCTGTAAGGCAGGGAGGCCCCAGATGACGAGAGAAAGGAGCCCCACGCCTTTCCCTTGTCCACCAACCTCGTGGGTTTTGCACCATGGGCATATATTCCCTAGTCAAAAACATCAACGTACACATGATAATGAGGTCGCTTATACAAGGCTGAATAATGGGATGGAGAAACACAGCGATAGGGCGGACAGAAGGCAGAGCCCACGCTGTGGGGTAGGAGAGAAGGGTGAGGGGAGCCATGGAGGATTTTCTCTGATCGTCTGGCTGGATGGTTTTTTTTAAGCCAACTCATATTTGAACAGGGATGAAACCATATTTAATCTTTTTTTTTTTTTTTTTTTAGATCCATGCTTCTGGGTCCTAACTTCCATCCCCCCATCAGGCTTTATGGCCACAGCTGAGAGAAGTGGGAGACCCTCCCATGCCACCAAGAAAGAGCAAAGCTGGGGCGGGGCTTGGGGGAGACCTTGAGTCAGCACCTGCTGATCCCATGCGGCCTCAAGTGTGTGTGTTCCCCCAACCCCCCACCAGCCCCACCTCACCCTGGGAAGCCTCCGCAGGAAATGCAACAGCCTGTAGGGAGGTGGGGGGTGTCAGAACTGCCTTTGTTAAAAGCTTTTTTTTTTTTAATTGTGAAAAATCGGGTCATTTGACACAGTGATTAAGAAGGGCTTGGGAGGCCCACAGTCCAGTATCCCAGTGGCTGGGTGCAAGTCCTGGCTCCCAGCTTCCTGCTCATGTGCACCCTAGGAGGCACCAGGTCCAAGCATCGAGAGAGACCAGCCCTGAGTTCCAAGCTCTCGGCTCCAGTCTGGCTAAGCCCTGCTCTGCTGCTGGCGCAAGGGGGGATCTCTCTGAGCCTTTCAAATACATCATCGATAAACAAACGAAGAGTTTTTTTCCCAAATGAATCAGGACTTTGTTGTCTAACTGGGATTTTCAAAAAGAAAATTTCAGGGGCTGGTGCGATGGCTCAACAGGTTTTCTGCCTGCAAGTGCCAAATCCCATATGGGTGCCAGTTCCTGCCTTGGCTGCTCCACCTCCCATCCAGCTCCCTGCTTGTGGCTGGGGAAAGCAATGAAGGAGGGACCAAGTCCTTGGGCTCTTGCACCCATGTGGGAAATCTGGAGAAAACTCTTGGCTTCTGCAATCTGATTAGCTCAGCTCCAGCTGTTGTAGCCATTTGGGAGTGAACCAGCAGCTGGAAGATCTTTATCTCCTCCTCTCTGTAAATCTGCCTTTCCAATAAAAATCATATTTAATCTTGTTTAAACTAAGTTGAATTTAGTTTCATTCTGAAGGCATTGGCAAGAAGTGTTTATTTTTTAATTTAAAAGAAAATTGCAAGGACTGGCACAGTAGCCTAGTGGCTAAAGTCCTCGCCTTGCATGTGCTGGGATCCCATGAGGGCACTGGTTTGTGTCCTGGCAGCCCCACTTCCCATCCAGCTCCCTGCTTGTGTCCTGGGAAGGCAGTCAAGGATGGCCCAAAGCCTTGGGACCCTGTACCCACGTGGGAGACCCGGAAGCAGCTCCTGGCTTTGGATTGGCTCAGCTTCAACTGTTGTGACCACTTTGGGAGTGAATCATCAAATGGAAGACCTTCTTCTTTGTCTCTCCTCCTCTCTGTGTATCTGACTTTCCAATAAAAATAAATAAATCTTTGAAAAAAAAAAAGACTAAAACAAAAGAGGGCTAGGTTCCCTCCTCATCCCAAGATCCAGCCCTGTTTGTAAAGGCTAACTTAGAACCACTACCACTGTCATTACCACTGAGTGTTGGAGCCCAGACTGTCCAGTGCAGAGCCTGCGAGATCCCCCTACGATCTTATGAAGGATGAGGAAACACCTTCAGCAAAAGTGGCCTTCGGGGTCAGCAGGAGGAACAGGCGCCAGTCTTGCAGGATGCTGACCATGAGGCCGGGGCGGCAGGCCAAGTTGAAGTTAGTTTCATTCTGAAGGCATTGGCAAGAAGTGTTTATTTAGGAATCTGGGGTTGCCACAGTGGGTGGCATGATACCAGGATGAATCCCGATATCTGAGTGGACAGGACCCAGAGAACTGTGATGTCCCCCCCTGAAGAAGCCCCCAACAGCTGGGGAGTGGACAGGCTGTCCGAGCCCAAGTGGCCTTTCAGCTTTCAAATGCCCAGCAGTTCTGAGCCTGTGATTGTGGGCTTTTATTATCATCAAAGTAATACACATAAAGCTTGGGGGGGAAAGGGGGTGGCACTTGGGGAGGTGGTTAGTGCCGGGGGCGACTGGGGCTAGATACCTGCGAATGAACCTGACCTTCGGCACTTGTGTGGTTGCTGGACCTTGCCGTAGTGACCTCCGTTCTCAGCCTCCCCATCTGTAAAATGGGCATGGTAACCATGGTCATCGAGCATGTCTCTCCAGATACTGATGGGTCACCCAGGATGGCAGAGACCAGGGATGCGCGAGCCAAGGTAGGCGTGAGGAAGATGGGGAGTAAGCAAGTCCATTCGTGGATGTGCCAGAAGGTAGCAGGTACTTCTGAGAGAAGGGGCAGCGGGTGGGACGGTCATTAGGTAAGAGGGACAGGGAGGACAGGACAGGTGGGTGGAGGGGACAGGGGGTGCCAACGCTGAGGCAGGAATGTGTCTGGGCCGGATGAGGTGTGTATCCACTGGGGCGGGGGCTGGAGGGTCACGGGCAGAGCCTGGAGTCGGGTGATTAGGCAGGGGTCACTGGTACAGGGTGCAGGGTGCAGTCCCAGCCTCAGGTGCCATGGCGGACTGAAAGGCACTGCTCTCCACAAAGGCATTGTCTGATGTGGGGTGCTGGTGTGCACACGTGAGCTGATCTGCAGGGATGGTCGCATTTCAAAGCCTGAGGTCAGAACCTCCTTGGCGATCCGAACCAGGCCACACTCTGAAGAAACACACCTGTGGCCATGTGCTCAGGCGAGCAGAGAGCAGGGGAGGTGGCTGGAGCAGCTCAGGGGCGCCCGGAGTCCCCAGGAAGAGGGAACAAAGCCTGGCACCACCCTGCTGACGCCTTGACTGTAGATGCCAGAGTTGGACAACCATGTTTCTGTGATTTTCAGCTCCCGAGTCTGTGGTAGGGTGGCCCTCGGTGTCTAGGGGGGTCTCAACATGGCCACCTAAGCTGCCCCTTACCGAGCCAGTGGCTATTGCATTTCCCATCCAGCTCCCTGATAGTACACCTGAGAAGTTGCCTGAGAAGGGCCAAGAATGTAGGCCCCTGCCACCCACGTGTGAGACAGGGGTGAAGTTCCTGGCCTTAGACTCCTGGATTCAGCCTACCACGGCCCCAAAGCGGTGGCAATTTGGAAAGTGAAGTAGCAGATGGGAGATCTTTCTGTCTGTCCCTCTCCCTTTCAAATAAGCAAGACTGTTTCTAGGGCCTAACAACCGTGGGTGTATGTCATAGCCGTAAAGACAACAGGTGCTTCCTTATAGCATTGCGTATCAGAGTGTGCGGGTTTGGGGCCTGGTTCTGCCCTCAGTTCTAGCTTCCTGCAGGGGGAGCAGGGCAGGCTGGGCCCAGGCATCTGGGACCCGGCTACTGCCCGCACCCCATCTCCGTGTCCCTGCCCCCAGAACCCCAGAGCTCCAGTGTACCAGCACTCAGACCCTGTGTTCTGCTTGTTCAGCAACACGGGGTGCATCCAGGCCAGAAAGCACCATCCGCTCCTAGCCCACAGGAAACCCAAGTTCCCAGTGCATGCGGCCCTGCACACCACCAAAGAGGAAGATGGTGCTGTGGCTGCGGAGACATGTGCTGGTCACAGTTCCCGGCTGCTCACCCCTGCAGGATCTGGCCTTTCCTCCACTGGCAGTGGCTGAGACAGAAGGGGTCAAGGTCCACCTCTGCTATATTCTTGCCCAGGGACCTTCGATGCAGGATGGAGGGGGTGGTCTTCTCTGAGCCCCACTGGCCTCCTCCCATCTTAGACCCATCAGGAGGTGGGGTGAGGTTTCAGAGTCCCATGGCCCCAGCTTCAGATCCCTCCTTGGAGCCACACATCCATCCTCTGTGCTGTGAGATGATTCAGAATACTGACTGTGGGGCCAGCCTTGTGGTGCAGTGTGTTAAGCTGCCTCCTGTGACGCTGGCATCCCGTATCGCAGTGCCGGCTGCTCCACCTGTCATGCAGCTCCCTGTTAATGCGCCTGGGAAGGCAGCAGAAAGCAGCCCTAGTGCTTAGGCCACTGCTATCTACACTGGAGACCTGGACGGTGTTCCAGGCCCTGGCTTCAGGCTACCCTGGGGGAGGGAACCAGAGATGGAAGATCTCTCTCTCTCTCTGCCATTCTCTCCTTGAAATAAATAAAAAAAAATTTAAAAAGTTCTGGCACAGTAGCCTAGCAGTGAAAGTCCTCGCCTTGCACATGCTGGGATCCCAGATGGGTGCCGGTTTTAATCCCAGTAGCCCTGCTTCCCATCCAGCTCCCTGCTTGTGGCCTGGGAGAGCAGTCAAGGACAGCCCAAAACCTTGAGACCCTGCACCCACGTGGGAGACCCAGAAGAGGCTCCAGGTTCCTGGCTTCAGATCGGCTCAGCTCTGGCTGTTTCAGCCACTTGGGGAGTAAATCAATGGACGGCCGATCTTCCTCTCTGTTGCTCCTCCTCTCTCTTATCTGACTTCCAAATAAAATAAATAAATACATCTAAAAAGCAAAAAAAAAAAAAAAAAAAAAAAAAGAGAGAGAGAGAGAGAAAAGAAAAAAAAATATTTGAAAGACAAATTTAGGGCCCGGCTGCGTGGCCTAGCGGCTAAAGTCCTCGCCTTGAAAGCCCCAGGATCCCATTTGGGCACCGGTTCTAATCCCGGCAGCTCCACTTCCCATCCAGCTCCCTGCTTGTGGCCTGGGAAAGCAGTTGAGGACGGCCCAATGCATTGGGACCCTGCACCCGCGTGGGAGACCTGGAGGAGGTTCCGGGTTCCCGGCTTCGGATCGGCGCGCACTGGCCCGTTGCGGCTCACTTGGGGAGTGAATTATCGGATGGAAGATCTTCCTCTCTGTGTCTCCTCCTCTGTGTATATCTGGCTGTAATAAAATGAATAAATCTTTAAAAAAAAAAAAAAAAGAAAGACAAATTTAGAGAGAGAGGAAATAGATCTTTCATCTGCTGGTTTACTCCGCAAATAGCTGCAACACACAGAGCTGAGCCAATCTGAGGCCAGCAGCCAAGAGCCTCCTCTGGGTCTTCCATGTGGGTACAGGAGCCCAAGGACTCGGGCCATCCTTCACTGCTTTCTCAGGTCATAAGTGGGGAGATGGAGGGAAAGTGGGGCAGCTGGGACATAAGCTGGTGTCCATACAGGGTGCTGGTGTCCCAGAGTAGAGGATTAGCTAGTTGAGCCATTGTACCAGTTCCAAAATAAATAAATCTTTACACTCCAAAGTCATCGCCATCAAAATATTGCAGAGTGGTCAACAAGATGGCTCGTGGGAGGCAGATGTTAGGTACACAGGTTATGCGTGAGAGCCGTATGGCCCCAGGACACTTCCTTTTCCTTCTTTTTTTTTTTTTTCTGAAGATTTATTTACTTATTTTATTGGAAAGTCAGTTATACAGAAAGCAGGAGAGACAGATAGGAAGATCTTCTGTCCATTGATTCACTCCCCAAGCGGCCTCAATGGCCAGAGCCGAGCCGATCCAAAGTCAGGAGCCTGGAGCCTCTTCCAGGTCTCCCACGCTGGTGCAGGGTCCCAAGGCTTTGGACCGTCCTCGACTGCTCTCCCAGGCCACAAGCAGGGAGCTGGATGGGAAGCAGGGCTGCTGGGATTAGAACTGGCGCCCATAAGGGATCCTGGCGTGTTCAAGGTGAGGACTTTAGGCTACCAAGGTGCCAGGTCCCCCAAGACACTTTCACAGCAGCGAATAAACTCCCTCAGGGAGCTAAGTCTGTATCTGACTCCCTCCTCCAGCCCCCAGGCTCGGCCTTCTTTGAGGACTTTAGATGACAAGCAGCTGGTGTCCCCGGCTGGTGGCATCTTTGTCAGAGCCAAGGTTGGCTGGAGTCTAGGAGGCGGCTGCAGGCGGCACCGGGCGGTGATGCTGTGCGCCCCCCAGTGGCCGCTTGTGGAAATGGTCCCTGGAAGGAGCTGAGGTTTCCCTGTTGTTGTGGAAGCAAAGGCTACACGAAGCAGAACATGGGTGCTGCAAATTGCTTTTTTGTTTTTAGCAGCAGATCCTTTATTTGAATGGCTAGGTGACTTCCCAGGAAGAGAAGATGCCTGAGGCAGAAAAGCAAGGAGGGGTGGGGGCTTGGTGAAGTGTGAGTTGGCCCTGAGGCGGCAAGAAGTGGAAACCCAGCTTTCCCTTAAGGTCCACTCCAGGATGCAGCAGGGGATGGCTGCAGTACTTGGGGTGCGGCCACACATGCGGGAGACCCGGATGGAGTTCCAGGCTCTTGGCTTTGGCCTAGCCCCGACTCTTGTCTCCCTCTCTTTGCCTTTCAAGTAAAGATTGGCAAAAACTGAAATAGGTTACAAAACCCCCTTAACCACAAATGGTGAATACTTCTGCATGGCACTCAAAAAAAAAAAAAAAAAAAAACCTAAACTGTGTCATGCCCACTCAGAACCCTTCCACAGCCCTCCCGCACTGACCTCACACCAAAGCAAACTTCTTACCTTGCTCTGCTGCGTCCTCTGTGGACAGACCTCATAGACATTCTGCCCTCACCATCATGGCTTCAGATCCCCTCTCTGAACTCAAAGCCCTCTACCCTGAGCACCACCTCTGGGGATCCCGTGGTGGTCCCCACTCCTCCTCCTCCTACTCCAGGTTCCCACTGCCAGGTCTCAGCCTAGATGCCACCTCCTCCAGGAAGACTTCCCTGATTCCCCCCGGCCTCAATGCCCTAATCTCCCACTCTGGCCATCCTCCTTGGCACCTTGCCCGATCATGTGCCATCTCCTCCAGGAAGCTCTCCTGATCCTCCAGACTGGCCAGGCATCTCACCCCTCTGGGTGCCCACCATCTGCTGGGCCTCTCTGTGCCCGCACTGTACATGCATCCACCATTGCAGGCCTGCCCATCTGCGCCACTGGACGGGCAGCCCTCTGAGGGCAAGGCTGGCCCACCTCAGTCACCACTGTGCTGGCCGAGTGTAGGGGCAGCACAGGTGAGGTGCTCGGGGGTCAGTGACTAATGTCGAGCCAGCACCTGTTCAATGACAAGCCCTGTCCTAGCAACGGAGGTGTCAGGCGTCTCTGCCCCACAGGCTGCAGGCCTGGCTTAGCTATTGCATGCTTTTGGGGAATGGACCAGGGGATGGAAGATTTGGGTCTCTTTTAAGTAAATAAAAAATAAAAATGAGAGTGGCACTGGCACCAGTTATGATGCTGCTTCCAGTCAGCTCCCGCTGAGTCTTCCGGGAAGGCCACAGAGGACGGTCCCACCATGCAGGCTGGAGATGTCCAGCAAGCTCCTGCCTTCAGCCTGGTCCAGCTCTGGCTGGCTCTTGGGCCACCTGGGGTGTGAACCAGCAGATGCAAAATCTGTCACTTTGCCTTTCAAATCAAGTAACCCATTAATTCTTAAAAAAAAAAAAAAAAAAAAAAACCTCAAAGGAAATCACAAGCCAAGCCTGAACGCTAAGAGCCCCATTTCCCAGGCAAGGGGACAGCCTCGGGGGGATCACCCTGTGCAGGTGCCATGGTCTTGGCCAGGCGGTGGGAGTGTGAACCCAGAACTTGCTTCTGTGCCAGGACAGTGCACGCTTGCGTCAGTTCAGGGGTCAACAAAGCGGCACACTAAATCAATGTGTCTGGGGAAAGACCTAGCTGGGCCCGGTGCAATGGCTCAATTAGCTAATCCTCTCCCTTCAAATGTCAGGATCCCACATGGGCACCGGGATTGTGTCCTGGTTGCTCCACTTCCCATCCAGCTCTCTGCCTGTGGCCTGGGAAAGCAGTAGAGGATGGCCCAAAGCCTTGGGACCCTGCACCCGTGTGGGAGACCTGGAAGAAGCTCCTGGCTCCTGGCTTTGGCTCAGCTCCGACCATTGAGGCCACCTGGGGAGGAAAACAGTGGATGGACAATCTTTATCTCTTCTTTTCTGTAGATTTACCTTTCCAATAAGGGAAAAAAAAATAAGAGAGAAGCCAGCCAGCCACAGTGCAGGGGGCGGGGCCTGGGCAAGCATTGATAGTGGGGGTGGGGAGACCAAGGCCAGGCTCCCTGTTGTGCAGATCATTCCCACAGCAGCCCCTTGGAAGGCCCTGCTGCCCCCGCGAAGGGAACTCACACCTGGCGAATGATGCAGCTGCGGCTGCCCACCCTTCCGGTCTGACTGCACCTGAACCCTGTGACGATTGGACGTAAGGACCCTCCAGTATGGTCACTACCCCACATCTCTGACGGGGTCCGCAGCTTGCTTCAAACAGAAAGGATGTGTGAATGTGGCTGGAGGCAGGTGATGCTGGCTCGCCTTCCCCCACAGCTGCCAGCCCATAATGAGCAGAAGTTCCGAGGGAGGCTCTAACATCTCTGTGCGCTCCAAATCCTGCAATGGCTCCACTCTGCTTAGGCCCCGTCTGTCCCGCAGCTCGCCAGGCCTCTCACATCCTCAGCCTTCGGTACTCAGTTCTTGTCCGCCATCAGGAACTGACCTCTGGGCTGCGGTTTAACTGTTCCAGGTATGCTCTGACCCCAGTCTGTGACCAAGTCCCTTTGCACGCTGCCTCACCACTCTTCATACACCCACACAGGAGACCCAGAAGAAGCGCCTGGCTCCTGGCTTTGGATCAGCACAGCTCTAGCCATTGCGGCCATTTAGGGAGTAAAATAGTGGATGGAAGATCTTTCTGTCTCCCTTTCTCTCTGTAAATCTGCCTTTCCAAGAAAAAATAAAACAAACGGCCCTTTCCAATGGAATTTTCTGGCTATTGCATACCTTTGCAGAGGGTGGCTCAAATTCTAGGTGCCCTTGCTCCCCTCCGAACCCCCGCCAAGGGAGATCGGAGTTGACTTCTGGGCTCCTGACTCATCCTGGCTCTTGTGGGCACCTGGGAATGACCCAGTAGGTGAGAAAAATATCATACATCCCTGTCCGGGTACGTCCCCTCCCCCTCCGACTGCATCAGATCCTGTACTTACCTGTTCGCCCACTGCCTCTCAGCCCCGTGACAATGGAAAACCCTGCAGGGCTTGGAGTTCACTGACACATCCCTAGCGCCCAGCAGTGTCGGGTCAGAGGCTCATGCTTAAGAAGTATTTGTTGAGGGTCCAGCATGATGGTTCAATTAATTAATTCTCTCCTTGAAGTGTCAGGATTCCATCTGTGTGCTGGTTCGTGTCTCAGCTGCTCCACTTCCCTTCCAGCTCCCTGCCTGTGGCCTGGGAAAGAGGTGGAGGACGGCCCAAAACCTTGGGACCATGCATTAGTGTGAGAGACCTAGACGAGGCTTCTGGCTTTGGATTGGCTCAACTCCAGCCATCACGGACATTTGGAGAGTGAACCAGTGGATGGAAGATCTTTCTGTCTCTCCTTCTCTCTGTAAATCTGCCTTTCCAATTAAAAAAAAAAAAAAAAGAATAAAAAGAGAAATATTCGTTTTGCGAATGGCTTGTTTCCATTCTCACGTTGAGATGCAGTGAGGGAAGCCTAAGGAAGACACCAGCCCCAGCTCATGCAGGTTTTAAGCCAGGGGCCAGGACCAAGGTGGGTCAGGGTATTCTAGCTGCTTACCTCTGGGCTCCCTGCCTTCCCAGAGCAAGCTGAGTGAGAGCCTCACTTCTCCCTAGGGTGCCAGAAACAAAGTCTCAGCCAATGTGTGTGTGTGTATGGGGGGGGGACAGGAGTGTCTCATCCCTCTGTACCCCCAATGCTAGAAGGCCAGGGAGGGTCTCTGCTAACCCTAGAATGTCGCCCAACACCCCCCCATCTTCATTTTTGAGGGTGGAGATCCCTCCACCCAGCCAGGTAAGGGGAGAAAGACTGAGAGTAAGGCCCTTGATGGCTGACAGATCGTCACCCCCTAAGGTACGGTGACACAGTAGCTCACGGGGGTGGCCCAGCTCCTGTGTAGACAGAAGCCAGGAATATGGCCGGGAATGGCCAAGGCAGCCAGCTGGGTTAGGAGGAGGGTGACCGTGAGGAGGGGATGAAGGTGACTGGATGCAAGCGAGTGACACGGTTACCCAGCACAGGAGCCCTCCCATGCCACTGCGCCTGTCACCAGACACGCTCCTCCCGGATGAGAAAGGGCTGTGGGGAGGCGGCCTAGGGCTACCCAGAGGGGCTGCCCATAGCACTGAAGGGGGCTCGGGGACCCCACTGGGTGCAAGGACGGAAGGAAGATGAGAGGCGCAAACGGGACTCAGCAGGCGTGGATGCTGGCTGTCAGAGGGGACCCCAGGGCAATGTAGGTGCCGCGAACGCTGGGGGTCCGTGACGACGCTGCCAAAAAGCCGGGGTTTTTCAAAGGAAAGATGACACAAAGACACAAGGCGACACAAGGAGATGACGGCACGCTGTGGCCAGGACGACAGGAGGGGAGGGATGCAAACCCAAGCACGGACAGCCGAGCCCGCACCGTACCTGCAATCCGCGTCTCCCGCTCGGGACCGGAGCCCCGCAGTCACCTGCCCAGGCTGCAGCGCCTCCAGGCCAACCCCACCTGCGCGCAGGCGCACTCGGGAGGCACTGCGGGACGCGCCGGGGGGCGGGGCCAGGCATGCACCTCTCTCATTGGCCGCGCTCCTCCGCGAGGGGCGGGGCGGAGGGCAACGCGTGTGGCACCGTCACGTGACGGTCGCTTCTGTCGTCTCGCTGGTGGCGGCTGAGTGGGCTAGAGCGGCCGCGGCGGGTCGGTGGGAGGTGGGTAGGGGAACGAGTCCATCCGGTTTCCCGACGGCGAGAGCAGCGCTTCCGGGGCGGGCTGCCGGAGTCCCAGGGAGGAGTGTCTGACAGTTGGCGCGGCTGGGAAGGAGGGCGAGCGGGTGGACGGCGCGGGTGGACGGCGCGAGTGGACGCGAGTGGGCGCGGGCCAGTGGCCCAGGTGAGGCGCGGGCCGGGGCTGGGGGCTCGGGGGCTCGGGGGGCTGGGTGCGGTGGGCATCCCAGTGCGGGTTCCGCCTTAAAGCTCATGGTGCAAGTGATTTCTTTTCTTTTGGGGAGGTCTCAGTTTCTTGCTCTGTAGAATGGGGGCAGGGGAGAGGCTGTAGTCCCTCTTTCCCCGGCATCGTGAGGAGTGAGCACGTGCACCTGCAGCAATCCACTCCCTGCACTGGGTCCTGGGCGTGTTGGCGCTCGGGGCGTGAAGTAAGGCAAGGCTGGCTGGGGCTCCGAGGCCGGCAGGGCCTGTGTCCTCACCCCCTTCGCCGAGGCTGCTTGTCCTCGGCTCTGCCGTGCGGACCTCGGGTGTTTGCAGGTGTCTACCGGTCAGGGTCAGCTCGGGAAGAGACTCTAGGGGTGGTGGGTGTCTGCCCTTTCTGAGGCGGTGTGGGGAGGAGGAGGAGGCTCGGAGACAGCCCTTGTACAGTGTTGGGAGGTGGGACCATCCCACAGCTGGCCTCTATTCCATGGAAAGCAACTGCTGCGTTTTCCTCAGTTGGTTTGAGAAGGGAAATTTGCGTTTTGCATTCCTGGTGGGAATCTGGTTTTGCCAGCTATGAGCAGAAGGAACTAGCTTAACCTGAGATATAGCCAAAGCTGAACGATCCATTAAGTCGTGGGTGGGACCTGGCAGATACCTGGAAAGGACTTGTGCTATGAGGACATGTTGCTCTTACCTAGCTGAGGGCTGGCATCGGGTCTGTCATGTCCCCACGTTTGCCCTGGGCTTACTTCATACCCAGAGCCTCTTCCACGGGCAGTGCGTTTAACAGTTTGTGTGGTGTGATCCCTCCAACAGCTCCGAGCCTACACCTGCTGCTGTGTGTTCATGTGTTCACTTCACTCTGGGGCAGTGAAGTGCACCAAGAGTGAGCCAGCTGTCCACAGTCAGGGTTAGGAAGTGGGAAGAATGGAGTCTGAATGCAAGACTTCCAAGAGCCTAGCACCAGGAAGGCTGGTGTTCTGGGAGCCATGCTGAAAAACCTGCTCTTAAACTATCATTTCCATCCTGTGAGAGGATCAGGGCTGGAGGTAGACTGGATGGCAGAGAGAGGAAACAGTCCAGCAGGGAGTAGTGGGTGAATGCCACACCTCCAGGCATCTGTAAACATTAGGGGAGGTGGGGCAGGGAGGAAACTTTGTATCGCTATCGCACAGCGCCTCTGTAACACCTGGAGGAGCCCTTAGCCTGCTGTTGCCTTTTGACTTTGGTTTGACCCCTGGGGTCTGAAACATGACCAGGAGTTTTCCTTCCCTGCCCCTAGGTAGATGGTGCGGAGTCCTGCCATGCAGATAGACTTGGCTCCTGGCAGAGAGGAGATACTAGACAGAACCTCCCGCCCGACGCCACCACCCCAGAGAACGAAGCCCATTTCAGGTGAGTGGCTTTGATGGGGTGTCAGAGGACAGTGTGCCCCTCAGTGAACCGGTTCTCTTTATTAATGCAAACGAGCTGAGGATAGTCCTCCTTCAGCCTACCACAGCCCCTGTGTGGGGTAAGGGGTGTTGTCTGAGCGTGATTATAGTGTTGTATGTATTTTAAAGGCAGAGTGATGCAGATTTCTTCCACCTGTTGTGGTGCTCTCCTGTGGGCTGTCACAGCCAGGTCTGCACCAGACCCAAGTCAGGAGTCAGAAGCTTCATCCAGGTGTCCCACGTGGGTGATAGAGGCCCAGGCACATGGCCATCTTCTGCTGCGTTCCCAAGTGCATGAGCAGGGGGCTGGGTCAGAAGCAGAGTCGCCAGCCGTGGCTCAGCAGGCTGTGCTGCAGTGCCACCCTCTTCACCCTGCCCATGTCCCTGTCCCGCTTGTTGTGTTGCTGTTGTCCCATGGTAAAACCCAGAATGATAGGTGGGTCTGAGTAGGTCAGAGGGCAGGGCCGAGTCAAGGCTGTGCTTGTTTTGTCAGACCCTTAGTTGAAGCCAGAGCAAGCAAGGGGAATGCTAGCCGGGCCAGGGGACGGTCTCCCATGTGGGGACTCAGGAGGGTGTGACAAAGTAGGTGGCAGCCAAGCAGAGGGGAAGAGATGTTGATCGGAGAGCTGGAGGCACGGGTGATGTCCAGTGGCAAAGCTGGGAACAGGCAGAGACCTGGCTAAGAGGGAGGACCAGGAGCTGGGGCCGGAGTGTGGTGGCAGAGGGTGGGGAGGGTGTAGTGAGGCCAGGCACAGCCCTTCCAGAGCCGCGCCTACACAAGCAAGTGCCATTTCAGGTGCCTTTCTGCATGGAAACCATGTGGCCCCCTGCAGCAGCGGGGCCCTGGTGGTCTGTGTTGGGGGAGGCTCACGACCAAGGCTGGCCCTGGTAGAGGGAAGCGGGGAGGAGCAGGGGGAAGAGAAGAGATGCTGGGTCAGGGAGAGGCGATGAAGCTGGAGCTGTGGGGCCCAAGTGTCCTGGCTGTGGCACTACATCACCACGGGCTGCTCCAGGCCAGCGGAAGGCTCTAATACCTTTCTAGCACCTGCTAACTTCAGGCAAAAGCTACTTTTCCATTTCTGCCACAGCTGCCTCCCCCAGCCCCAACCTGTCTGCTCCCCGCTCGCTCCATTGCGGCCACCCTGGCTCCTCGCTGACCCGGAGGCCTGTGGGATGGGATGCCAGGCTTGTTCTCCTGGGGCACAAAGCTCTCCTTCCAGAATACCACAGGGCTCCCTCTGCCCTGCCGGGCCCTGGACACACCTTTAGGGTCTTCCCTGATCACTCTGCTGAGAACAGCAGTGTTCCCACTCAGGCCCTGCACGTTTGCTGTATGTGACTGTGTGACAGCAGTAGGTCCCTTCCCAGGCTATGTCATTAGCTATCCGCTTGTTTGCTCTCCCAACCCCTCTTCTCTGTGCCCAAATGATGCTATGTTCTGTGTCTTTTTGTTCAGACCTGTAAGTGCCTTGTGTGTGTGTGTGTATGTCCCCATCCTGTTGATTTGAGAGGTGGAAAGACAGAGCCCAGTCTGCTGCTTTGCTCCCAGAGATCCGGCAGTGGCTGGGAACTGGAACTCGGTCAGGGTCCTCTGAGCAGGTTGCAGGAACCCAGGCCCTGCAGCCTTCACTGCTGCCTTCCGCGGTGCCCTAGCAGGGGGTCAGGAGGTGGAGCCTGGACTGGAACCCAGGCACCTGTCCAGTTATGGGATTCGGGCACTGCTAGGCCGTGGGACACCGAAGCTCCCCCCACACCCCCTCTCGTTTTTGAGTGGATGAGTGAGTGAGTGAATGACTGTGTTCACGCCGGGAGTCCTGGACAGGGCTGCCTCTGCGCCCACTGCAGTTCCAGCCAGCCTTTGTGGGGTGTGTGGCTGCAGAGCCATGGACACTTGCTGTCCCTGGCATAAGCGACAGTTGTGGCAGGCTGACTTCCTGCCAGCTGCTCTGGCTATTCTTAGGTGGTGAGGCCCCCAGCCCAGGGCTGCTCCTCTGGTCGGCACACAGCCGGCAGGGACGTGCCAGTGGAGGCGGCCGGCGCAGCTCACGGCCCTCTCCCTGCTTGTGTCTTCCAGGCTCCAGGGAACAGCCGTAGGGTGGGGGACACGATGGTCTCAGTGACTATGGGTGAGTCTGGCCCCTCTCCCTTCTTCTTTCTCTTGTGGAGGAGCCTCTCCCCAGGGCCTTCTCTGAGGTGTGGCCTTGGCTGGGGGAGGTAGGTGGGGGAGGGCAGATCACTGGCAGTGACAACTGCGCTGGGAGGAATGTGGGGGGGCGGGGCCAGGCCTGGCCAGGCTAGGTTTCCCTGTCGCCCCTGACAGGGGTGCCCCCAACCTCGGGTGTTTGGCCAGTATAGAACTTGGGATGGGAGCTCAGTTTTCTCAGCGGACCCCACGTCCCAGAGTCCAGAAGGTTATCCCATGAGAGATCTTAGGCACAATTCACAAGTGGTGGCCGTCGCTGTTGTCACGTGCCCTGTGCACAGGCCTTCTTAAGGCCTGTGATTGGGCAGGGCGCAGGGACAGCTGGGTGGTTTTGGGACAGTCTGTGAGGTTGATGGCACAGACGGAAAAGTGCCTAAAATGTTCTCTCGCTGTCCTAAGAGCAAGTGGATGGCAGACGTATGAAGGCGCCTGTGTGGTTGAATTTCTGGCGTCTCCAAGGCAGGCCCCACCGCGGCAGCCCCGCTGGGAAGGAAGAGTGAGCGCCGACAGCAAGGCAACAGGAGGGACTGGCGGAGTGGCTTCTAAGTTCTGTTTTGTTTGTCTGAGATGCAGAGTGTTAGAGAGAGAGAGGGACACCAAGAATCTTTCATCCACTGGTTTATTTTGCCAAATGCCTGTGATGGCCAGCCCAAAACCAAGAATCAGGAATTCTATCCAAGTCCCCTTTTCCTCCCCAGCTCCGTGGGTGACTAGAAGCTCAGGTGCTTGGGCCGTATCATCTGCTGCCCCACAGACGTAGTGGAAGCAGTGGTGGGACCGACTCCCAGACACACTGATCCAAAGGTCAGCTGTTCAAGTGGCCGCTTAAGCCGTTGAGCCACTGCACCGGCCCCAGAATGTTTTTGAAATGACTGAATTCCTGAATGAAGTGGAGAGACAGAGGGAGATGGTGTCCCAGGAGGCTGGGTCACTCCCGCAATGCCTGCCGCGGTCCAGGAACTTCATCCTGGCCTCCCGAGTGGGCGACAGGAAGCCGGCCAGCTGCGTCCTCACTACTGCCTCTCCTGGTCCGCGTTAGCAGCACCTGGAGTCGGGAGCTGGGTGTTAAGCCCACACACTCCAGTGCGGACCCAATGCCTGCCCTCAAAGACTTGTATTTATTTATTTGAACATTAGAGTTACAGAGAGAGAGAAGGAGGGAGGCAGAGATCTCCATTCGTTAGTTCACTTCGCAAATGGCCACAATGGCCAGGGCTCAGCCAGGACTGGGCCAGGCTAAATGCAGGAGACAAAAACTTCCTCTGGGTCTCCCACATGTTACAGACGTCCAAGGGCCTGGGCCATCTGCCACTGCTTCCCCAGGTACATTAGCAGGGAGCTGGATTGGAAATGGAGCGGCTGGGACTTGAACTGG
Source organism: Ochotona princeps (assembly GCF_030435755.1). NCBI lineage: Eukaryota > Metazoa > Chordata > Mammalia > Lagomorpha > Ochotonidae > Ochotona > Ochotona princeps. Next base: position 50,242,312 of record NC_080847.1, on the reverse strand, counting down.
TGCCCATAGGGGATGCTGGCATCACAGGTGATGGCTTAACCCACCATGCCACAATGCTGACTTTACCCTGGAAATTTTTCTTTGTTTCTTTCTTTTAACCTGCCTCCTTCCTTCCTTCCTTCCGTTTTAAAAGAGTTATTTATGTATTTGAAAGGCAAAGCCACAGAGGGAGGCAGAGACAGGGAGATTACCCATTGGTCACTCCCCAAATGGGTCCAGTCTAAAACCAGGAACCTGGAGCTTCATCTGGGCCTCTCCTGTGAGTGCTGGAGCCCAGTGCTTGGACCATCTGCTGCTGCTTTCCCAGGCGCGTTAGCAGGGAGCTGGATCAGAAGTGGAGCAGCCAGAATGCAAACTGGTGCCCACATAGGATGCTGGCATTGTAGATGATGGTTTAGTGCAATCACTGGCCCCAAGAAGTTTTCTTTCTTGATCTGAGTTTTAGTTACAGCAGCTTGTTTGGCTAGGAGACTATTAGAGTTCAATAAAAGGGCTGAAAAAACGAAACCTACTTCTTTTTTTATTGTTTTGTTTTGTTTTTAAGAAACTTGGTTTATTTTTTTTTTAAAGATTTATTCATTTTATTACAGCCAGATATACACAGAGGAGGAGAGACAGAGAGGAAGATCTTCCGTCCGATGATCCATTCCCCAAGTGAGCCGCAACGGGCCGATGCGCGTCGATCCGAAGCCGGGAACCTGGAACCTCTTCCGGGTCTCCCACGCGGGTGCAGTGTCCCAGTGGATTGGGCCGTCCTCAACTGCCTTCCCAGGCTACAAGCAGGGAGCTGGATGGGAAGTGGAGCTGCCGGGATTAGAACTGGCGCGCATATGGGATCCCGGGGCTTTCAAGGCGAGGACTTTAGCTGTTAGGCCACGCCACCGGGCCCCGAAACCTACTTCTAACCATCCAGTCTGGCGTATGCCTTCCGGTGCAGGTCACAGCCCCTGACACCTCGGCACATGCTGGTGTGGTGGCCTATTGGTGGTGATGGCTTGTGTCCAATGTGGGGGCTCCTGCACCCCTGGGGACTCTGGGCTTCAGGAGGAACTACAGCCCGAGACTCAGGCAGAAACCCCTCCCAAACCTATACCCTACTTTTGACTCGCTTGATAGCTGCCCGAGACCTCACCCTTTCCCAGCAAAAGCTGTGGTTCCCGTGGCCTTGGTGTTCTTTCCCCTACAGAGCTGGACTGCCTCACCACCATCAGTTTCAGAACCTTTTCATCCCTTCCCCCTTAGCCCCACGCCCCTGGCGGCCTACCCCTTTCCCTCATCCCTGTGCCAGCAGCCACAGCGTCTGCTGTGAGAGCTGACTACCCTGGACCCTGGGGATGCATGGCATCATGACATGGTAGTTTTTGCCACTTTGACAAAGCTGACCTGTGGCCAGGCAGGCAGACAGGAACCAGCCCTGAGGCTTGGGGCCAACGAGGTGCCTCGTGCTCTGTCCCAGGTATTCCCCCCTTTGCAGCTTCTTAGCTGCCAGCCGGCTTTCCCCTGATTGAAGCCTCCTACCTGAAGCAGCCCTGCATGCCCCGTGCACTGCCGCATGCCAAGAGGAAGTTAGAAAGTCACACTGGCCACTCTGGGGCAGAGCCCAGTTTCACAAGTGTTGGAATGTAAGAAGGGGGCCAGTGGCTTATGACTTAGTAGGCAAAGCTGCCACCTGCTGTCCTGTCCCCCCAAATGGACGCTGGTTTGAGTCCCCATTGCTGCACTTCCTGCTATTGCACCTGGGAAAGCAGCAAAAGGTGGCCTAAATGCTTGGGTTCCTGCATCCATGTGGGAGACCCGGAAGAAGTTCTTGGCTCCCGGCTTCAGGCTTGTCCAGCCCTGACTGTTGCCGCCATTTTGGAAGTGAACCAGCCGATATAAGATCTCTCTTTCTCTCTCTCTGCCTTTCAAATTAAAATAAAAGCAAAGTGCAAGGAAGAAGTTTCTTCGAATCCAGGCTCTTCAGCAGCACTGCAGGGGTCTCCTCTGCGAGGCCAGGGCAGACGCTTAGACACCATCAAGCTTGCTGGGTGGGGTCTGCACGGTCTTGGCCTTGACCAGTGCTTTGTGGCCATGGTAGAGGTCATGAGGAGGTTGAGCGCTGACCAGGCATGGGGACCCTGGGCCATGCCCTTCATTAGGCTGCACCAGGACATGGGCACCACAATGCCAGCTCTGTGAGGGCACTGCCCTGTGCTGTCCCCAGGGCTTGGGATAGGACCTCCTCTGTGCCTGGTGTGTGTGAAAACCTGTTGTCCCCGACCCACAGATGAGGAAAGCAGGGTCTCGGGTGTTAACTCGCCCAGAGCTGCTCAGACCAGAAGTGATACAGCTGGCACTTGATTGAACCCAAGCCCCAGGACCAGGGCCAGCCAACTCCACGTCTCTCTGTGTGACAGGGCCGTCCCTGAAGCAGGCAGGGGGCATCTGATGCAAATGGCTGGCCCTGCGATCCCGCCGTCTGTGGCTGTTGAGGACTGGGGTGGAGAACCATGATTCCCCCCCTCCTCTCACCCCACACAGGACAGTAAGGAGAGGGGCCTGGGTCAGCAGTATGACCTGGGGTTGGCCCCCCAACTTCTCCCTGCCTCCATTTCTCTCCTGAAAAATCAGGGGATCTTAAGAATGGATTTCTTTGAAAGGCAGTTAGAAAGAGATCTCCCCTGGTCCTCCCCGCCCCTCCCGTCCCTTCCCTTCCATGCTGGTTCACTTCCCAAATGGAGGCAGTGGCTGGGGCCAAGCCAAGGTTAGGGACCTGGAACTCCATCCGGGTCTTCCCCATGATTAGCAAGGGGCCCAAGCACTCAGACCACCTTCCACTGCCTTTCCAAGCGCATTAGCAGCGAGCCAGATTGAGAGCGGAGCAGTTGAGACTCCGACCGGTGTTCCTGTGAGAGGCTGGTGTGGCTGGCTGTCACCTCACCCACTGCACCACAGCGCTGCCTCCCGAAGGGAGTCCTGATAGCACTTGGCTTGGTGCGGGTGGGGAGAGCTTCCTTCTCTGGGGGGCAGTTAAGGTGCTGCCGCCATGGTCTGTCAGCGGACTAACGAGCCCTGTCCAACCGCGCAGCCACTTCCGAGTGGATCCAGTTCTTCAAGGAAGCCGGTATCCCCGCGGGCCCGGCCGTCAATTACGCCGTCATGTTTGTGGATAACAGGTGAGGCGAGGGGACCCACAGGGCACTGGCAGGGCCCACCCTGCCGGCCCCCTGGGTCCTCACCGGCCGGCGGTCCCCACCCTTGCAGGATCCAGAAGAGCATGCTGCTGGACCTCAACAAGGAGATCATGAACGAGCTGGGCGTGACCGTGGTAGGCGACATCATTGCCATCCTCAAGCACGCCAAGGTGGTGCATCGCCAGGTAGGCACCCTGATGGGGCACACCGGGGGGTGGGGTGGGGGCCAGGACCTGGTTCTCTCCTCCGCTGTGTGACCTTGGGCGTGTTGTTGGGCCTCTCTGAACCTGATGTTCTCCACCTATGGAAACTGCAGTGGAAAGCCCACCGTGGAGCTTCCATGTGTATCTAGTCCCAGCCCTCCAGGCCTCAGGACAGGCTATGTGTGGTTGTCATTGCGAGGTCTTGTTGGCCAGCTCCAGAGGCCCTTCCCTTGTCCCCAGGATGAGACCAGCACCTCATCACCCACAGTCTTCATCTGTCCTCCAGCCCAGGACCCTGCTTGGGGTGGGGTGGGTAGCACCCTCTGGAGCCACTTGTCCCAGAGCGGGCCACTGAGCACAGCGGGTTTTCCTGTGACCTACCACAAATGTCAGTGTACTTTTAGGTCCATGGACCTGGGCTTCCACCTGCTCTTCCCTCTGCAGGTGCCAAGAGCTGCTCACCCCGGACTCCCTGGTCTCTCCTGGGAGACAGTCATGACTGGCCCCTGCCTCTTGGAGACCTGCACCATGTCAGGGAGTCCTGCTCACTTCTTTTCCAAATTGTCCTTCTGTCCGAGGGGTTCCAATGCTTTAGGTTCTCCTCCTCTCAGCATCCTGGGGTCTCCGGCTCCATGACCGCCGTGGTAACCCGGTCCCTCTCCTTCCCAGGATATGTGCAAAGCTGCCACTGAGTCTGTGCCCTGCAGCCCCAGCCCCCTCCCGGGCGACGTCCGCAGGGGCGCCTCCAGCGGTGAGTCCTGTTGGCTCCCTGGGCTGGGCCCTCCTGTGGGTAGGGGAATGAAGGCGTGAGGCCCCCTGGGGTGGTGGTGCCCTGTAATGTCACCAGCCTGGGCACAGCGTGGTCATCCCCTGGTCAGTACCAGATGAGAAGGAAGATACATTCCTCCCGAGGTTTGGTTGTCCAGTGTCATCAGACCGGGTGTTCCATGTGGAGGGGGAGACTCCCCTGGGGGGAAGGTGGAGACCACCCGGGGATTCCTGGGGTGCCGGCAGGACTCTGGTGTCAGCCCTGGGCTGTCGCCGCGGTGTGCTTCCGCACTTCAAGAGGCTTGGCTTTTCATAGGTTCTTCTCAAACACAGGCTGACTTCTGTGGTTCCTTTTGTTTGTTTGTTTAAAGATTTATTATTTTTATTTTTATTGGAAAGGCAGATTTATAGAGAGGAGAGACAGAAAGATCTTCCATCTGCTGGTTCATTCCCCAAATAGGCACAATGACCGGAGCTGAGCTGATCCAAGGCCAGGAGTCAGGAGCTTCTTCTGGGTCTCCCAGGCTGGTGCAGGGTCCCAAGGCTTTGGGCCGTCCTCTACTACTTTCCCAGGCCACAAACAGGGAGCTGGAAGGGAAGTAAAGCAGCCAGGACATGAATTAGCACCCATATGGGATGCCAGTACATGAAGCAGAGAAATAGCCAAGTGAGCCATCGCTCCGGCCCCTCAACCTGGGGTTTAAAACCCAGACATTTATTGCATGATTGTGTGAGCTGGCTGGTCACTTATGCTGTGGGTCTGCTCACCTGTTTCATGTCACGTGGGCCAGCAGGAAGGTCCTGCAGGTCGGTCCAGGCTCCTTCCCAACAGTGGAGGTTGCAGGGATCTGAAAGCCAGCCTGAAGACAAAGCGCCTCTTAAGTCTCTGTTTATGTAATGCCTGCTGCTATCCCATTGGGCAAGGCAGGTCACGTGCCTGAGGCCAACTTCAGGGACAGACAGGCCCCGGACCTAGTCAGGGTGGACTGCGACAGCAGTTCCCTGCAGTGTACAGGAGAGGGCGCCAGCACAGCCATGCAGTGTGCTGTACACAGTGGCTCCAACGCCACTAGGGTGCAGGTCGGGCTGGTTGGACACAGCAACCAGCCTCCTAGAATTCCCCCTGAATGCCTGCCCTCTCCGTGCCCCCATAAACCGGATTTTTAAAGATAAATATTTTATTTTTTTCCAAGATACATTTATTTTTATTGGAAAGCCAAAGTCACAGAGAGGAGAGACAGAAAGATCCTCCATCTGCTGACCCATTCTCCAAGTAGCCACAACAGCCAGTACTGAGCTGATCTGAAGGCAGGAGCCTGCTCTGGGCCTCCCACACGGGTGCAAGGTCCCAAGGCCCTGGGCCGTCCTCCACTGTACCCCCTCCCCCCAGGCCACAAGCAGGGACTGGAAGGGAAGTGGAGTAGACGGGACCTGAACTGGTGCCCATGTGGGATCCCGGCCTATGCAAGGCAAGGACCCCAGCCACTAGGCTACTGTGCCGGGCTAAATATTTTATTTTTAAAAAAGATTAATGTTTTTATTTTAAAGGCAAAATTAGAGATTGGGGTTGGAGTGGGGGAGGATGTTTTGCCTTCCATCTGCTGGTTCACTCCTCAAATGGCCACAATGGCGGGTGCTAAGGCTGGTGGAAAGCTAGCAGCCAGGAGCTTTTTCTGAGTTTTCCATGTAAGTGTGGGGGATCAAGTACTTGGATCATCCTCCACTGCCTTCATAGGCACATCAGCAGGGAGCTGGATGGGAAGTGGAGCAGTCAGGACTTAAACCTGCACCCATTTGGGATGCCGGCACTGCAGCCAGTACCCTAAACATTTATTTGAGAAGTAGAGAGGGTGCAAGTTTCCATCTTCGGATTCACTCTCCAAATGCCTGAAACAGCCAGAGCTAGGAAATGAAACGCAATTGGGCCTCCCAGGTGAGTGGCCTTGGCCCAAGCGCTGCAGCCTCCGGGTTCGGGTGCTGGCAGGAAGCTGGAATTGGGAATGGAACTGGGAATCAAACCCAGACACGGGTGCAGTGCCCAGCTGGCAGCCTAACTGTTGCCTGGCAGCGTTCTTTTCCTTGCACGTTTCCTGAGGACCTAGAAAGGACTGGAAGTTGGGGCTGACCCTGGCTCCTGTGGGTGCAGGCACTCTTGGTGGCTGGGGGAGGCCGTAGTGAACAAGCCTAGCCTAGTGCCCGGTGTGGTGAAGGCAGAGGGGAGAGCAAGGTGTGGCCGGAAGGGTGACCAGGTGGACGGGGTCTGCTGGCAGTAGGGCAGCACCTGTGCAGCGCTGGCAGCAGCAGTGGGGAGCCCGAGTAAGGCTGTGGCTTCCCACCTGAGGGGCTGAAGCTTTGCTGAGAGGTTCCAAGAGGATCCTAAGCCACGTGAGGCTGTGATACTGGCCGGGCAGGGTGGGGTAGGGTGGTGTGCTGGGCACAGACTGGGCAGCATGCTGGGAGACAGGCATGCTGCTTGGGACCTCAGGGAGGACCTCCTGAGGGCAGGAGGTCAGGTGGATGGGGCAATAGTCGCTGTGACCACAGGGAAGATGCTGGCTGCCCTTCCTCCTCCCATCCCCTGGGGTCCTGAGGCCCGTCAACTGCCAGCCTTCCTTTCCCAGGCCCTGCCCGACCGGCCTCTCCCTGACCGGCCTCTCCCCTCTCGCCCTCCGCAGCTGCTTCCCGGATGATTGCCAACAGCCTGACCCGTGACTCCCCGCCTGGCACGCCCTCCCGGCGGCCGGACACCAGTACCTCTAAGATCTCTGTGACCGTGTCCAACAAGATGGCAGCCAAGAGCAGCAAGGCTGCTGGTGAGGGGGCATGGACAGGGGCTGGGCAGCCTGTGCCCCGTGTTGCCAAGTGGGTGCACAGAGCACAGGGCACTGGAGTGCTCGGTGACCTTGGCACTGGGTCGCTGTAGACTCACTCAGAGTTACAGTCTTCTTTAAAACTGAAGATTTGCTTGTTCCTGAGAAGAGAAATAGAGGAGGGAGATCTCTACCTGCTATTTCTCTCCTGCATGGGCGTGGGGCCCTCTCTCGCTGCTTTCCAGGCACATTACCGCGGAGCTAGATCCGAAGCAGAGCAGCCGGGCCTGGAGCTGACACTCCGCAATGGGATGCTGGCGTTGCACGGGGCAGCTTAGCTTGGTGTGCCACCATATGGCCCTCTGTTTTTTTGACACCTATGCACTGAGCCTCACCCTGGCACCTGGCCCTATGCCTGAGGCCTAGCTCCAAAGTGAAGAACCTGTGGCTCGTTCGAGGCTGTCTGTGCCCCCGACAGCTGTCTGTGACCACCAGGGCTGCCTGGGATCCCCGACCATTCACTTTGGCTTCCAGGTTCCTGAAGGACCCTGCTTACGGGGCCTCCGCTTGCAGGCCTCCTGTCCGCATGGCACCTCCTTTCCATCCTGGGCCTTCAGCCCTCACACCGCCTTTGCCTCTCCCTCCTTGAGCCTTCCCGTGGTCCTGTTCTCTGGCCAGTCTCAGCTTGAAAGCTCAGACTCTTGCAGCCTCTGGGCCCTCACAGGGGGCCCAGAGCTAACTAAGGGGTGAACCTGCTTGGAGCCAGGATGGAGCCACTGAGAGCTTTGCAGGGGGGCCGGGTGAGGGAGCGGTTGATTTTCTGTGACCCCCTTGGTGCCCAGAGCTTGGAATTTCTCCTTGGTTGGAGCAGTGAGAAGAAAAGGGATGGGCGGCCCCACGAAGGCATGGAGGTCAGGGGTCCTGGAGAATGGCCCCTCCCAGTCGGCTGACCCTCTCCCCTCATCTCCAGCAGCCCTGGCCCGCAGGGAGGAGGAGAGCCTGGTGGCGCCCCCCAAGCGGCGGCGGGTCACGGCCGAGATGGAGGGGAAGTACGTCATCAACATGCCCAAGGGCACTACGCCACGCACCCGCAGGATCCTGGCGCGGCAGCAGGCAGCCAAAGGTATGGCCTGTGGGAGGGTGGGGACTCCCTCTGCGTTGTCCCGCAGCCTCGGACGTGCCCTGCGGGCTGCACCAGGACTAGTATGCAGCCCGCAGGGCACAGTGGTGGCTGGTTGGGGAGGGGAGCGCAGCCCCTCTGCCCTCCCTGTAGTTGGGGAGGGCTTGGGCAGAGTCAGTGGCAGCCAGCGTGGAAGCGATGACCCTGCCCAGCTTTGGGCAGCTGCCCTCACACTGTGGGCACCATCGTAATGAGCCACAGGTTTCTGGCCGAGACCTGGTCCTTGCCTGGTTTGTGACCACTAGTAGAGGTGGTCTTCCTTAGGTGGGATTGTTTTAGAACGCGGTGCGTGTCCTCACGGAAAAGCCATGAGGCGGTGTAGAAGCCCCACCAGTGTCCCCCTCACCGCCTCCTCCCACGGCTGCTGCTGCCCTTTCCATGGCAGCATCTGTGGACGTGGGCGCACGTGACAGTGTCATCCTGTGGGGATTGCTGGGCCGCCAGTTTATAGAGAGGCTTCTTGCTCGTGCATGAACAGCTGCTTCTTCCTTTTCACTGTTTTTTAATTATTTTTGTTTGAAAGTCATAGTTACAGGGAGAAGGAGAGAGAGAGAGATCCTCCATCAGCGGGTTTACTCCCCAAGTGACTGCAGTGGCCGGGCTGAGGCAATCCAAAGCAAGGAGCCAGGAGCTACTTCCGGGTCTCCCACATGGGTGCACAGTCCCAAGGCTTTGGGCTGTTCTCTACTACTTTTCCACAAGCCGGGAGCTGGATGGGGAAGTGGGGCAGCCGATACTTGAACTATTGCCCATATGGGATGCTGGTGTTGCAGTCGTCAGCTTTCCCCTCAGTGCCTCAGTGCCAGCCCCTGGCTCTGGGGTCTGTGTGTGTTGGGGGCTCCATCAGCACTTAGCAGATCCTCTAGGGCCCATGAGCCCGGACGACAGAAGACAGCAAGCAGGGGTTAAGTCCTTGCGCACGGCTGGCATTTGGTGCAGTGATTAAAGTGCCGCTGGGGACACCCCATCCGGTGTTGGGGGGGCTTGGTTCACCCCAGCTCCACTTCCGACCCAGCTTCCTGAAGGTGTGTGTACTGAGTAGCAGCAGGGGATGCTCGCTGCCATCAACCTGGGCATCCAACTCGAGTCCCCGGGTTGTCTTTCCCTTGGCTTCCAGCTCCTGGGTCCTGGCTGTCAGGGGCGTTTGGGCAGAACCAGCAAATGGGAGGCCTCTCTCCGTGCTCTCTCTCTCTAATAATGAAAGTGAAAGATGACTTTATCAAAACATCTTTCAAGGAAGTGCTCTTCCCCTCTCGTAATGTGAATTCCCATGACGGCGCGTGGAGCTCACGGTCAGTGGTAGCCAGCAGTGCAGGCGACACGCCTGCCACCAGGGCGCCCACATGGAGCAGAGCTGATGGTGTGGGGGCCGCCGTCTTGTCTCCTCCCAGGGCCCCACAGGATGTCTGTGTTTGACCGCCTGGGCGCTGAGACCAAGGCAGACACGACGACAGGGAGTAAGGTGAGTTGGAAATACAGACGCGGCCAAATCCCTAACTCCCCTGGGAGACCCTCGGGGCTCCTCTGCATCTCACGGCCCATGACCATCTTGCCCGCCTCCCAGCCTCAGCTTCCCCCTGTGCACGGGCGGCTTTCCAGTCTGTCTTCAGCTCTATCCTGTCCCCTGATGTCCAGCACCAAGGTTCTGCAGACTCCTGGGCACCTGTCACACGTGTCCCCATGTGGCCCCAGCCTCTCCCCCGCCCAACCTGAGGCAGCTTCCCTCCCTGCCTGCCCCCTTTCTTTGGTAGCACAGCCTTTACTCTCTGACCCCAGCCCTGCTCCCCACAGCAAGCTGGGATTCAGCTCCTTGGACAGGCACATCTTCTCCACATAGAAGCCTTTTGAGGCTTTTTCTGTGGTCACCATGAAACCCCCCATACACCTTTGTCGCTGTGGCCTACTGAGGGTCCCGGCACAGCACCAAGTTAGGGCACATCCTAGAGCCCACTGCTGCCCAAAGGAGTAACCTTGGCCGTATCACCGAAGCCCTTGACCCTTCTTCCATCCAGTGCCCAGCCTACAGGGGGGTGGGGAGGAGGAGAGGGCTGGAGACCCCCCCACTGCACCCCCTCCCTCACCCTCTCCTGTTCTCCAGGACACTGCCCCTCTGGCTCTCTCTATGCTTGGGGACGAGAGCCATGCTCAACTTGCATTCGCTTGCAGATGCCGTCCTCCCAAGCGCTGGGCTCCCTAGCTGTGATTCCCATGTCTGCCTACCTGGTGGGCTCCCCCTGCTAGCCGTCTAAGGGGGCCGGGAGTCCCCTGAGGACTACAGGTGCCCAGCTTCCTGTCCCCTAGCACTCTGCTCTGGGTAGCAAGTGTCCTATGCAGGGAGCCATCTGATCCCTCCCCCTTTTTCTCTCCTCTCCCCAACATATATCGGACTGCGAGCTGCTCTGTGCAGGGCCAGGGCAGACTCCATCCCTGTCACACCTGTGTCCCCAGCCCCACACAGCCTGGGGAAGTGTTTGTGGAGCAAGTGACAACACCGCTGCTCCTCCGCCCCTGCTCATGACACGCCTGTGACCCCCTCCCCTCCCCTGAAGGGTGTCCTGGTGTGTCTGTGTGCCTGGAGCCAGGCCCGGAGAGGGGCGTGACAAGTGGCTTACTCATCCTGTCTTTGACCTCCTGCAGCCCACAGGAGTCTTCAGCCGCCTGGGGGCCACCTCCGAGATGGACGAGGAAGTGGTTTGGGACAGTGACAATGACAGCAGCAGCAGCTCTGTCTTGCAGTACGCTGGAGTCCTGAAGAAGCTAGACCAGGGCCCAGCCAGGGCTGCCCCGCAGCCAGCACTGACCGTCAAAGCGAAGGCCACAAGCTCGGCAGCCACCCGCAGTGCCCCGACAACGCTGCGGCGCCTGGCGTTCTCCTCCTGCCCCAGGCCTGAGAGGAAGCCCGAGTTCCTGTCCAAAGGGAGCATCATCCAGAGACTGGGCAAGACCACCCTCGCGCCCGAGGCCCAGGACAGCCAGGTCACGAGCACCAAGAGTAAGTCCTCAGCCGAGGCCACGGTCAGCATGAAGAGGACTCTGGTGGGGCCCTGGGGCAGTGGCTCTGGCGAGGGCCTCGGGGCCCAGATGGACCACGCCGGCAGCGTGAGCGTGTTCAAAAGACTGGGCCGCAGGACCTTCTAGCCCACGTGGGCGGGGTGCAGGCGGCAGGACCGCAGGGCTCCACCCTGGCCCCGCTCGGGGCTCCATCAGGGCCTCCCCTTGCAGGAGGGTCGCTCATGCTCTCTGCAGCTCCTGGACAGCACTGGGAGTGCCCCCCATGTGCCCTCCACCCTCCCCATTGGCCACAGCCTTGGCGGGACCCTCTTTCTACCTCTTCCCCAGCACCAAGCACCCTGCCCACCCCCGCCACAGCACCCCATCTCAGCTCCTTGAATCCCAGCTGCCCTGGCCCCCAAGAGGGGCTCCCCTGTTCTGTGCCCCCACTGCTGTAGCTCCCCCCTCTCCTGTCTACCCTTGTTCATTTCTCTTCTGTTTTCTGTCCCTGTGGCAAGGCCCGACCGTGCGCTGCGTCCTGCCTGACCCTCCTGCACCTGTGTCCTCCCAGAGGCCCCGGCGACGGTGGCGCTGAGCCTGGAGAGAGCCTGGCTGCCCTCCGCTGCCGGCCACGGGCGCCTCCTGAGAGCCTGGGCCGGGCGCCTCTGCTTTCCCACCTTGGGCGTCTTGTGCTCTGAAGGTCCGTGCCAGGGTGGGGCGGGCAGGGGGCACCTGGAAGGGAAGTCTGCACTGAGCGCAGATGGTGGTTGGTTTAATATATTTTTGTGAGTTCCAAACTGTGTCCTGCCCCTCCTTTGGGACGAATTAGGTGGGAGGGTGGGCAGAAGGTGTGCTGGGGGCCCCAGACCTCTGACTCCATCTCCAAAGGCCAAGCCCCTTTGCCACTGCCATCCATGGACATTACAGTCACTGTCAAAGTTATGGTCACAGATGCCACCTCCTTCCCTCCTCCCCCAACCAGCCCAGGCTTTGTTCCTTCTGCCATGGGCTCCACTCTGCCTCTGCGCCCGTGGGCTCCATTTGGGAAGCAATGGGTTTCCTGTAGGTTCGAGCCTCAATCCATGTGGGGGGATCTGAGGCCCAATGTGTGGCTGAACCCCAGAAGGGAGACAGCGGCCAGATGATGTTCCTGAGCCAGGAGCCAGGAATAGGGAAGGTGGTGACAGGGGGCTTGATGGGGAGAACAGCTGAGGGGCTTGTAAGTTAGAGTCACTTCTTGCTTGGATTCTGACTTGAGCATGGTGGGAGGGGGAGCTGTTGGGGAAGGGGGCAGGGTGGGGAGGCGAGAGCTGTGTCCTGACCATGGGAATCGAAGACAAGGGCCTGAAGTGCAGGGACCAGAGCGGCCAGCCAGGCACTGGCTGTTGTGGTGAGGGGAGAGGGGTGCTGAGCTGATGGAAAGCCCACCACAGCCAGGGCTGCTAGCGGCAGCCAGGAGTCCTGGGTGTGGCTGGGACCCCAGCCATTGAACTACCACCTGCTGCCTCCCAGGGTGAGCCTTCATGGGAAGCTGGATGGGAAGTAGGCACTGTGACGTGGGATGCGGGCACCCCAAGCAGTAACCTAACTGCTGTGCCCAGTGCCTCCTTCTTTCCCAACTGCCTTTCAAATCAAGGAGAAAATCTTTCATCTTGTCTCTAAAACTGATGGTTGGCAGCAGCAGCATCAGGGCCCTTTGGCGACAGCCGTAGGGCTGCTGGTAACTCAAGAAACAATAATAAAGTAGCAAGAACAGTATCATTCTCCCTACACTGCCACAGCTCTTGGTCTCGGCAATTATTTAACCATTTCCTGCGTTGTCTGTTCCCTCCTGGTCTCTGGGGTGGGAGGGCTATGCCCTTCTACCTGGGAATGCTAGCAACATTCTCCTTTCCTAAGCACAGGGTAACCATGAAAATCAAGGAATGTGGCAGGTCTGCAATCCTTTGATCCAGTGCTGCACAGTTCATCTTCCCCGCCCTTCCCAGAATCACATGCTGCACGTGGGTAGCCGAATGCAGGTGGCATGTTTTCATAATTGCTCCCTTTTAACAGCAAACATTAATGAACCACACAAGTGTCCCAGAGTGCTCATGAAACCCCAGCTTGTAGATGGTCATCTCCTGTGGCGCCATCTGGTGGCAGTTTGGGGGAAGTGTTGACTGTGAAATGATTTTCCTCCTGACCTCAACATTGTGTGCTATAATTATTTATTTATTTATTTAACTTATTTATTTGTAGTAACACGGGAGACTGAGTATTAAGTTTTTCGGGCTTTCAAGCCCCGAATAAACCGGGACCTTGCTGTGTCTCCAATCTGGCCCCACAGCTGAGCCGCGGGCAAACACATGAGGGTGGCCAGGCTAGCCTTGGCAATGAATCCAGGAGCCAGACGCCTGGCCGTGGGATCTTTGGCAAGGGTCCTCCTCTTTCAGAGCCTCTGCTCATTCTGGCTGACTTGTGTTACACGGACAACTGTCCAACAAGGACTCCGAGGTAGTTTCTCACACTGCCCCTTGATGCGTGGGAGTTTTTGGTTGAAGCTTAAGAGATCCTTTCATATGCTCAGACAAGTTCAGACCCGAAATCAAAAGAACTATAAGGGCCCGTGCCGTGGCATAACATGCTAAGCTTTTGTCTGCAATGCCAGCATCTCATTTGGGCACTAGTTCAAGTCCTGGCTGCTCCACTTCCAGTCTAGCTCACTGCTTGTGGCCTGGAAAAACAGTCGAGGATGGCACAAAGCCTTGGGAAGCTCCTGGCTCCTGATTCAGCTCAGGCCATTGTAGTCGTCTGTGGAGAGAAACAGTAAATACAAGATCATTCTCTAGCTCTCTCTCCTTGTCAGTCTGCCTTTCAAATAACAACTTAAAAAGAAAATTTTTAAGACTTATCTTTATTGCAAAGTCAGATATACCAACCAGGAGGAGAGACAGAGAGAAAGATCTTCCATCTGATGATTCACTCCCCAAGTGACCGCAACAGCTGGTGCTGTGCTGATCCGAAGCCAGGAGCCAGGAACTTCTTCCAGGTCTCCCACACGGGTGCAGGTCCCAAGGCTTTGGGCCGTCCTTGACTGCTTTCCCAGGCCACAAGCAGGACGCTGGATGGGAAGCAGGACTGCTAGGATTGGAACCAGTGCCCATATGGGATCCTGGCATGTGTAAGACGAGGACCTTAGCTGCTGGGCCACCGTGCCGGGCCCCTTAAGAAGAATTTTAAACTTCCTAACAAAAAGCACATTGAAATATTTTAAAGTGTGTGTGTGTGTGTGTGCGCACACACGCGCGTGTTCGGAAAAGGATTGGAGAAGCAGAGAGGACGTGAGAGAGCTGCTGGTTCACTCCCTGGAAAGGCTGAGACGGGGCCAGGGCCAGAGCTGGGAACTCCATCCTCTGTGCTGTGTGGGTGCCACAGGGACTCCATCCCTGGAGCCATCCCCCCCTGCCTCCCAGGGCCAGCTGCCCGGAGGCGGGCGGGGATCGAGCCGGGCATAATCCACCCAACCCAAGTGCTAGGGACCATTGCTGGGAGGGGGCACACAGATCTCAGGAACTGGGAGTGGCCAGGGAAGGATTTCCCAAGGAGAAGAGATCAGAACTGACAAGAGGGGACCAGGCAGGTGAGGGGTCCTCAAAGACAGCCCCAGTGCAAAAACCCTGGGGTGACCACAAACTTGTGCCCTTGGGGAGGTGGAACATGTAAGGTGGCCTTGGCTCTTGTGGAGGTCGGGAAGCCTTCTCAGGGCCAGTGGCTGCCAGAGGAGCCACCACTGCAGGACCCAGGTGCATTGCAAAGATGGCTGCATTTGTTAGAGACCCTGGGACCTCTCTGTGCTCAGCCAAAGGCACCATGGGGCCCCTGAAGCCTCCGCACGCCACAGCAGCAGCTGGGGGCAGCTCCGGGACTTGAGGCCGAAAAATGAAAGGTCATGCATGATTGCAACGTCCATCTAGGACATGGCCAATGCTTTTAGACATTATAAATAAAATTCTAAAAGCTGTATTTCTTTAGTTTCACTTAATTTGAAAGGCAGAGCAAGAGAGACAAAGTCTTCAATTCCTTGACTTGCTTCCCACATATCTCTAACATCCCCTTGGGCTGGGCCAGGCCAAAGCCAGGAGCCTAAACCCATGTATATCCCATGTGGGTGGCAGGGATGCAAGTGCCTTCCCTGGGCACGCATCAGCAGGTAGCAGCATGGGAAGCCAAGGGGCCCAGACTCAGAGCCAGCCCTCTGCTAGGGCAAGTGGGCGTCCCAAGGTTCAGGGGTTCCAGGACCCACAGCCAGCATGGCCTTTCCCCTTCCCCTCCCCTCCCCTTCCCTGAAGATGAGGCACTAGGCTGAGGAGTAGGGTACTGTCCCCACCACCCCCCTACTGGAGGCAGCCAGCAGCCTTCCAGCCATGCAGCCCCACGCTGGGCTGCATAGGGGGTCTCTGTGGGGGTCCAAGCCTCCCGGCGCTCAGCAGAGGGGCCTGGAATCGTGGAATCTGAGGGGTTGCTCCTGGCCCCCTCCCCAGGAAGTTATGTGGGTGTGCGTGGCCACTGCAGCTCAGGGGAAGGGGGGGCATCATGGGGTGTTCTCCCCCACAAGAGACCTGGGACTGGGGGATAGTGAAGGGGCTTGCCCAGACACATGAGTAGCATCCTGATTTCCGTTTTCCAGCACAGATGGGGTTAAGGACACAGGCTGCCTGTTTTTATTGTTGTTGTTTTTAAAATATTTATTTACTTTTATTGCAAAGTCAGATATACAGAAAGGAGGAGAGACAGAGGAAGATCTTCCGTTCAAGGCGAAGACTTTAGCCGCTAGGCCACCGTGCTGGGCCCATGTTGTTTTTAATACTGATTTGCTTGAAAGAGTGAGGGAGAAGGAGAGCTTCCATCCCCTGTTTCACTCCCCTAAATGGCCCCAACAGACAAGCCTGGGTCAGCTGTGAAGCCAAGAACTTCGTCCAGGTCTACTTGGCCCATCACAACCCTGCTTTCCTAGCTGCAGGCAGGGAGTTGGAGCAGAAGTGGACCACCTGGGACTAGAACCTGTGTCCCCCTTGAGGTCTGGGTATCCCAGGCAGTGAGTTAACCAACTGTGCCACAGCATCGGTCTCCAACTGCTTGCCAGGGAACCCAGTCCAAAAGGGGCCACCTCGTCCCCACGCAGCCTGCCCGAGGCCTGCACCAGGGCGACCCTGGGGGCCAGGGATAACGGCCCCGCTCAAGCCACGAGAGGAATTTCACGAGTTCCACACCCAGCAGCATCCAATTACTGCTAAATTCCGTCCAGCAGCATCCATTTACTGCTAAAAAAAAAAACCCGTTCAGGGTCCACACCCCAACAGCCTGGCCGCGCCCCCCGTGCCCACGCGCGGCGTCCAGCACCGGGACGGGGGGTCGTTCCCGCGGCCTGGCCCTTTAAGAGCGCGGGTCCCCGGGAGGAGCGACGAAGCGGAGGAAAAGCAGATCAAAGTGTATGTAAATCAGGAGCAGGGGCTGCCGGGAAGCCCTCCCTGTGGACGGCCTCGGGGCGGGGGGTGGGGAGCTGGCGGGGGCGTCTGCGCACTCCAGTCCCTCCGTCCCTTCTTCCGCCCGGTTGCCAGATCCCGACTCCTTTGTGGAGCCACATGGACCTCAACCGCTCCTTGTACGCAGGCGCCAAGCCGTGACCCCGCCTCCTTCCCGGCCTCGGCGCTTGCGCGTTCGAGATCTCCGAGCCCCATCTTGTTCCGCTCTTCGTACGTCAGTTCCTGTTGGTGGCGGCATTTCCGGCCGGAGGGTGGCAGGGGGCGGGGAGCGGGGGCCGGGGGGAGGGGGCGGGGGGGCTGCGCCGCCCGAGCCGTTGGGCCTGGCTGGGAGAAGGCGTCGCCGCCACCCGCCGCTCCTGCCACCGCCGCGGCTCGCGAACTAGGGAGCGGAGAAGCCGGCGCAGCGTGGCGATGGGCGGGAGCAGCGCCCCGCCGGAGAGGCTGGGCGGCCGCCGGTGACAGGTGAGCGGCGCGCCGGCGCGTGTGCCGAGCGTCCCCCCCCTCCCGCGGCGATGGTCGCGTCCGGGCCCCCCGCGGGGCCGCGCTGGGCCGTACCACCCACGCCCGGCGGGAGGGGGGCCACGGTGCCGGAGCCCCCTCTCCCGGCCCCGAGCGGGGCGGCTGGCGCGGGCGGCGGGCGCGAGCCCCGAGGGGACGGGCGGGGGCGGCGGCGGCGGCCCGTACCACCTCGGGGCGGGGGTAGCCGGCCTGAGCGTGCGAGGCCCAAGCTTGGGGACGGCCTGGCGTGAGGGGAGGCTGACGGGGAGATGTGTAAAAGTCCCGAGGGCAGAGGGACGGGCTGCTGCTTCACGCGTCCCGAGGCGTGGGGAACGGGGGCTGGCCCGAGTGTGGGCGCGCCGGGGTCCCCGGAGTCCAGGAGGCGGAGGGCTGTAATGTTTACGCTTCCAGGGCCGGGACGGGGAGGACGGTGGAGAGGAGGGACTCCTGTACCTGAGGTGTGGGGTTTGACGCTTTTGATTGGTTGTGGGGAGAAGTGGGTGATGCGGTTGAGGGGGGTAGTGTTAGGGGTGCGCAGTGGGGATGTGCTGTGGGAGAGGGTATTGGGCTTGGTTTCTGAGGAGCTATGCCCCAGGGGACAGATGGCCGGGGGCTCTGAGATTCTCAGCTTGTTCCTAGCTTTGGAGACGCCTCACGGAGGGGGCTCAGCCCGAGCCTGTGCTGGGGAATCATTGGCACGTGCCCCCCACGGGGGAGGGGCTGCTGTGCATCCTTGCACCCCTGCTCCCCACCTCTGGGAAGCAGGCAGAACCTGGTCTTGGCCTGACTTTTCTCTGATTGGCAAGGGTGTGAAGGGGCCAGGTCTGGGGCCGACCTGCGTCTGTGATCCCCTGAAGGAGAGGCGCTGCATATCTCCCTGTCCCAACATCCCAGCCATCCCTAGTGTTTGCTGTCTTGCCACTTGAGCGGCGCTCACAGTGGGCCTCACAGCGGGGTCCTGTGGGGTTCAAGGGCACTTGGTGTGTGTGTGTATGTGTGTGTATTTGTGTTGGAGTGCAAACACGGGGCCTCTGGTGCCACCGGCCCCAGGGATGAAGGCTGCGTTGGAGATTCAGTTTGGTATGCCCCTGGAGACATGCTGGGAGCAGCCAGCCCTGGAAGCAAGTCACCAGGCTGCCTGTGCCAGTGCGGGATATCAGCCTGCCCTGTAACCTTTGTCCTAGGTCTGGAGGTCCCTGGGGATGAGGGGCTGGCTGGCTTCCCTGAGTGATCAAGCCAAATCGAGTTGGCGAGGTGGTCAGAGGGGCATCCAGGCGGCCATGGCCCCTGGAGAGAGGGAGCCCCCTGAGCCTGTGTGAGGACGCGGGGGTGCTTGAGCTTCTCTCCATGATGGCTGTTCCTCTCACGGTCCCCCGCCAGCTTGTGGAGCGCTGGCTGTGGCAGCTGGCTATGTGCATGCGTCCTGTGTGCCATGCAGCATCCTTCACAGATGGTGGGTGCTGTGTGTGTCCACTCCCTTCCAGACACGTCCTGGCAGGTGGCTGGTCACCAGAGCTAGTGGATCGCCAAGGGTGGTTGGGCTTTGGTTCCATGTGGGGCCTTTGGCACATTGGACCCTAGCTGAGTCTTGAACTGTACCCGTGGCCTCAGCCACAGGGGATGGGAGCAGGGCTTGTCCCGAGGGTTCACTGAGCACCCAGCGCTGGGACCCTGGGGGCCTCGTATGGTACAGAATCTGAATGGAGCTTCAGGGGCTTGAACCCAGGTCAGCAAGCCCCTGATGCCGCTCTCTGAGGCCCAACTTTTGAGCACCTAAGCGTGGGGCATGGGGAGGCCTTCCCAGGGTTTCCTTGGGGTGGAGCCAGGGTGCCTGCGCTGTGGGGGCCTCACAGCTGCTGGGAGGTGGGCATGTCCAGCCATGGAGACGTCCCAGCTGTGTGCCCCCTCACCAGTGATGCTGATGGTGGGCTCAGTGAGGTAGCCCACGCACACAGGTGTGGCCTCTGCAGTGGGGATGTCCCTGTGCCGGGATCCAGGCACCCAGCTCCTCCAAGCCCTTCCCTCCGTCGCCTCGGGGTGTCCCAGCCCAGCCCGACCGACCCGCAGGAGTTTGCTGTTTCAGGAAAGCGACTCTGAGCTGATGGCCACCCTGTGCAGGCTCCTGGTTGGAGTCTGGGAGTGATGATAACCCCCCCTGTGCGGGCGTGCCTGCTGGCCAAACCTGAGTCCTCCACCCGTGGTAAGCGGGGAGCCCCTGGGGCACCTCTGCAGCTGTTTCCAAGAGGAGCCCGAAGGTTCTGTCTGCCTTACGCAGGAGGCCAGGGTGGCATTAGCATGTGCAGAAAGAGGTGGGGGCACCCTACCGGGTACCACCCAGCACTCCTTCCCCTGACCCCTTGAGATTTAGAAATCCTAGACCCCTTGGGCCCAGTGACATGGCCTAGCGGCTGAAGTCCTTGCCTTGAACGCGCTGGGATCCCATATGGGTGCCGGTTCTAATCCCGGCAGCTCCACTTCCCAGCCAGCTCCCTGCTTGTGGCCTGGGAAAGCAGTCAAGGACGGCCCAAAGCCTTGGGACCCTGCACCTGCGTGGGAGACCTGGAAGAGGTTCCTGGTTCCCGGCATCGGATCAGCACAGCACCGGCTGTTGCGGTCACTTGGGGAGTGAATCATCAGATGGAAGATCTTTCTCTCTGTCTCTCCTCCTGTTGGTATATCCGGCTTTCCAATAATAATAAATAAATCTTTAAAAAAAAAAAAAGAAAGAAATCCTAGACCCAAGCCCGACATGATGGCTCAGTGGCTAAATCCTATCTTGGGAACACCAGGATCCCATATTGGCACTGGTTCAGGTCCTGGCTGCTTCACTTCCCATCCATCTCTCTGTTTTCTGACCTGGGAAAGCAGTAGAGAATGGCTCAAGTCTTTGGGACCCTGCACCCACATGGGAGACCTGGAAGAAGCTCCTGGCTCCTGGCTTCAGATCAGCTCAGCTCTGGCCATTGCGGTTGTTTGGGGAGTGAACCAGTGGATGAAAGATTTTTCTGTCTCTTCCTTCTCTAAATCTGACCTACCTTTCTAATAAAAAAAAGTTTTTTAAAAAAGAAAAAGAAATCCTAGCCCCATCCTGAATTGAGGCTTCCTGTCTCCCCACTCGTTGGCACTTGGGCCCCTGGGAGGTGCAGGTGGGAGGCCTGGAGCCAAGGGAGGGTCTGGGTCCCTTCAGCCACCGCTGTGGCCTGCTGGGTGTTGGGGTGGAGGGGCTGGTCAGGGCATTGGGGACAAGCCGCTGGGCCATGGGTTCAGGTCACTTGGGAGACCTCACCAAGGGCTTCCACATCTGGAGTGGAGCTGGTCCCTGAGGGGCCCAGCAAGTCCGTCCCAGCCGGAGAGGCAGGGCCCAGGGTGCCCAGGTGCCATGCCAAGAGAGGGCCAGGCTCAGTGGAGGCCTGCGTGGTGGGAGTGAGGGGCCAGCAGGGCAGGGGAATTGAGGGGTCGGGAGTGCAGCTGGGCAGGGTTGGTGCTGAGTTTGTGGTGGTGGTGGTAGGGTGTGTGTGTATTGGGGGGGGAGTGCTAGCTGCCAGCAGGCCTAGGGGGGTGTGTATGGTGTGTGTGTGTTTGGGGGTGGGTGCTGGCTACCAGCGGATCCTGGTGGGGTGTGTGTGTGGGGGGGTGCTGGCTGCAAGCAGGCCTGGTGTGTGTGTTTGGGTGTGTGTGTGTGGGGGGGTGCTGGTTGCCAGCAGGCCTGGCAGGCTGTTCCCTCATCTCCTGCTTCCCCGAGCTGGAGGGCAGTGCCCGCCCACTCCAGGTTCCCTAGGACCGAAGGCTGTTTCCTCCACAGGGGGCAGGTGAGAGACTCCCCAGGCAGGCTCGCTGGGTGACGTCAGGTGACAGTAGGAAGCACGCCTGGGAACGCAGCCCATCCAGTGCCTGGGCTGCTTCCGCCCGGTGTGTGGCCTGCTGTGATATGGCCGGCGCTGTGCTGGGGCTGGGAAGACTAGGTCTCCTGGGCTGGCTTTCTAGTAAAGACAGGTGCTGGCAGATGGCAGGGGATGGGGGCAGGGAAGGAGTTGTGGGGAAGCTGGGTGATCCAGGAGGGCCTCCCTTTGGAGGTGGCACATGGGCAGGGCCTGGAGTGTGGTGAAGGAGCTGTGGGGACAGTCCTGAATTCAGGCTGTGCAGCTCCAGGCTCCCCGCATGCTCAGAGCTGCTTGGCAGCCTTGAGGGAGGGTGACCCTGATCTCACACAGGGGCCTGGTATTCATGCTTCCAGGTGCCTGTGGTCATTGAGTGGCCCTCTGGGGTCTCCACAAACACCCCAAATTGCCCTGGCTGGGCCTCTCTTCAGCCCTGGAGCTCTTTGTGCTGACAGGCCTCTGGGCGGCCGGGGTGGTTCCGTGGCAGGCTCTTCTGGACAGGCAGCCAAGCCAAGAGAGGCCCAGCTGATGGGGGGGAGAGCTGGCCGGGAGCAGACCCAGGAGGGAGGGGCATGGGCCAGCATCTGGCCTGGCCCCGTGGGGCAGGACCCACTGCCAGCTCGGCACCCTCAGCAGAGCCCAGTGTGTGGGACAGCCAAGGGAGGCTGTGCAGCTGAGCCCCCACAGGCAGCCCCTGGAGCCCCGCCGCCCGGGAACCCGTCTGCAGATGTTGCTTCTAAGGGTGAGGCCGCAAACCCAAGCCTTGCTCAGCTTTCTACCTCGTCTGCCTGCTCCTGGCCATACTGGCATGGCCGCTGCCTTCGGCCTCACCCCACCTAGATTGCTCCGTGACCTGGGTGGGGGACAGCCGTGAGGGGGAGGGCCTCACTGCCTCTCTCTCTGGTGTGCCTGTGCTCAGGGAGATGGGCCTGTGAGAAGAGGGAGGGAGTGTGAGGCTGGGGCTCAGGGAAGGGGAGGCTAAGGGCTGTGCCAGGAGGGGCAGGATGGGAGGAGGGGTCGGGCCGTGCCCCCCACACGCCCCAGCCTGCAAGGCTGGGGCACCACGCACTTCCTGGACATGGTGCTGTGGCCGAGCCGGCTCGGAGTCTGACGGCCCCTTTCCTGGCGTCCTGGAGCGTCCCGTTTCACAGGTGAGGAAATTGAGGCACAAGATGTTACTGCCTTTGCCTGGAGTCGAGGGGTTTGGGAGTGACCCATCAGAAACAACCTCAGCTCTGTTTGGGCTTGAGTCTGCCTCTTTCAGACAGGGTGGGGTGTGATGGGGGCTGTATTACCGTGGTGTGTTCTCTGCTCCCAAACAGAGGGGACCCCTTCCCATGCCTGTTCAGGGCTGGGGTTGGCTGTGTCTGTCCACCCCTAGTGTCCCTGGAACTCTGGCCTTGGGTCTTCCTTTTCCCAGAGGTGGGGAGCAGTGAGGGGGGAGGCACTCTTTCCCCGCCCTCCACTGCCCTGCCTTAGTCAGATTCCTGGAGCCAGCCCTTGGCTGTCTTGGGCTGTTCCTGTGTTCCGTTCCACCCCCAGATAGTGCCAGTGAGTCTTTGCCATGTTCCATGGGTAGTCCCTGGGCACCAGGCATCTGCCTGCTTGGTGCTGGGCACAGCCATGGAACTGGCCTTGGCTGGAGGCTCATGGAGGGCAGTGCCGGGCAGAGGGGAGAGGGTGCAGTGCAGGGTACAGCCCTGAGTCAGAAAGCCCTGGGGGTAGGTGCCCCAGAGCTGGCCCTGGCTAAGGCTGGGGGGTGGAGGGCAAAGGAGGGTGGCTACGGCAAGGAGTCCAGGCTTGGTGCCCCCAAGGAAGGCCCTGTGTGCGACAGCTGGCCCAGGAGAGCGAGGGGTGGGAGTGGATCTTGCTGCGCTCTGAGATGGCCCCTGGGCCTAGCCTCTCAGCTGTGGGGAGCACTGAGGCGGCCACTTGTTGGTGATTGTCCAACAGTGGATGTGTTCAGAGAGGTCATACTGCGCCAGCCTTCCAGCTGATTTTTCCCCAGGCCTGGTGGCTCATGCTACCCCAGGGTGGCTTCGATTTAGGAGTTAATGTTTCTGTGATTGCTGCCCTGGCAAGTGTGGGCGCATCTCCCTGAGTCCCCATGACAACCCTGGTATGTGCAAGAAATTCTCTTTGGGGATGCGTAAACCGCACCGGGTCAGCTTGTGTCAGTGTTGGACTAGGAGCTGAGAGCTGTTGCTGACACTGCCTCCCAAAGGACCCCAGCCCCACACCGCCCTGCCGCCGGCCTCCCTGCTTCACCCCAGCTAAGAGTAACTGCCCTGATGGTGGCTACCCAAGTTGGAGACCTTCTGTCTCCCTGGGTCCCCACAGCCCCTGGGAGAGCTCCCACAGGGCTCTTTTTCAGGTGTTGGCTTGAGTTTCCTTCTCTCTGACAATCCTCCCCTCATCTGTGGCTCTGTCCTTGGCTTATTTGTTTATTTTACTACTTGTGCTCCTGCCACCCAGCAGCACAGCGTTTACTTCTGGTCACTGCTGCCCACCCTTTGCGCCTGAGCCCTGTGGACAAGTCATTGCTGTCTTTGTAGTATAGTAGGCGTGGGCTGCTTGGTTCCCCCTTGCCCAGCAGAACTCTGAGCACCAAGGCTGGGGCTGGTTCATACTCAGCGTGCAGCCCTGGGCTGCGGGGGGCAGGCAGGGAACTGTGGATGCGGGCTTGGTCCCTGCTGAGTAGAGCTGCCAGGCTGGCGTGGAGGCTGCAGTGCCCAGGGAGTTGGGCAGTGGAGGTGAGGATTTGCAAGTGAAGACAGCCAGCAATGAGCTGGCCAGTGGGACCAGCCCCTGTAGCAGCCCTGGGGTGAGAGAGCAGGCATGCTGGGGGCCTGGGAGAAGGTGAGCTGACTGCAGAGGGTGTGAGGTGGACAGGGCTGAGGTAGGTGGGGCCCAATCCCTGGGCATGCAGGGGAGAGAGCTGTGTGTGCAGCCCCTGGCCAGCCACCTGGGATGGCTGGTGTGCTTTCTGTGGGTGCTACCCAAGGGGCTCAGCCTGTGCAGGGTGACAGTGAGGAGAAGGAATCCCTCATTCTTGTCCCTGTTTCTTGGGCAACCACCCTCATCTCCACGCTGCCACCAGTCCCTCCCACTGCTAGGAGACAGATGAGGGGGGGGCGTGTGGCGAGTGAGAGTGAGTGCCTCTGTCTTCCCTTCCCGCCAGGGCGGAGTCGGTACAATTGGATGCGTTCAGAAATACCCTGTGTGGGACATGGTGCACCTGCAGCACTGCACAGCTGGCCCGGGCAGGCTCTTTCTGGGGGCCTTTGTGGATGTGCCCCCTCATTTGGGCCTCTGAAGCCTTGGTGGGGTGGGGGGCATCCTCTCACTGTCCCTAACCTGTGGAGCAGGAAACAGGACAGCGACTTGCCTGGGACACAGGTGACAAGGAAACTCGGGTGTCCAGGTGCTGAGGCTGCCTAGCTTCCCATGCCTGTTAGTGCTCTGTGCCTCCCACGCCCCCACCCCCAGTCCCCTGTTAGTGCTGGGCACCCCCCACGCCCTCACCCCCAGTCCTCTGTTAGTGCTGCGCACCCCCACCCCAGTCCCCTGTTAGTACTCTGCACCCCCCACGCCCTCACCCCCAGTCCCCTGTTAGTGTTCGGCACCCCCACCCCCAGTCCCCTGTTAGTGCTGGGCATCCCCACCCCCCAGTCCCCTGTTAGTGCTCGGCACCCCCCACGCCCCCACCCCCCGTCCCCTGTTTTCCTATGCCTGTGACAGCTGCGCACCTGCCCCGCTTGCCCTGGAGGGACACCCTGGATTCCATGCTGCTGTGGCTCTTGATGAATTGGCAGGTGCTTTCTGTCTTAGGCTGTGGACATAGGTGGCGCTGTGTGCAGGTTTGTGTCACAGAAGCTGCCGCGTGATGAAGGTGGTATTCCATGCTTTGGAGGTTGCGTGGTGTTTTCTTAAGTGGTTGGATCCCGTCTGTGGGGTGGGGTGTGCTGAACCCTTGCCTACACATGGGAAGGGAACTGAGGCCTGCGGGGTGGTGAGGCCAGGCTGCTTAGGCCATGTCCCCGTCTGCACTTCCGGCTGGCCAGGTGGCTCATGCTGCGCTTCGGTCTCCATAGTCAGGTGGAGCTGGCGGGGGTTCATAGGCCCGTCATGGGTGCCAGGCACATGGCTTTGTACTAGTCATGGGATTTTCCCTCTTAGTGGCAGGCTGCAGGCAGTGCAGAGGCAGGGCCAGGTGTGCATAGTCAGGCAAGGCTCCTGCAGGGGAGGTTGTGCCGCTGGCATGTTGTGATCGTCACAGCCCGGGGAGGAAGGCCGGAGGCTGGGAGAGATGCTGTGGACAGGGCAACACGTTGATGAAAGGGCGGCCAGAAGGGAGTTGTTGCCCACTCTTTGTTTCTTAATAGATACACACAGAAAAAGTTTCCTTGGCTGGCTGGCTGGCCTCCCACTTGCTGCCAGCAACCCCAGACTGGGGCTGAAGCTAGAAGTCCAGTCCAGGCCTCCCTTGTGGGTGGCAGGAACCCAGGGAGTTCAGCTGTCCACACTGCCCAGGTTCGCCGTTAGCCAGGCAGCTGGGGTCTTGAACCCTGGCAGGCGAGTGCAGTGCTCAGGCATGCTACCCATTAGGCCCAATACCCCATCCCCATCTCCCCACAGGATCCCATTCCCGCAGTGCTGAGCACTGACGCTGCCTGTCAGGGGAGTCGTCCTTGAATGGCTTTCCCGAGCAAGTCCTCCTGGGGTGGTAAGGTCTGGTGAGGTGTGATCAGAGCTCCCTGGGGCCCCCCAGCCCAAGGAGGCATGGCGCTCTGCCTCCCTCACCACCTGCCTCCTGTGTCCCATCTGTGCTGTCTGGCTTTCACACCCAGCTCAGGGAGGGAGTGAAAAAGCACCCGGCAAGCAAAGGCTCTGAGCTCATGTTGAGCTTGTTCCGGGCACGAGGCTTCTCTCTGCACTTGTTTGTTCTGCAGTTTTTATGTTTTTAGTGTTGAAAGAGAGAATCATCTTCAGTCTGCTTGTTCACTCCCCAAATGCCTACAACAGCTGGGGCCGGGCCAAGCCAAAGCCGGGAGTGCATCTAGGTCTCCCACCTGGGTGCCAGGGTCCTAGTGCCCGCTAGGAGGTTTAACCCACCGTCCCGCAGTGTTCACACATGTGCAGAGGTTTTTTTGTAATTTATTTATTCTTATTGGAAAGGCAGATTCACAAGGAGAAGGAAAGACAGAAAGATCTTCCAACCACTGGTACACACCCCAAATGGCCACAGTGGTCAAAGCTGAGGCGATCTGAATTTAGGAGCCAGGAGCTTGTTTTGAATCTCCCAGGTGGGTGCAGGGTCCAAAGGCTTTGGGCCGTCCTCCACTGCTTCCCCAGACCACAAGCAGGGAGCTAGATGGGAAGTGGGGCCACCAGGACACAAACCAGCACCCATATGGGATCCTGGTGCTAGCAAGTGATAATTTAGCCATTGAGCCATTGAGCTGGGCTGTGGAGCTCTGTACAGGGTCCCTGCCCTGACTCCTGGCATCACTGGCGGGATTCGTGGGCAGCAAGCTGGTGAGTAGGCACACACAGGCAGCAGTGGTGGGGGAGGGCCTACAGAGGAAGGCTAGGAAAGTGACACGTGAACGGGATTTGAGAAGAACAGGGCTGGGACCCCAGGTTTCCACATGGGGACTCCTAGGGCTCTGCCTGAGCCAAGCACACCTAGAGGAGGAGGTGGGGGGCACAGGCCTCCAGCCGGGTGCTCCCATAGGGGCTACTTCTCAAGGTGGACAAGGGTATGCTGTCACTCAAAGTGGCCACTGGGCCAGGCCAGGCCAGAGCTTAGCTTCCCCACTTTCCTGCTATAGGTGAGCAGACCAAAGCCTGAAAGGCCTGGGTCCCTGAATCACCCCCACCCCCATGCCCCTGTGCCACCAGTTCAGGCCACACCTCACCTTGGCCTTTACACAAATGGCTTCTCCAGCACCTGGCTCAGCGCCAGAGCAACTGGAGTCGGGAGTGGGGGTGGTCTCTTTGGGCGCCTCACTCTCGGCGCTGCTCCCGGGCAGATGGAACACCTGTTCTAGTAGAGAGACGTCAAGTGAGCACTGGGCAGAGGCAGTAAAACCTCCCCAGTGCCGTCAGCACCCCAGAACCCTTCCCTCACACGTGTCCCCACACTCCCTGCTGACCTTCTGTGCCTACAGGGCTGGCAGCTGCGGGCCCCATCCCTTCCTGGGGTGCAGGTTGCATCTTCAAGGGGGACTGACCCTGCCTTCTTGAGAGGAATCCTAGGGAGGGAGCAGCCCGGAGTCATCTGGGTCCCCAAATAACTTTTGGGCACTACAATATACGGGAAAGTAGCGTTTAATACACATTCCCTTGCAGAGTATAGCAGCAAGTAGCTGAGGAATTCCTACCAGGTAGGGGCAGCGCCTGGAAGCCCTTCCCCTCCTCTGCTGCCCTCCTCATGCCTGGCTCCCAACTCTGTGGGGTGAGAAAGGCAACCCCCTGATGGGGGCCATCTGAAGCCTGCTGGGCCTACCCACCCCCCCCAGGCTGCTGTAGCCTGGGCTGTGCTTGGGGCTGGCAAGTGAGCGCTTGCTTTGCCTGGAGTAGCTCCACTGTGCAGCTTCTGCAGTTTGTTGACTGGTCCTTCTGGTCCTTCTGCCCTGGGGGCTTGCAGTGGCCGCGGCTGCTGTGTCCCCACGGGTGTGTGTCTGTGGTGAGCATGGGGCTGCTGGCCATCCGGGAGCCAGGGAACTGCTGGGAGGTAGGGCAGGCACAGGCGGAGCTTTCATGTCTCCTGCCAAGTCATTTTCCACCGTGAATGAGAGTTGGCGACCCCCTTGCAGATGCTTGGCGATAGCTTTCTTGGTCGCAGGCCTTCCTGGGAGACGGTTGGTTTTAATTTACACTTGCTCACAGCTAATGGGATTGTGTGTGAGAGACACTCTGGCTGTGTGCACTTTGCCACGCTGCTGGCTTGAATCTAGCCAACAGCTGCAGCTCTTGCCCGGGCTCTCAGCAGAGCCCCAGCCTGGCTTCCCTGGGGAGTGGAGAGCGGGGAGGGGGCTGGCAGGCCCTGCGTGCTGCTCCCTAGTGAGCTGGCCGGCCTTTGGCTATGGTGCCTGTTTCATCACTGCTGGCCTGCGTCATGGACACCTCGGCCGAGGCACCGCCCTCAGTGGGAGGATGGGGTGGGGACGGGGTGGGGGCGGGGTGTGGGGATCTTCCAGTTTCTCCCCCACTCTCGCTTCCTAGTCTCTGAAAGGAGACTGTGCAGAGGGGCTCTGGGTGTGGAGCAGTGGCCAGGGCCACCGCCGCTTCATGCCCGGGGACCCAAGGTAAATGCCCCGCTGCCCCTCCTGCCCCCAGCCTGTGGCCTTTCCTTTGCCAGGGTGGTTGGGAGCACTATGAAAAGGCCACCCAGCTGGCCATGGCCCTAGGGTTCCAGCGTTCTGAACACCCCCTTCGGCCATACCTGGCTGCTCTCACCACTCTCCTGCTTGGCAGCTGCTGCAGGGTGTTTCCTAGGCCCCAGAGTGTAAGACAAGCCCTGTGCTCACAGTGGCCCGTAGCCTGGTACCACTGAGTCCCCAGGGCCTCGAGAGGTGATGTCGCGGGGCCAGTGAGGGAGGGGAGCTAAGCTGGGCACGGTTGCCTCCACAGCTGTCTGCCCTTCCTTTGGAGCCCTAGGTTTCCCCCTCCACCTTTGGCAAGGCTAGCCTGCCCTGAGCTCAACTCTTAGTTCAGGATTGGGCCAGGGCTCCCCAGTCTCCCAGCCTCAGCTCCAAGTGGCACCCACACTTGCCCAGCCCCTTCTGGACTCAGAGTCTTTGCCATTGCTGTTCCCTGCTCGAAATGCTTTTCCCTGCGAGTGTGCCCTGGGTCGTGCCACGTGTCTGCCCTCACAGCCTGTAGCAGGTCACTCCCAGTGTACTCTGCTTGTTGCTCTTCTCACCACGCATTGTCGTCCTGTGTGTATTCTGCATGGTGTTTTGCTTCGCTGCTGGAATGTGAGCCCCAGGAAGTTGGGGCCCTGGGCGTGCCATGTCTTCTGCCCTCAAGACAGTGTCTGGCTGAGGATACGCTCAGGAGCAGAATTGGCAAGTGTCTTCCCACATTCGTTTGCAGCGTGTTCGGCAGCTCCTCCCGTCACCGGTGCTGCAGGTGTGTAGCTTGCAACCAGAAAAGCTTCTGGGAGGAGGCATAGCTGAGATCTTGAGCGGGAAGGGGGACCATGGAGGGCCCAGGGGTTGGAGAGGAAGGTGGGAGCGGGGAGGGCAGATGGAAGAGGAATGATGCCTGCTGTGCGCTGTGGGTCTGAGCAGAGAGGGAGAGGGTCCCCTTCTGATGGAGGTGGGTGCTGACTGTGGGGGCGGGACTGTGGGAGGCCCGGGCTGCTGTAGTGGGGAAGGGCTGCCAGGCAGCTCCTGCAGGGCCTTGAACCCCGAGGGGCTTTGCACAGGGACGGAAGAGGGTTGCACCTGCTGAATAGAGAACATGGGTGGGGGAGGGGACGGGAGCCCACTGGCCCCGGGTCAGGAGAGGTGGGCAGGCACCAGGGGGTCAGCTATCTGGGGGTGTGGGTGTTGGGTCAGCTGCCACACCTGGCTCCGCATATTGCCTGGGGACTTCAGAGTCCACACGTGACCCTGCCCCCATTCCACCCACGCGGCCCTCCCTGTCCTGTCCATCCTGCCTCCCCCATCTTCCCACTTCACCTCCCTTCCTTCTGCCTGTCTGGGCAGCCTGCCACCAGTCACATGCCAGGCAGTAGTGTGTCCGGCCCACCAGCTCTCCTGGGGCACCAGTGAAAGCCAGTGCCCACGGTGTCGCTAGAACCAGTTGCCGCTTCTCCGGGGGACCGCCCGAGCTCCTGACCTGCTGTCCGTAAATAACCCCAGGGCCCGGGAAGGCACGAGGCGCCTAGCAGGGCGGGCAGTGGAGCAGGGTGCCAGGGCCCCCTTCCAGGGCCCCTGCTCCAGGTAGGGGCCCAGCTGGCAGCCGCCTCGCGCCCTTCTCTCTTCTGTTCTGGGAACTTGAGATCAAGTAGCGGCCTTGGCGTCTGTCAGTCTGTCGGCTGCTCATCCCTGAGGACAGAGCGGAGGTCCCAGGGAAGGGACCAGGGCCTGGCCGAGTCCCCTGGACATACGCAGTAGGTTACTTGCGCATTCAGGGTCCTGGAGTGTCCCAGACCTGTTTTTCTTCCATCATCTGGGGGCAGGGGGTGGGGGAAGCCTGAAAGGGTCTTGGGGGCTGACCAGGGGAGGGGAAGTAAAGGGGTACTTGGCTTGCTGAGGGTGACAGATGGGTGGCTATGTGGTTTGGAAAAGAGAGTGAGAGCACCTGTGAGGTGTGGAAGTGTATAGGATGTGAGAAAGGTTGTGTGTGGGATATGAGGTGTGGAGCACGGGAGGGGGCTGTGTGTGCTCAATGAGGGCTGTGTGTGAGGGGGTATGAGGTTATGTGTGGAGTGTGAGGGGCATGTATGGGGTATGGGTCATCACATGCTGGTGATCTTGCCTGCTGCTAAGGTGCCTGGACCTGTCCAATTCATCCTGGGTCACCTCAGCTGTGGGGCATGACATGACGCAAGGGTGGCACCACAGCCACCTTGTGGCACTCAGGCAGTGGGATGAGGATGTGGTGGAGGGGCCCACTTCACCGTCCAGAGGCCAGGAAGCTCTGCTGCCCCACACTGGAGTCCCTGGGCACAGGGGTGACATTCCCCGTCCGACAGGGCCCTGAGGCCTGGTCTCCAGCATCTTCCTTGGCCCACCTGGGGCCTCACAGGCAAGGCAAGGCCTCAAAGCCAGGATCCAGGCCTGACCTCAGGTTCTCCCTCGTGACTGGCCCCTCTCTTATCTTGCAGATTGGGCTCTGTTCACAGTGCCTCCTGTATGTCCTGCTGCCCTGAGCTGCGCCAAGCGAGGTGACAGCGGGCCACGCTGCCGCCATGAACGAGGTGTCTGTCATCAAGGAGGGTTGGCTGCACAAGCGCGGTAAGGACCCACTTCCACCCACAGGGCATAGTCCTCCATGGGGCCCACATTGCCCTGGGCATCAGGGACTGATGGCCAAGAAGCAGGCAGGTGACCCCTGTGGTGCTGCTACTGCTGTGACAAGGAGGAGCTGTGGGAGTCCAGGGGCTGGGCTGGGCGGCCACTCTGAGAATGTCTTGGCGACAGCCCTGGAGGAGGTGAGGCACGCCAGGGAGGGCCAGGGTCGGCCGGCAGCTGCTGTGCGTGTTGCAGTCTCTCTAGCATCTGCGGGCCTGGTCGAGGTGAGCATGAGGGGGTAGGGGAAGGCAGCAGAGAGCCCAGCGGGCCAGCACCCTGTCTCCCCACTCTGGTCTCAAGGTGCAGACAGCTCCTGGGCAGACAGTCCCGTGGTGGTGGCAGAGGAATGGGAGAGTAATGGGAGTGCATCCGTGAGCAGGAAGCTCCCAAATAGCACGAGGGCATTGGGAGTGAGCACCTTGGTTCACAGCAGGGGCAGCAGGGAGCCCTGAGCCAGTGAGCAGGCCTTGCAGGAGGCGGAGGTGCTCATGGGGCTCTGGGGGCGGGGAGATAAGCCCACCATCCCTCCTGAGCAGCCCCAGGGGACAGAGGCCGCTGCCTGGGCTACTAGGCTAAGCAGGGGCACTCCTTCCCCACTGTGCCCTGGCCCCAGCCTGAGCTTGAACCCTGAGCTGGAGGCTACAGTTAGAGTTTGCCAAGCCCTGGCAGGGTTTAGCCCCTGCTCTGCCACTCCGTCTTGGTGTGTGTGAGCTAGGGCTGTCTGCTCTCTTAAGGCCTTGGTTTCACAGTGGTCACGCTGGTCAGCAGCCTAGGGACAGGGTGCTCAGTCCCTGCGTCGACCCCTTGCCTCTGCAAGTGCATGGCTCCGCCCTTGGGGTTCAGGAGCACCTGTTGCCTGAGAGATTGGGAGTGTGGCTGCACGCATGGCATGTGCTGGGATCTGGGTCTGGGTGGGAGGAGCGGCAAAAGTGGCTGGAGAACAGTGGGGGTGGGGGATTTGTTTCTGGATTCGGCTGATGGCTTTGCATGGGTCTTGTTCTCCCTTGGGGCCTTGCTGTCTCCATGTGTGTTCCACACAGGTTCTCCCTGGCTGCTGGGATGGCCCAGTGTGGACACAGCTGCCTCTGGAGGTCCACCAGTGACACCCCCATGTGCTTGTTGTTTGAGTCGTAGCTAGCGGCTGTAGGCCCTACCAACTGCCCCTGCCTTTGCCACCTGCACCCTCTCTTCCCCCTCTGCTGGTTAAAAGAACAGCAATCCCAGTTTCCGAAACAGCCCTGGGCTTTGCTGTGGGCAGGCCCAAGGCTCCAGTCCTGCCCTGTGGGGCAGATACCATCGTGTGGACTGGAAAGCAGAGGCGGTTGCAGGAAGTGGCAGAACAGACTCCTGAACCAGTGCTCTCAAGGCCTGGCCAGGGTGACCATCATCCTCCTTCCTGCCACACATGGGTGACTGAGCGTTGGCTCACCCCATTCACCACTCCCACACCCACCAGCCCCGTCAAGGCCTTTGTGGCCAGCGTGGAGATGGGCAAAGTAGTGGCCAAGCACGGGCTCCGGGCTGTGCCTCTCCGGTGACAGCTGGGAGCCTTGCCAAGCCTTGGCACCTACCTGCCTGTGCCTCAGTTTTGTCTGTAAGCGGGAGGAAGCTGTGAGGATGTTTTTTCTTCCTTTGTTCACCTTCTTTCCTGTTACAAAGTAACAGATGAACCCCTCCTTGCCTAGCTATGCTCTCCCACTCCAGCAGACTGCCCACCCCCAGGCTTCCAGTAGCAAAGATGAGATGTCCTAGTTGTTCTCTTTTTAAGAAAACTGGAACCGACCTTGCTGAGCCTGAAGCTGGCCATTTTAAATTGTACAATTCAGTGGCCTTTCATATGTTTGCTGAGTTATGCAACCGCCCCCACTGTCCGGTTCCAAGACCTTTCCATCACCCCAGAGAAAACTTTGTACCCGTTCAGCAGTCCAAACTGTGGGGCCTCCCAGCCTCTGGCAGCTGCCCGTCTGCTTCCTGCTTCAAGTCCCTGTCACTGGCCCTGTGCAAGGTGCCCTCATGTGCGGGCTCCTTGCACAGATGTGCTCCAGCGCTTCCGGGAGGTAGCAGGTGTCTACACCTCATTTCCTGTTACAGCCAGCTGGTCCCCTGGCTATCTGTCACATGGTGATCATCGCTCACCTGGGAGTCCCAGGCCCTTTGGCTAGTTTGGGCCGTGCTGCTGCGGGCTGGCTGCTCTTCCTGCTGTGTTGAGGAGTGGAACTGCTGTTATCTCTGTTTACGATTTGACACTGTGTGTGATCATCACCTGTATTCCCCACTCCTGTATTTGCCCTCTGTATGTATGTTGCGTTAACTGTGGCCGGGCCAAGCTTGGCATCGTGGCGGCACCACATTGGGCTCTTTCCAGAACTGCTGCAGGGTCCCTTCGCCCCCTTGGGAGCACTTGTGGTCAACTTTTGTTTTTTGTTGCTCTCCTGGCAGCCCCAGGGCAGAGGAAGGGCGCCTCCTCTTGGTGTTGATGTGTTGACACTGGTGTGATGACTTGTAACATAGCAGTCTCATCACATGCTTATTGCTGTTGGAGAAATGTGTGTTGGCCTCCCTGGTCCATTTTTAATTAGGCTATTTGTCCTTTGTTGTTGAGTTGTTCTAAACAGTTAAAAAAATTTTGAAAGACATATTATGCGAAGGGGAATTTTATACACACACATCTGCCCTTTGTTGATTTGCTCCCCAAATGGCTGCAACAGGCAGGCCTGGGCCAGGAGCCTGGAACTCCGTCTGGGCCTCCTGCAGAGGTCCAAGGGTGCAGACCCTGCCATTCTCCACTGACTTCCTGGGTACATTTTCAGGGAACTGGATTGTAAGTGGAACAGTGGGGACTCAACCTCACATCCTCCTGACGTGGCAATTGGCAGCTTAACCTGCCGTCTTACAGTGCCGGCCCCCTGGAGCACCCACTGACCGTGGATGTTTGGGTTTAGGTTTTGATTCTGAGCTCTCTTTCATTGGTCTGCACATTTATTGTGATAATCACACCCTTTTTATTACTATCACTTTGAAGTAAGTTTTGGAATTGCCAAGTGCAAATATTTAAACTTTGCTCTTTTTTCATCCTGTTTGCACTCTTGAGGGGTGCCTTGTAATTCTGAATGATTCAGAGGAATGGCTTTTCACTTCTGCAAAGCCTCCTGTGAGCACAGTGTGTGGGTTTACACTGACTGACGTGTGTCCTGAGCCATCCTTGCATTCCTGGAAGAAGCTTCACTCGGTCATGACGTGTAACCCTTTCCTGTGCTGTGGAATCTGACCTATACCTGAGTGGCATTATTCAGTGCCTCCGCTAGAAAGAGCTTAGCAAGTTCAATGCTGTACGACCCAAGGGCAGATCTGAGCACAGGCCCAGGTGATTCCCTCAGGGGCCCCATCCTCAGCAATGTTCACTGGCACCTCTGGAAGACACAGGGACCCTGATGAGCAAAGTGACTTCCCGGGCGGTGCAGCGAATGCGGCCCTGAGCCCGCCTTGCCCTCCCACCTTCTGGATTCCCTGTGTGCCCAGAGCCTGCTGGCGACCAGGGGTTTTTATTGAGCATCTATGCTGTGCTCCACTGTAGGCTAGTATTTCATTCTTGCCATATCCATCTTGATTAAAAAAAAATTTTTTTTAAAGATTTATTTTATTTTTATTCCAAAGTCAGATATACTTAGAGGAGGAGAGATAGAGAGGAAGTGGACCTGCCGGGATTAAAACCAGCGGCCATATGGGATCAAGGCAAGGACCTTAGCCACTAGGCCACGCTGCCGAGCCCCCAAAAAAAAAAATTTTTTTTTTAAAAGATTTATTTGAAAAGCAGAGCTTCTCTCTGTCTCTCACACACACTCAGATCTTCCATTGGCTGAAACCAGGAGCCTAGCACTCTGTCCAGGCCTCCCATGAGGGTGGCA
Source organism: Ochotona princeps (assembly GCF_030435755.1). Classification (NCBI taxonomy): domain Eukaryota; kingdom Metazoa; phylum Chordata; class Mammalia; order Lagomorpha; family Ochotonidae; genus Ochotona; species Ochotona princeps. Next base: position 50,207,350 of record NC_080847.1, on the reverse strand, counting down.
GGGCTGTGGCATCGGGGCATCCTCTGCTGTGGTCCAGGTGCAGTCGCAGGGAGCTGGACAGAAAGTGGGGTAGGCAGGATGCAATGGGTACCCTATGGACTGCCAGTGTCACAGGCAGGGGCTTAGCATGCTATTCCGCCATGTGGGCACGGCCTTCGGTTTTCAAAGCATTGCTGAGACACAGTCCACACAGCACGCAACTTGGCCATGAGAAGTGTGCAGTACGGTGACTGCTGGTGTGGCGAGCCTGTGCCGCTGTCACCACAGTGGCTAGAGGACACCCGCACTTCTTCACCCGTGGGTCTTCTCCCTCACACCCTGGATGGTTCCCACCCCCCATCTGTCTGTGGACTTGCCTATTCTGGACAAGTCCTAGAAACAGAGTCACAGGGTCTGTGGCCCTATAGTCCCTCCATGGAATCCAGGGGTCAGTGGGCTGTGGCTGCTGTGCACAGGCTCTGTGGACGTGCGTGTTTTTCTGTCTCTTTGTGTGTGGTGTGTATGTGTGTGTACAGTGTGAGCAAAGTGCTGGAGTCCCCCCGTCAGGACACGTGTGCGGGGCCAGGGCTGTGAGAGGGCGAGGCAGCCACTCCCCCGCCTGGCACCGAGGGCTCTGGCATCCCATCTGCTGCCCAGCCCCAGGGCTTGGCCTTACAGGGCTACAGGGCGTGTGCTTTCAGAAGCCTGGGTCTCCCCCAGGACAGAGCCACGCGCTGGCAAGGACGCCTCACTGCTGGCCACAGGCCGGGGCAGCTGGTGCCCCAGGGCACTGCTGCAGGCGCCTTCCTGCCAGGCATGACCTCTGGGTCACTGGGCCCAGCGCCTCTGCCTGCATCAGCAGGGGCAGCCTCCAGGGCTCTCCTGGGAAGAGGGGCTCTCTGGCCACCCCTGGTGAGTCATGGTCATGCCAGCTGCCCACCTGGACCTCTCTTCAACCTTGCCCCACCCTCTCCCCTCATGCCTTGTTTCAGGTGAATACATCAAGACTTGGCGGCCCCGCTACTTCCTGCTGAAGAGTGATGGCTCCTTCATTGGCTATAAGGAGCGGCCTGAGGCCCCCGACCAGACCCTGCCCCCCTTGAATAACTTCTCTGTGGCAGGTGCGTCTCAGAACCAGAGTTCGCAAGCTAAGAGAACGACTGTGAGGTCTTGGGGGCACATGGATTCGATCTTTTCAGAACCATTTCTTGCCCTTCTGTGTAGGTGGAGCCCTACACCCCTGCCCCTGCAACACCTCTGTGCCCTAGCTGGAGTGGCCAGGCTCTGGGCTTCTTGACTGGGGTCAGGGACCTTCCGCCCTGCATTCTGGTAGCAAGGCCTCTCCTCTCCGATGGCCTGGAGGGGTGGAGTATCCACCTAGGCCTTGCAGGGCTGGCCTCTTGTCTGCACCTGGAGGGCACATCTGCTGAGCCCTAACCAGCAGCAGCTACCATGCCCAGGGCCCGGTCCTCGGCCTTGCAACACCCAGTCCTGCCCTGGACCCTCTGCTCCTTCCTCGGCTGCTGACCTGTCGGGCACCTCGTCCTTGTTGGCCTGCGGAGAACCTTTCAAACAGGCAGTGCCGCCTCACTCTGAGCAGCTCCTCCTCTCCAGCATTCTGCTCCACCTGCTTCCATAGCTTCTTCCACCAGGCCACTTCCACTCATATTCCAGCCCCAACCCCCACTCTGCTCCCAGAAAGCTTTTCCTGGCTACCCTGCCATCTCTGGTGACTCCAGTTCCACTGCCCGCCCCTGTCTCACCAGAATGCCCAGCCTCTCCCCAGCAGCTTCCTGGATTAGAGCCTTGTGCACGCATTGTCCCAGCCTGACTTACCGTTGTCTTTCGTCTGCTCCCATTCCCATCCATACACGTGCTGGACCGAGCACTCTGAGGGCAGGGTACGGGGCAGGGCACACAGCCGGCTCATGGTCCTCCCCTCCCCTCCCCTGCCTGCCTGCAGAATGCCAGCTGATGAAGACTGAGCGGCCGCGGCCAAACACCTTCGTCATCCGCTGCCTACAGTGGACCACGGTCATTGAGAGGACCTTCCACGTGGACTCTCCGGATGAGAGGTGAGCCTGGGCCCTCACAGGGGGCTGCTGCCCACAGTGGTCCAGGTGGGTGTGAGGAGGGAGCTGCAGGAGGATAGACACCCCCCTCTCACCCCCGGGACCCTACAATGCGTTCTAGTCTACGGGTGTTTGGGCCTGGAAGAGCCACAGCCCAGTGGCCTGGGTCAGGGCCTCCGAGGACCTGCAGCTCTCAGAGGGGTAGGGGTCCAGCTCAGAACCAGAAGCAGGGATTCAGGTTCAGCGGGGTGGAGCTGGGGCTGGAGATGGCTCACTCCACCTGCACTTCAGCTGGCCGGGCCCTCCCTTTTGTCCCAGCTACTGTCCTGCCTGCTGGAGGCCACAGAGGCCTCATCCATGCGCTGTTCTGAACTTACCGTCTTGGCTCAGCACAGCTCCATCTCTTGGTGTGACCAGCCTTGGTGAACCACAGAACTTCTGTCTGCTTGGCTTCCTTCAGCAGCTGGATGCCCGGGTCCCCATGCTTCCCTAGCATTGCTGAGGGTAGCGGGTCATGTCCGGTGTTTCAGCTCCTCGATGCAGCCAAGTCGTCAGGGCCTGCCTCTGGGATGTATGTCAGGGCAACTCTCCGAGGGGCCTCTTGGCTATGGCAGTCTCCTCTACTATGGGAACAGGCACATGTCAGTGTGAGGGGCTCCTGCCAGGATGAATCTAGGGGTTCCGTATGGCCTGTGGCCCCTCTAGGGCCAGTTGAGACAGTTGCCTGTTGCACAATTCTTGTTTACATCTGAAAGCTCTTTATATATTAGCTTTTTTTTTTTTTTTTAAGATTTTATTATTATTGGAAAGCCGGATATACAGAGAGGAGGAGAGACAGAGAGGAAGATCTTCCATCCAATGTTTCACTCCCCAAGTGAGCCGCAATGGGCCGGTACGCGCCAATCCGATGCCGGGACCAGGAACCTCTTCCGGGTCTCCCACGCGGGTGCAGTGTCCCAAAGCTTTGGACCGTCCTTGACTGCTTTCCCATGCCACAAGCAGGGAGCTGGTTGGGAAGTGGAGCTGCCAGGATTAGAACCAGCACCCATATGGGATCCCGGGGCTTTCAAGGTGAGGACTTTAGCCACTAGGCTACGCCGCCGGGCCCTATATTAGCTCTTTATACTGGCTGGCAAGTGTCCCTTTCCTTACTTCATCTTTTGGGCTGTCGCTTCAAGAACTTCCTCCAGACTTGAGCTGGCCCTGCAGAACCTGGGACCAGTACTATCTAACAGGCATGCACTTTGCAGCAATGTGAGCCTGGGACCAGCACCACCCAGCAGGAATACACTGTGTGGCGAGGCCAGCCTCTTGAGTGTGCGGGGTCCTTGTCTCTGTGTGTGGTTGGAAAGGCAGCAGCGAAGACTGTGATGGTTCACTTGTTTCCATGGTAACTGGCCACAGTGGCCAGCAGCTGCCTCATGGACACGGCAGTTCCAGCGGCTGTACTGTTTTCACAGGGTATCACCACGGTTGGCGCAGGACTTACCATAGCATATCTCCCGAGGGTTAAAAATGTACCCACCCCACCACAGGGAACGACACTGCTGCCCCGGCCAGCTGAGGGGTTACTCAACTGACAACGAGGGGCCAGAGTGTGGCATGGTGGTGCAAGCAGATGCAGGGCAGCAGGAGTGTGGGTGCTGGGCGTCGGGCCTGGTGGGGTGGGTTGGCTCTGTGACCAGGGCCACCGAGGCTTCAGTGTGGCTGCCGTGCCAGGAGGCACGAAGGGAAGAGAAGCAGAAGCAGGAGAGCTTGGCCATGGCTTTGGCTCCTGGGCCAGCACCTGTTAGAGCCCCAGCTGGTGCTGGTGTAAGGCCAGGGAGGAAGCTGAGGAATGGCCGAGGGTCTTCCGGGGTGAGAGGTGATCTAGTGCCCATGTCACAGGGCAAGTGCCGCCCCATTCCTCTGCTGCTGCTCCCTCTGGAGACAAGGCTGCGCCATGGGCTCATGTGAGTTGGGGTGGCACAGAGCGTGTAGGTGGTCTACACGCAGACACAGCAGCTCAGCAAACGCCACTTCAGCGTCACCTGACCCTGTCTTACACTGGTTCTTGAACTTGTGTTTGTCCCTGTAGAGTCTTTACTCCTTAATGTTTTAGTAGACATCTCCTAAAAGTGGGGACTTTTGGGGCTATGCTACAAGGAAGCTGGTTAAGCTACTGCCTGCATCCCAAATGGATGCCAGTTTGTGTCCTGGCTGCTCCACTTCCAATTTAGCTGCCCGCTCACGCACCTGGAAAAGCAGCAGAAGACAAGCCAAGTGCTGGGGCCCCTGTAGCCACGGAGGAGGCCCAGATGAATCTGCTGGCTCCCAGCTTCTGCCTGGCTCAGCCCTGGCTGTTGGGGCCAGTAGGGGAATGAACCAGCGATGATCCATGGCTCTCTGCCTCTCCCTCTGTCTTTGAAATGACAAAGTTTCTTGCACATATATACACACACACATAAAATACATTTAAAAAAAAAAAAGAAGAAGAACTTTGTAGAATCGTGGTGGCTTGTGGTGGCTGAGGTGATTATATAAGGCTGAGTACCCCAATCTGGAAGAAGCATCTCAGGGTGCTCCGAATTTTGAAACTTTCTGAAAGTCAAGTCCACACTCCAGTGAAAGCATTGTATTTCTGAGCATTTTGGCATTTTTCTTTCCTTTCATTTGACAGAGCTTGCAGCTCCTGGTTCCCTGCCCAGATGCCCAGGGGATCAGCCCAGGTGCCCCCGAGGCAGGGTCCTGTGTCCTGAGCTAGCCCCACTGTTTTCCCAGTCCGCATCCGCGGGACGCTAGAGTGGGGAACCAGAGCTGCGGGTGGAACCTGCTCACTTGTGGGGTGTAGGTGTCTTCAACCACGAGCCCACTGCCCAAGCATGTTAGATTTCAGATTTTTGACTTAGGGATGTCCACGGACACACAGGATTGGATCAGAACACCCACATCCCATTTTGGAACACCAGAACCGAGCCACCTTGTAGTGCAGCTGGCACCCTCCCTCAGCCACACTGATCCGCTGCTGATCCCCACGCTGGCTGACTTCCTGCCTCAGGACCTTTGTGCTTGCTGTCCCCTTTGCTGGAGACCCTCTGCCCACTGGATGTCACCGTGGTTCTCAGCTCACCCCCCCCCCCCCAGAGCCTCCTGCCCCATGCTCGGGGCTGTTTCCTTTACCTGACAGACACTATAGTAAAGAGACTTGATCTGTTTATTTATTTATGCATTTATCACACAGATGCATATTCAGTAAATGTTTAGTTAGTAAAAGAATAATTAAAATGGATTTTTGTTGTTGAGCAAGGCATGATTCTAGGAATTTTAACTTAAGGGAAAAAAATGTGTGTTTATTTTCACCTGCTTGGAAGAATGGCAATGACAGAAAAATCTTCCATCTGCTGGTTCACTCCCCAAATGCTTGCAACAGTTGGACCAGGCCAGGCTGAAGCCAAGAGCCCAGAGCTCCCTCAGGGCCTTCTGCGCGTGGGTGGTAGGAGCTCAATTACATGAGCTATCATCATTTGCAGGGAGTCAGAATAACCAGGACTCGAACCAGCGCTCCCCCTTTAGACTGGCCCCTCCCTTTCAGGAGGATGGAACTCTGGCAGAGAGGGCTCACCTGTCAGTCGGGAGTCCTGGGAGCCGTGCGCCTGTAGTCGCAGGACAACCCCATCACATCACCTCCCCGAGCTGCCCTCAGGGAGCGCTGTGTCCTGCCAGGGTGGCTGCTGTGTGCCTTTCTGGTTGGGGCTCGGTTCCCTGGCTGTGGGGAGGAGCACAGGAGGAAGTGGATGTAGAAGCAGCCGGGGCACAGCCTGCCCTGGAATCCTTGTGCACTTGGGGCTGCTGCGGTCCCTGCCACCAGTGCCTCTGGCCTCTCACTGGCCACTGAAGTAAACGGATGGGTGCCCAATGCCCCTGTGTAAAACCCAGCTGCTATTCCAGGTCCCTCTCATGGTGGCCCAGGGAACTGGGGCAGTCCAGCCTGTCCTCTGTCCTGCGCTCTTCTCCCCTACTCATCTCCCTTGACTCTGCCATGCTCACCTGCTCGTCCTCAGCAGGCCCCCAGCATCCTCCCGCCCCAGGGTCTGTTCCCAGCTGCTTGCTCCACCCTGCAAAAGCATGTGTCTTCTGGCTCTCACAGCCGCAGGCCAGGCGCCCACTCCAGGGGCTGGGGTGGTCCCAAGTGCTGGCGATGTCCTCGGTCCTGGCTTGGACCCCATCCTGATGGGGGGTTTCCCTGCAGGTCCGTCTCGTGTGTCTTCCCTGTAGGGCTAGTAGCTGCAAGGTGTCTTGTTCCCAGCTCTGTCCTTGGTGCCCGGGGTGGGCTGGCACATGGATGATGCACAGGATTCACTGCTGGCTGGGTTCTCCTGATTGCCCCTCAGGCACTGCCAGCCCACCCCACACACGTCAGCTCCAGCCTGCATGCCCAGGGCATCTCTGTGCCCATTGTTGTTTGCGGGAAGGCCGTGTGACCAGTCCACTGCAGAGCTGAGGCCCAGCCCCGGCTGTTGCTCATGCTCTGGGTCCTGCCTCATCTCTCTGTGCCTGCCTGTCCTCACTGTGACCACAAATGAGGGCTGAGAACGTTCTGGAAAGGAGCCATGGTTGGAGCACCTGGTTTGTTAGGCTCCCAGGCCTCTGCTAGCCACAGGGTAGACCAGAGTGAGCCTGTTGGTGCAGAGCGCAAAGCAGGTGGTTGCACCTGTTGGGTGGGACCGTCACAAGGGTTGTCAGATGACAAGGGTGACGACATTCTTGTCAGTGCTGCTCAGTCAGGGGAGCCTCCTCAGCGCTCCACAGAGAGGCTCGGACTGCGGCCATTCCTTCACTTTGTCCGTGGTTCCTGGCTGCCTGGTCACTTCTGAGGCACACAGCTGGGTCCTACAGTACCAGAAGAGGCCTCCTGGTCCCAAGCAGGAGTCGACTCTGCCTGCACCTGGGCACTGGCCCTGTCTGCCCCAGCTGTGTGACCTCCTGAACCACGCCCCTATGTGCCTCAGTTTCCCCATCAGCCACAGTTCCCTACCCCATGCCTTGGAACATCAGGGGTTGGTGGGGTGGGTGCTATTGCTACCCCTCTGGTTTTGTCTCCTAGTAGAGGGGGTGTTGGTTGTGCAGGGCTCTCCTTTTGGGGGTGGAGACAATGTGGGTTGCAGCTTTGAGCAGGAGCTTCCCTCTGTCCCGGACACCGTGTCGCAAACCCTTGAGGAATGGCCTGGATGGAGGCCCTCGCTTTTCCTCTGGAATCCTGAGGGCTGCAACCTCACAGCCTTGGTCCAGTTGGAGCAGGGTCGGGGCAGAAGGACCCAGTGACCCCTGGCCAGCCTCCTGCTTCTGTGCCCTGCTCCACGGGGCCTGGAGGCGGGCTAGGCCTGCAAGGGTTGTGCTGGCTCAGGAGGCACCCCTGCCTTGTGGGCTCATGCCTCTATTCTCACAGGGTCTCTTGGGATGAGGTCACTTCAGCTCCTGACTCAGCCAGCCCTGTGCCTCTCCCCCAACCCCCGCTCTGTAAGCCAGCTGCTGCCACCTGCACGTGTGTCTACAGTCTGCTCCGCACGTGTCGCTCTCGCCATGTCCCTACTGCCACATGTATTTTTAACATAGACACCGTGTTGTCACTTAGGAGATCTGTGGGTGGCTGTTGTGTCTTTTTTTAACCCACAGTCTTAGCCTCAGGGTCAACATTTTGAAATTTCCAAGAGGACTGCTCTGGTCTGATCAGGCATCATGAGACAGGTCCCTGCCCCTGTGTTTTTTGAAAAAAAAAAAAAAAATTAATGCTGAGATTGGGACTTAGGCTGTAATTCATTCCAAAGGGGGCATAGGGTAAAACGAGTTGAGAAATGCTGGCTGGAGGCATGGGGCTGGGGAGAGAGATGCTGCCCTGCTGAGAATAGGTGCCCCTTTCATTACCCGGTGCCTATGGGTAGAAGCCCCTGGCCTTGCGGACACACTCAGTGTGGACCCCTGCTGCAGCGCATCTGCCTTACAGAGCAGGTGTGATACTTAGCCATCTCAGGGCGAGATGTCATGGGGCTGAAGCTGGTTAGGGAGGATGGAGCCTCCTGTGTGTCAGCTGGGGCCTCGGAGCATCCCTGTTACTCAGCAAGCTTGGTGCACCTGCTCTTCTGAAATTGGATCTTGAGCTGGCACCTCAGTTTCCTGCTCTGCTGTGTGGGAGGAGGTGTGCTGGGCCTGGGGTGCCCCTGAGGACTGGTGACTAGAGGGCTTCTTGTCTCCCCTGATGCTGGGTCCCTTGGTGGGGGGCTGCCCTCCTCCAACCAGGACTGCTAGTGCAGCTAGATGGTCATGCTTGCACTTGTGCATGGGACAGGATGCTTGCTCTCACTTGAATGTGTGATCTGGAATGGCCATGTATGCTTGAACCTGTGTGGGTGTGAGTGTGTGACCAGGGACGGCCACACTTACTTGAATCCATGTGTGAATGGGAATGGGAGTAGATGTGGGTGTGTGCTTGGGGATGGCCATGCTTGCCTGACCCTGAGTATGGAGTCTTGACCGGCTAGCTGCAGCCACACAGAACTGTACCTGTGTGTGTATCCTCGCTTTCACACCAGTGGTGTCGGGGATCCTTGCAGCCAGCATCCAACCTGCCCCTGCCCTGCCCTGCTCCACCCCTCCCTGCTCCTGCTCTGCCCTGCCCTGCCCCCACCCTGCCCTGCCGCCACCCTGTCTTGCCCTGCCTCTGCCCTGCTCCTGCCCTGCCCCACCCTGTCTTTCCCTGTCCTGCTCTGTCCTGCCTCCACCCTGTCCTGCCCCGCCCCTGTCCTGCCCCGCCCATGTCCTGCTCTGCTTCTGCGGAGCTCTGTCCATGCCCCTGCCCTGCCCTGTCCTGCTTCTGCCCTGGTTCTGCCCCTGCCCTACTCCAGCCCCCTGCCCCGCCCTGCCCTGTTCCTGCACTTTTCTGTCCCTGCCTCACTTTGGCCTACTGCTGCCCCTGCCCTGCCCTGTCCTGGCTGCTCTGTCTGATTGCATCAATGAGTCCCACACTGTCTGTGCTGCCCAGCAGCCCTATGGGTGAGGCCTGCCTGCCAGGTGTCAGCTGGAAACACAATGGAATTTTTATTTTATTTATGTTTAAAGATATTTATTTATTTGAATGGCAGAGTTACCCAGAAAAAAAGGTGCACGAGAGATCTAGTCACTGGTTCATTCCCCAACTGATTGTAGATCAAGCTGGGCCAGTCTGCAGCTAAGAGCCAGCAGCCTCTTCTGGGTCTCCCACATGGGTGTAGGGTCCCAAGGCCTTTGACCATCTTCACTGCTTTCCCAGGCCCTTAGCAGGGAGTTGGATCCGAATTGGAGTAGCCGGGACTCTGACTGGCCCCAATTTTTACTTTGTAAAAATATTTATGGGACCAGCACGATGGCTCAATTTGCTAATCTCCTGCCTGCAAGTGCCGGCATGCCATGTGGGTACTGGTTCATGTCCTGGTTGCTCCACTTCCCACCCAGCTCCCTGCTTGCAGCCTGGGAAAGTAGTAGAGAATGGTCTAAAGTCTTGGGCCCTTGTCATCCATGTGGGAGACCAGGATGGAGTTCAAGGCTTCTGGCCCTGTCCTGCCTGTTGTGGCCACTGGGGATTGTTATTTTGCCTTTCAAATAAATAATATTATTTTTTCCTGACGAAGGAGATTTCCTTCCATTGCTGCCGGCCAGGTGTTCTGAAATGGGACGCGGTTCCCCAAGCTGCACCCTCCCTGCTGCACCCGTGTTTTGTGTAACAAGAGGAGAAAGCGGAGCCCAGTTATGTGAGGATTGGAGGTTTAGGAGGAGGCTGGCCCACCGGTGGATCGAGCTCGGGTTCTGTTGCCCCCTGGCTGCCTGGGTGGTGGAGGATCGACCCTATCTCAGCCATGGGCGGGCGTGGCACTTTCTGCGGGGAGCTGGGGAGCCACTGGAAGGTGGGCAGGGCAGGGCCGGCCTTCTTGGTTCTTGGCTCCATTGGAGCTGCTGCGCTTGATGTGGCTAAGTAAATCTCTGGCTTCTGGGAGGCTGCTCGCTCACTCTCCGAATTTTCTCATCCTGGTTGCTTTACTTTCCTGACTGGTCCTATAATTGTTCTCTAGATACACAGAAAATGGACAAACTACAAAATGTGTAGATTGAAGTGTTTAAAGTTGCTCTGTGTGTTTGTCCAAAATGGTAATATATATAAACAATTTAGTATTGTTCAGCCTAAGTTTTTAGAATGATTGACTTAACTCATCAAGGGGCAGAAAGACAGAGAAGGAAATAACAGTGTCTTCCATGTGTTGGTTCACTCCCCAGATGGCCCACAAAGCTGGGAACCAGGAGCCCCGTCTGGGTCTGGCTCACGCACTGGGCCTTCTGCAGTGAATTAGCAGGGAGCTGGATTGGAAGCGGAGCCGTCAGGACTCACACTGGTGCCCCTTTGGGATGCTAACAGTGTCTGTTGATCTTAAACCAGGCTCCGTTTGGCTGGAGCCTGCTTCTTTTTTACCCTTCTGCTTTCCCACCCTAGCACGCCACACCGCCCCTGCTCCCAGCAGGCCGGCCAGCTGTTGCCTGCATCAGCCTGAATTTTTTCTTTTGCTCCTGGTTTTCCCAGCAGCACGTTGGTAACGTGTAAACTGGAGCCATCTGTGCTGAGGGGCTGGCTGGGAAGTGCACCCGTTTGCATCTTGGGTCCCCATCTGGCTTCAGGAGTCCCCTCCCCCACCCCACCCCAGGAGGTCAGGGGTGCTCTGCTTGGTCCACTCGGGCCTCTCCCACCCATTGCGCCTTGAGACCTGAGAAGTATGAAGTAGCCCTCTGCTCCTGTCGGCACAGCCCCAGGTCATCCTGAAGTGTCCAAAGGCGCTGCCTCATATGCTGGCCCCTGTGCTGCCTGACTCGAGCCTCTCGTGTGGTCCCCACGCAGGGAGGAGTGGATGCGGGCCATCCAGATGGTCGCCAACAGCCTGAAGCAGCGTGGCCCCGGGGAGGACCCCATGGACTACAAGTGTGGGTCCCCCAGTGACTCCTCTGCCGCCGAGGAGATGGAAGTGGCAGTCAGCAAGGCTCGCGCCAAGGTGGTAAGTGCTGTGGCCAGGGGCTTCCCCCCCGTGCGGGCAGGGATCCAGCCGTGGGGCCGGGGCAGCCCCAGGTGCCAGTGCTGCTCCCTGCAGAGCTCAGGTCCAGGGGCTTGTGCCAGGTCAGGCCCCAAGGCAGGACAGTCTTGGGGACACAAGGGCTGCTGCCCAGAGCCTCCCCCTGGCTCCAGCTGCAGCCCCAGGCTGGCCCTGTGGCTGCCATGTCTGGAGTTCCCCTCCTTCTTCCTCCTTGGGCTGCCTCCCAGCTGGGTGCCAGGCCCCGACCATCGCTCTCCATCCCCACAGACCATGAATGACTTTGACTATCTCAAACTCCTGGGCAAGGGCACGTTCGGCAAAGTCATCCTGGTGCGGGAGAAAGCCACGGGCCGCTACTATGCCATGAAGATCCTGCGGAAGGAGGTCATCATTGCCAAGGTGGGCCATAATGGCTAGAGTCATGTGGCTGCAGGGGCCCCCAGCTCGTGGGCCATCTTCCACTGCCTTCCCAGGCATATTTGGCTGCCCCTTTTTTGTGAGGGCAAAAGCAGAAGGGACTTTGTTTGGCAGCTCAGGTGGACTGGGCTCTCTGGGGACTGGCCTGCTTCACTGATGTGCCCATGTGGTCCCATGATGCTGGAAACCGTGACATTTGGCCTCATGCAGCAGCTCAGCTTGGTGGGCTGCAACTGAGGCTCTGAGGGGTGGGACCGTCATCCACGCCTTCTGCAGCTGTTGTCATTTCCCCCTGCAAGTCACATTCCCTTTGGACTCAGTCCTGGAAGTCCAGGTGGGAGAGGGGGCCTGCCTGCAAGTGAGAGGGTGGCCATGGAGAGAGGGACTTGGTCATGTCTGACCAACCCTGTCTGAGCCCTAAGTTATGCCCTGCGGGAGGCTGAGCCAGGAATGGAATTCTATTTTTTTCCCTTTATTTCAAGTTCTCCTATTGGAAGATTCCAGACATACGTGATTTTTTTTTTTTTACTATTTATTTTTTATTCTATCTAAAAGACTGCCAGAGCTCTCCCATCACTAGGTCACTCCTAGATCACAGCCTGCAGCAGTCAGTGCTGGGCCAGGCTAAAGCCAGGAGCCTGGAGCTCCCTGCTGCTTTCCCACATGTGCTGCGGGGACTCGGCCATCTGCCAGGGTTTGCCATGGCAGGGGTGGGAACTGGTGTGCCGAGCAGCTCTTATCTGCCATGGAGAACACCCCTTCCTCGTCTCCCAGCACATGAAACCTTGCAAAGGCAGGTAAATGCATCCTGTCGTTCACTAGCCTGGCCAACTTAGCAGGCAAAGTCGTAAAGGAGTGTGGCCGAGGAGTGGCAGACACTAAGCACCCCAGTTAGCAGTCACTCCTGGTGTGATGGGTGTCAGCTCCGGCAGAACACTGCTGGCGCTGTCCTGGCATGCAGGGGACATGTGGCCCATGTGGCCTTAGAGCAAGTCACCCCTCCCCTCAATGGAGCCAGTGTCTCTGGGGCCACTGATGGCTCAGAGGTTTGGGAACTCCACTGTGGCCCTGCCCCCCGCTGTAGGTCAGGTGCACCCCTTGCTGGGCCCACCTCCAGTGGCGGCACCCGAACCCTCTGTCTAAAGCTCCTGTGGACTTTCCCACCATGTGGTCCCTGCTTATCCTTATCCGGCTCAGTTACTGCATCAGGGCTCACAGATGGCAGTCGTGGCTAAGGATGGATGCCCTGCCCTCCCCAGCTGGGCCGGGCAGCCCCTCACTCACCCTTTGTGTGCAGGATGAAGTCGCCCACACAGTCACCGAGAGCCGGGTTCTGCAGAACACCAGGCACCCGTTCCTCACAGTGAGTGCCTGAGGCCGCATCGCCACAAGGCGCAGCTGTACTCTGGGGGTCTTGTTGGGTCACGGTGTGGGGGAAGAGGGGGTGTTCAGGCAGCTTGGTTCAGGGAACAGACTGGTGGTGGTGAGCAGGCCACGCTGGGACCTACGGGCACTGGTGAGCTTCCGAGAGCTGGTGGCTGGCGCCTGGCAGCGCGTCCATCTTGGCCCTGCATGCAGCTCCATGCGGCTATCCAGCTCTGTTAGGACTGTGGGGGAAGCCTCACACCCTGGGGCGCTCAGAACCTGCATCCCCCCGGCTGTGCTAGCACAGCATGAGTGCACCCCCATACCCCCCGATGTGAGGTGGGATCTCAGCCCCAGGGCAGGAGGGGAGGATATGTGGATTGGCCGCACCCCACCCCCACCCCAGCCGCCCTGGTCTCCCATAGGCACTGAAATACGCCTTCCAAACGCATGACCGCCTCTGCTTCGTGATGGAGTACGCCAACGGTGGTGAGGTGAGCCCGGGTCCTGGGGCTCCTTCCAGACCAGGTGTGCGTGACGGGGCAGTGTCCTCGCTTCTGGACACAGGCGGGAGGCATGGGAGAGGACTATGGTGTGGTGGTGGCTGCTGACTGCTCCAGGTTGGGGTCTTGGGGGAGTGTGGGGAACACACAGGGGTCAGAGTCCACAGACCCGCCGCTCCCCCGTGAACCTGGCTGCCACCTTTCCTGAGCTGCTGGTTCCTGTCATCTCACCTGGTGCCAGCCTCCTGACCCGTGTTCCTCTCTGCCTCCCTGCTGTTGTCCACCTTCTGGCCCTTCATTCGTGCTTTGTCCTCATGCGCCGTCCCTCCGGTAGCCCTCCTGACTGCCACATGCCAGCTCATGGAGCACGCAGCAGTGTGTCCTGTGGCTGGGCTGAAGGTGACGCTTCTCCCTGCCGCTTCTGCTGACAGCTGTTCTTCCACCTGTCGCGGGAGCGCGTGTTCACGGAAGAGCGGGCGCGGTTTTACGGTGCAGAGATCGTCTCGGCTCTCGAGTACTTGCATTCGCGGGATGTGGTGTACCGTGACATCAAGGTGAGCTGCTGGTCTGAGCCCCTGGTGGGCACAGGAGCCAGAGCCTGGGGTGGCAGGGACCCCCAGCCTGCTACACACACCCCTGAGCTGCTGGTGGGAGTGTCTGTTGGCCCATGCCCTGCACTGTTCGGTAGCATCCCTCAAAACTGACCCCGAACCATCCAACTCAGCATGTACACTGCAGAGAGGCGTGGGCCACCTGGCAGGTGTTTGTGCAGCCCACGGCCACAATGTTAGGTGGGGCCTGAATGGGGCGGACAGGCATCCGTGGTGGGGCTCCAAGTTATATGGCAGTGCGGATGTGGCTCAGGCCACTGGTGAGGGGAGACGTCACTTATCTATCAAGCTGTCCCAGCTGCCCAACAGGGCAGGCGAGGCACAACAGCGCTCTGAGACGCTGCTCTTGTCTGTCCTGACCCGGGCGGAAGTGATGCCTAGAGATCCTGTGTTGCTTTTATGTTTTCTCCAAACTCTTCACTGATGTGTGAGTTACAACGTAAGAAGTGTAGGAAGACAGTGGAGCACAGACAGTGTCTTCCATGGTGACTTGAAAGAATTGTACCCCACAGTGGGGGCAGCTGCCAGGACTGGGGCCAGGGAATGGCAGGGTCTGGCCTCCCCAGGCCTTGGTGGCAGAAGGCTTAGCCCTGGGTGGGGTGCACCCATGGGAGCCTCCCTCTGGCCAGGAGGCAGGCGCGCCCAACACCCCGACCTCCCATAGCTGGAAAACCTCATGCTGGACAAGGACGGCCACATCAAGATCACGGACTTTGGCCTGTGCAAGGAGGGCATCAGTGACGGGGCCACCATGAAGACCTTCTGCGGGACGCCTGAGTACCTGGCGCCCGAGGTGGGTGGGGGCACGAGCAGCCTCGGGGAGCTGTGTGTGCTGCCTGGTGGGGCCTCCAGCAGCACCCCCTCACTGCCTTTCCCCCACCCCAGGTGCTGGAAGACAATGACTACGGCCGAGCGGTGGACTGGTGGGGGCTGGGCGTGGTCATGTATGAGATGATGTGCGGCCGCCTGCCCTTCTACAACCAAGACCACGAGCGCCTCTTCGAACTCATCCTCTTGGAGGAGATCCGCTTCCCACGCACACTCAGCCCCGAGGCCAAGTCCCTGCTCGCAGGGCTGCTCAAGAAGGACCCCAAGCAGAGGTGGGGGCCCCCCCGCAAGCCTTCCTCACCTCCCTCTGAGAAGGAGAGGTTTGGAGCAGGCAGCTGTGCCTGTGCCTGAGGGCTGACGGCCGTCTCGTCTCTGCCCAGGCTCGGTGGGGGACCCAGCGATGCCAAGGAGGTTATGGAGCACAGGTTCTTCCTCAGCATCAACTGGCAGGACGTGGTGCACAAGAAGGTGAGCGTCAGCTGCCACCTGCTCCCGGGGGCACCCAGGTCGCCCACCCAGGTCCCCGACTCGGCCCCTCTCCGCAGCTCCCGCCGCCCTTCAAGCCTCAGGTGACATCCGAGGTCGACACCAGGTACTTCGACGACGAGTTCACTGCCCAGTCCATCACACTCACACCTCCGGATCGCTGTGAGTGGCTGCCGGGGACCCTCCCGCCCCCTGGGTCTGGCTGCGGTTGGGTGGTGGGGTTTATGATCTGTGCACCTGCCTGAGAGGCCCCTTGAAGGCTGCCCTCCGCATCTGGGTGATCTCTGCTGTTGGTCCCCAGGGCCCTGGTGAGGGTGCCCAGAAGCCATTGGCTGAGCGCAGTGCTGGCCAGGACACGGCCGGGCATTCAGTAGAGACCAGGCCTTTCCCCAGGGAGTCCCGCTCGAGATGGTGGCACGTGTGAGCGAGGAGTGGGCAGCAGGCAGGCAGGGGGGATCTCGGGAGCGTAGGGAGCCACGGACTGGTCTTACAGGGAGGAACTGGGCTGCTCAGGGCGTTAGCAGCTCCTGAGTGCGGCGAGGTATGGACCCTGCGGGAGCCAGCAGGACCTAGGCTGCCCTGGCGCTCCGAGCCAAGCCTGCCGGGGACCAGCAGAAGGTGCTGCTGAGCGCCTGCCGCCTGGTGGGCTCCGCAACCGGCCTCCCCTCCCTGCAGCTGACAGCCCGGGCTCGCTGGAGCTGGACCAGCGGACGCACTTCCCCCAGTTCTCCTACTCGGCCAGCATCCGCGAGTGAGCCGCCTGCCGCCACCAACGTAGGATACACTCAGTGGCCACCCGCTCCTCTTCCCGATATTACCCCCCGCGTCCCCCACCCTGCCCGGGGTGGCTTTTTTTAAAGAAACTTTTTATTTTGCCTTTTTGGTTTGTGCCCCCAGCCCTTGTCTCCCCACCCATTTCCAGTTCCTTTTTCCTCTTGACTGGTGCCAGCAGCCTCGGCCTCACCTCTGCTCGCGTGGGCATTGGGGAGAGGCTGCTGGGGCCACGGGGAGGGCTTCAGGGTTTCATCAGTGCAAGCCCCCACCAGAGTGACGGGGGGGCCTGTCCAGGTGTCCAGTCAGGCTGCAGTGCGCACGGCCTGGCAGCTGCTTGGGCACGGAGGCTGCCCTTGGGCTGCGCCCCTCTCAGCATCCTGGTGCTGCCTTCCGCCCCCTCCCCCACAGGGGCAGAAAAGCAATAATGTCCAGGGACAAGCAGGGCCCCTGGAGGCTGTGGGGTTGGGACGAGGGCTCCCTTAGGCATGGAGCCAGGTCCCAGCCTTCCCGCCCTGCTCCCCACAAGCTGCTCCCCGGAGCCTGTGGCTGAGGCAACAGGAACACTGGGGGCTGGTCTGCCTGTCGCCCCACCGCCGCGTGCCTTACCAGGGCTTCCCATGGCCTTACCTCGCGCTGGCCCCGGCTGACCCTAGCAGAGGGTGGGGCGGGCATCTCTGCCTCTGCCCGGGGGCAGGCAGTCCGCGCTGTTACACATCTCACACCGAGACAGTATTGCCCTGGGCACTCGGGGAGGGGTGGAGGTGGGTGGGTCTGGTACGGATTGGGGTAGGGGCCCCCAAGGAGGGAGGCTCCTGCATCCCGCCCTCCCCCAGAGCCTTAAGGCCATGGTGAGTGTGAATCCCAGGCGTGCTGTGCCCTGTGTGTGCCCAGGCTGGGTGATGGCCGTATCCCGGACCTGCGGGTGTGCGTGTGTGTGCGTGTGTGTGCCTGGGCGGACAGCTGGGCTCAGGCCTTCATCCCTCAGGAGTGGGGGTGCCTACCCAGTGGGGATTCCCCCCACCCTCCCGCATCTCTGGGTGTTTGGAACTGAGCTGTGGACCCCCACCTGGCTCCTATACCAGGCAGTTCACAGAAGGGTGAGGGTGTGGGGGGGAGCTCGCGGGGAGGGTCTTCCCTCTTGCGTGTTTGTGTGTTAATCGGACAATTCCACCCTGGCCCACTGGCCTCCCCCACCCTTTTATTTGTACGGTACAAGCAATAAAGACATTCATTTCTGACAGCCCCAGCCTGCACTGCGCCGGCTACCACAGCCTTGCCCTGGGGACCGAGTGCCGCCCCTGCTCCCAGGGCTGGCGGGAGGTGGGGAAGCAGGTGACAGTGGGCTCTGCCAGTTGGGTGGGCATTTGCCACAGCTCAGGCTGGGGAGGGAGATGGGGGCCCATAGCCACAGAGTGACCTCAGCCATTTCGGCTTTCAGGCCTGGGGTGGGCAGAGACCATTCTAAGTCTCCAGGGACTGCTCAGGCTGAAAGGGGTGGGGGCAGGGACGGGGGGGCATAAGGAGGAGGATGCGTATGTGGTGTCCTGGTCCTCGAGCCACGTGAGGAAGGGCTGGCTGCTTTGACAGCCTATTGAGTCCCAGCAGGTGCCCCTCCACTTCCCAATGCAGAATTGCTGGTATCTTACTGGTGCTTGGGGTCACAGCCAGCCAGGAGCCCTTGAACATGTGGTTGACAGCCTAGTGGATGTGTGGACTGAGCCCTGATGCCCCATCATACCCACCGCAAAGGGCTATAATTCTGGATTTTGCCAGAAGATGCTAAGGCTTTCTACACGTGGGCCCTGGTTCTAAGTGGGTGAGGACGGCTGCCATGAGAGCAGTCAGGCGGCCGGGTGCTACTGCTGGCACTCTCGCCACACATGGCTGTTATTTTGGCATCACAGCAGGATGTGTGGCAATCCTGAGATGCCGGGGCGTGCGCTGGCCACCCTGTGTACAGTGCTGTGCTTCCGGCTGCCTCCTCACAGGGTAGGGGCTCAGTTGCTGCCTGCAGTTTTTTTTTTAATTTATTTTTTATTACGAAGTCGGATATACAAAGAGGAAGAGGAGAGACAGAGAGGAAGATCTTCCATCCAATGATTCACTCCCCAAGTGAACGCAACAGCCAGTGCTGTGCCGATCTGGAACCAGGAGCCAGATACTTCCTCCAGGTCTCCCACACGGGTGCAGGGTCCCAAGGCTTTGGGCCATCCTGCTTTCCCAGGCCACAAGCAGGGAGCTGGATGGGAAGTGGAGCTGCCAGGATTAGAACCGGCACCCATGTGGGATCCCGGCACATTCAAGGTGAGGACTTTAGCCACTAGGCCACCATGCCAGGCCCACTCCCTGCAGTTTTAATAAGAGGGTGTTTTCAGTGGTTTTGTGAGAAAATTCAATTCAGAGACGTTTAATTGTATGCAACAAGAAATCTTCAAATCTGTGTGCCAGACACATTTTCCCCAAGTTGGAGGTCCTGCGGGTGGCTTTTGCACTGAGTGCATTTGGAGACTTGCAGGGGGCGGAGGGGAGGGTACTGCTTGGCACACCCGTCTTCTGGAGCATTCGTCTCTGCTTCTAGCCTCCTCCTGGCACACGCCTTGGGAAACCACTGGCTCTAGAACTTGGGGTTTGCCACCCTTAAGGGAGACCCAGCCTGGGTGCTGTGCACCTGCTTCTGCCTGGGCCAGCCTGTTTTTGTAGGCATTTGGAGAGAGAGCTGCCAAGTGGGGTTCACACACGTTTCCTCTGTCTCCCCCACTAATACGTAGAATTTTAAAAGAACCTTGTAATTCCATTTCCTGTGAACATTGAAAGCTCCCTCCTACGCCCTTGGATGAACTGCTGTCTCTTACTCCCACCTATGCCCAGAGCCAGCTCGAGGCTGGAGACGTGTGCTGGCATTTCTGCCAGGTAACCGTCCAGTCGTTCACGGTTCAGGTTCGGCAAGTATAGCCTGCTGCCTACAAAGCCAACTTCCTGCGCCCAACTCTGCTCTGCTGCCAGCCTGCAGCGCACTACTAACAGCCTGTGAGACAGAGGAAGGCCTGAGTACTCAGGCTTGGGCCGTTCATGCAGGGGACCAGACTGGAGTTCCAGGCTCCTAGCTCCAGCCTAGTCTAGAACTGGCCATTGTGGCCATTTAGGGGGTGCACTGGTGTGGAAGCTCTCTGTCGATCTGCCTTTCATAAATCTTCCAAAGCAAAAAACCCTTGTGAGTAGGTGAGTCCAACCTTTGCGTGTGAGTTTTGTTCCTGTGTGCCTTGAGCAGCACGAGTAAAAACAGCAAGTGTAAGAGCGTAGGGAGCAGCGCGGGCCCAGGGCCTCCCTGTGCTTGCTGATGTCTGCAGTTACGGGAGCAGATGCTCCCCCCACCCCCGTGACTGCCAGGCCCGGAGGCATGTCTTGCTGGTGCCAGTGGCAGTGACGACACCTGGGGAGCCCCTCATGGACGCGGTGCTTTAATGAACGAATTGATCTGAACCGACTGTCATCTCTGTCACACTTGCAGCCGCCGACCCAGGACTGTCACTGAGATGTCAGTGGACATTGTGCAAGGGCTGTGGATGAGCCACTCACACCCCATGGTGCATTGAGAGGTCTGCCTCCACTTCCAGTCCAGCTTCCTGCTAAGGCACAGCCTGGTCTGGCCCGCCCCGGGCCATCACAGGGAATCTGTGGGCGTGTCTGTATCCTTGTCTCTCTCATTCTGCCTTTCAAACAGTTAAGGCACAGATGAGCATAAGCAGATCTTTTACAATGATTTGGAGCCAGCACCGTGGTGTACCCAAGCCAGAGTCCATATGCGTGCATGCCAGTGTGTGTCCTGGCTGCTCTGCTTCCAACCCAGTTCCTTACTGGTGGCCTGGGAAAGCAGCAGACAACTTAGGTTCCCCTGCCACCCACACGGGAGACCTGGATAGAACTCCCAGCTTTGACCTTGCCCAGTGCTGGCCAGTGTGGCCGCTCAGGGGAGTGAGCCGCTGGGCTGAAGATGCCTTCTCCCTCTCTAACTCTTGATTTCCAGGGTAAATACATCTTAAAAGCACTGGTTCACAGTTTACATTTTAAAATAACAGGCTTGGTGAAAACGTTGAAACTTTAGAAAAATAGTACTGTGATGATCATGGAATCAATGTAGAGCTTGTGAGATAGGTCTGGGACATTTTGGAAGCAAGGAACCACTTGGAGAAACCAGAACACAAAACCTCCCCGATGGGTCCCACAAGGTAGCCAGGAGCAGCAGAAAGAGGCCGCGGTGACCACAGCTAGAGCCCGGTAAGCAGCAGAATGGGGGGGCCTGGTTGAGAGGGAGAATAGGAGGGCCCAGTGTGGTGGCCTAGTGGCTAAAGTCCTCACCTTGAGTGCGCCGGGATCCCATATGGGATCGGTTCTAATCCCGGCAGCTCCACTTCCCATCCAGCTCCCTGCTTGTGACCTGGGAAAGCAGTCGAGGACGGCCCAAAGCCTTGGGACCCTGCACCCATGTGGGAGACCTGGAAGAAGTTCCTGGCTCCAGGCTTGGGATCAGCGCAGCATCGGCCGTTGCGGTCACTTGGGGAGTGTGACTGGAAGAATGGTGGATTCAGCGCAGCTGCCTGCCTGTCCTTTGTCGCAGCCTCTAGAACTTTGGGGACAGCTGGGGGAGGCTTGCAGGCACGGGGTACTGAGGGCGGGTCTTGGCCCAGGAGAGGCGGAGGATTTCCAGGCATGGCCACTCTTCCTGGGCTGTGACAGGACCAAGCTTGGAGTGTGTGAGGATTCCTCCCTCCCCTCCGCCCTGCCTGCCACCATCTTGGTAGCTTTCTGAGTCTCAGGCACAGGCCGTTTGGTGCAAAGAATCACCGGGTGTGCCCTCCACCACCATCCTGCTTCCCCCGACCCCCCGCCAATGTCTTCACTCCTTAGCAAAGATTACACCTCTTTGCCATTCACTGAGTCTGCCTTCCTGATGGTTATTCCCTGGCGAGACTGCACCCTGCTCTGGTCTTGTTGCGTGAGCAGTAACTTTGGTTCCCTTCACCTCCTGAGACCTGGGCCATTTCCTCCTGTGGCTGGGAGCTCCGGCGCACCTTGTTCCCCTGGGTGGGCCCCAGCCATCCACACCAAAGCAGGTATCCCCGCTTCATGGTGCCATCTGCTGCTCTCACAGGTAGGAGCTGCAGAGCAGGAAACCGGCAAGGAGCGGTGGGGCAGGGGCGACGGGGGGGGGGGGGGGCAGGTGGGACCTCAGGCTGAGCTCTGACCCTATCCTCATGCTTGATCTCTAGGGCGGGGGCGGCCCCATTCCCTGCTGAGCCCCAGCTGCAGGGGCTCAAGGATGCACCAGAGCCATCCCTTTCTCGGGCGAGCAAGGACTGGAATGGCTGAGCACTGGCCCTGAACTTGACCACCACCTCGAATGCAGAAGTCATAGCCGCACAGAGTCCGGGGGATTTCTGGGGTGGCGGAGGGGCATTGCAGGTGTTCCAAGCTTCCAAGGACGCAGCATCCTAGCCTTAGCGTCCAAGAACCCTAGAGAGGCCAGGGTCCCTTAAGTGAGGTCAGGGAAAGGGAGAGTGGGAGGAAATGAGAGGAGAGGTAGCAACAGGCCATGGCGAGTGGCATGTGGGAAGTTGGGATTTTGTCAGTGCAGGATGCTGACACTCCTGTGTCCCCTGGGCATGGTGACAGGCCAGCCTCTTTCACTGTCCCTCACCCCTCAAGCTCAGTTTTCTGGCTGCACTGACCGCTTGCACACAGCGGATCCTGGCCTGCCTTGGGGTCTTTGCATATGCTGCTCTTGCAACCCCCACCCCCCCACACACACACAAACACTCCCAGGAAAGTTCTTCCCTTCTCCCTGCACTCTCCTGGCTCCTCGGAAAGGGCCCAGCCCTGCCCAGCTGCTGGCAATCACTTCCATTTATTCAACAAACAGCCACTGAGCCAGCCTCGGCAGTTTGGTCCAGTTCTCAGCACTAGGATAAAAACCATTAAAAAAATGCCCAAACCTGACTCTGGTGGGGCTGACGTGCCAGGCACAGAGGCAGTCAGTGGGAAGACCCTGAGTGGCTAGTTGGAGAGTAGGGAATGACAGGAGATCACTGGCAGGCAGCCCTGGCTGTGGAGGCAGCGGCTTCTGGATAAGCTGTTGGAGGCAGAATGGAAGCTGCGGGAGGGGAGAGTGTTGCTCGCGAGTGACTGATGCAAAGGCCTGGGGGTAGGGAACAAACTGCGGTAGTTTGTACTGTGCATTGGGCCCCGCCTTGGACCCTGAAAGGCCATCTGAAGAAATGGACAGGACGACCAGCCCGGCCGGCCGCGTTTTGAAATGACCTCCGGGGCTGGGCAAAGCGAGTCTTGGTCTGGAGACTCCAGCTGCTGCTGCAGGGCGCGGCCACCTGCCGAGGCGAGCTCAGTGCGCACGCGCGCAGGTGCTTTTAACTCGCCCGCGCTGCGGGTTTCTCCCGAGCTGGAAGCGGTCGCCGGCGCGTGGCTTCGTACGTGACGTGAAGCGTGTCCCGAGGATGCTGGTGAGCATCCGGGGGCGGAGGGGCCCTCCTGGCGCCCAGACTTTTCCCTCCAGACGCTGACCTCCAGCTCCTGTCCTTTGCAGAGTCCCCCTGCCTCCCTGGATCAGGAGCTTCGTAGCAGCCCTGTCTCCACGGGCTCGCGTGTCTCCTTGGGATGCCCCGAGCAGCCGCCAGGGCTGGAGGAGGCATTGAGCGCGCTGGGGCTGGAGGGAGAGCGCGAGTATGCGGGGGACATCTTTACTGAGGTCATGGTGAGCCGTGACTTCCTCTCCCCTGCCCCCTCCCGCAGCCCTCAAGCTGTGCCCCACGACCTTTCAGAGCCTTTTGTACTTGGTACTCAGTTTATTCGCTCAACCAACTCCCAAGTAGTGACTGTCAACAAACGCCTCCACAGAGGAGCAGCTGCAGGTGATGGTGGAGATTGTATGAGACAGGCACTGCTCCAGGACCTACCCAAAGGGCAGGTTTATCCAACACACATCTGTGAGTGCTCCATCTGCCAACGTCCCATCCTTGCCCTGTGGCCAGAAACCCTGCCGCCAGGGTGTGGACAGTCAAGCTGGGCAGACAGAACACCTGGGGCTGCCCTAGATCTTCTGGGAGGAGAGCGGGGGTAACGCTGGGTGGAACACAGTGAGGAGGTAGTAATGGGAGTTGGGAGGGTGGGGAACAGCAACGACAAAAAGCCAGCAGCGGAGATGCCATGGGAGAGGGTAGGGTGCTGGGGCAGGACCAACCTGGTGGAGGCAAGAATGGGTGCAAGGTCTCGGGGTTGGGAGGAGCTCAGCCATTCTAACAGCTAATGGCAGCTAGGGGGACGGAGTGTGGGATGTGGAGGGGAGAGCCAGAGAGGCATCAGCACTTTATGGGGTCTGCAGCTAAGGAGCTCAGCTCGTGGGTGCTGGAGGGGAAGTGGCCTGAGGGCTGGTGACAGAGTGCAGTCTGGGGTCTTAGAGGGAGACATCTGGAAAGCCCAGGGGGTGCTTCGCTCCAGCCAGTTGGGCAGGAAGGTTTCTTAAGTCTAGGATTTCAGATGGGTCCCTGCTGGAGGCTGCTCTGCCTGTAGGACCGTCTCATGGGAAGTGGCTGAGCCCAGGACCCAGGTAGAGACCCAGGCACAAGTGTGGTGAGTGAGGCTTTCCCTGCCTGACCCCAGGTGTGCCCCGCGCTGCCCAGGAGCTCCCTGCCCCGCCCCGTGACGCCGGAGATGCGCGCGCTCGTGGTGGATTGGCTGGTCCAGGTGCACGTAGGTACCGGGCCACGGCGAGAGGGAGGAGATGCGTGTTGCCGCCTGGAACCCCATCGGTTCCCCGGTGCCCCTCTCTCTAGGAGTACCTGGATCTGGCGGGAGACACCCTTTATCTGGCCGTGCACCTGTTGGATGCCTACCTGCGCGCGGGCCGAGTGCGCCTGCACCGCTTGCAGCTGCTGGGCATGGCCTGCCTATTCGTGGCTTGCAAAGTGGAGGAGTGCGTGCTTCCCGAGGTACTCCCCACAGGAGGTTCAGTCGCTGCGGGCATCCTATTCCTCACCCCCGGGGGCTGGACTGCGAGGACAAAAAGAAGCTGAGGGCCGGCAGCTGGAGTCGCTGCGTGGCTGCTGTTCTTGTCCATCAGTGCCCTGCCTGCACATACCTGCCCTAGGGGGAGCAGGGGACCTGAGACCGAGCCCAGGAGAAACGTCCCAGGGGCATCATGCATGCCCAGGCCCCCGAGACCACAGAAACGAACCAGGACCCCATCCGGGAAACGGAGGCCCGGCTGGCGAACAGCAGTGATAGTCAGGGGAGCCCTCAGGCCCCTCCATCTTTCTCTCTTCGACCTGCAGCCGGCCTCCCTCTGTCTCCTGAGCGCCTGGTCGTTCTCGCGGGCGGAGCTGCTGCGGGCCGAGCGCCACATCCTCGGCCGCCTGGCTTTCCGGCTGCACCACCCGGGTCCGCTGCTGTGCCTCCAGCTGCTAGCCGCGCTGGCCGGGAGCAGCGCGCAGGTGCGCCATCCGGAGAGGTGGGGCGGGGAGCAGGGCCCGCGCGGCGGAGACGGGGTCTGACTGCGCTCCGTTCCCCCGGGGCAGGTGCTGCGACTGGCCTCTTATTTCTTGGAGCTGTCTTTGCTGGAGGCTGAAGCCGCGGGCTGGGAGCCGGGGCGTCGCGCAGCCGCGGCTCTGAGCCTGGCGCACCGCGTGGTGGACGGGGCGAGCTCCTGGCCCGCGCAGATGCTCTACAGGTACGGCCTGGATGGCCACTGCTGGCCGCTGCCTCTACAACCTTAGCGTGCGGGCTGGTGGTCTCCGTATGGGAGGGACCGCAAGGTGTCCTCCGGACCAGCCTGATTGTCTAGAATTGCCCCGTCCCTTGCCTCTTGGCCGCAGGGTGGAGGGTGGAGCCTCTTCTGCCCCGGGAGGCCCTCGATGTGTGCCAAGGCAGGCCAGGAAAGTGTCTCCCAACTCCCTACTTGTGGAGGGTGGGCTGACCCAGGTCATGGCCCGAGGTATCGGGGTGTAGTGTCACCTCCAGGCCCCACTGCTCCCCGTGGCTTACCCTACTGCCCAGGGCTCCCCGATCCTGCCGGGGCACCCAGGTCGCTGTGCTTTCTCAGTTTCTCTGTCTGCCCGCTGCAGCCCCGCGGAGCTGGCCACCCTGGAGCCCTGCATGGCCCGCGCGGCGCTCCGTGGCCCCGAGCCCGGCCGCGCCGCTGTCTTCCTCAAGTACGCGCGGCCCCAGCGCCAGGGCACCAGCCTGGCCGCCGTCTGCCTGCTCGGCCGCCCGGAGCCGGCCGGCCCTGAGCGACGGGAGCGGCGGAGCCCAACCCACAGAACTTCTCAATAAAGTTTTTTTTTAACTTTGAGCGTTCTCTATCCTTATTCGCCGAACGCCAACCCCGGTCTTGTTGCTGATTAGTCTTTGCGGGGCCTCGCTCTCCTCTGATTGGATGTTCTCAAGTCCGTTTGCAGCGTTGCACATTCTGGGCGCGTCCGCGAGGGGGAGCCGGCGGACTTCCATTCGAGGAGGCGAGGGGCTGCGGGTGCTGCGGGGAACCGAACCTGGGCCCCAGCCTTGGATGTGAGGAACGTGTCCCGTGCTGACGGGTTTTTTGGATGGTATTTGCACGAAGCTGCACGCCGCCCCCCGCGATGCCATTAGCACGTCTGCTGTCACGGGTGGCCCGCACACCACGCGCGGGGGAGGGGGTCGCCCGTCTGTGCCCGGGAGTGTGTTCGGAGGAGTCTGAGCTCCCCCGAGTGCCACAGGTGGCAATGGGCTAGTGGCAGCTGCAGCGTAGACCCGGCGTGGGTCGGAGGAGAGTTAATAATCTA
Organism: Ochotona princeps; assembly: GCF_030435755.1. Lineage (NCBI taxonomy): Eukaryota > Metazoa > Chordata > Mammalia > Lagomorpha > Ochotonidae > Ochotona > Ochotona princeps. Next base: position 50,181,408 of record NC_080847.1, on the reverse strand, counting down.
CGAGGAGAACTTGGGCGCGAGGCTGCCTCTAGCAAGCAGGTGTCTGTCAGCATTGCATAGAATGGGACTGAGTTAGCCACCTTTGCCCCTGCCTCTGGCCTTTGCTAGGTTAGGAAACTGGTTATGATCAGCGGGTTTCAATGGTTTAAGTAAGAATGAAACACACACCAGGGGGGCCAGCACGGTGGCTCAACTGGCTAATCTTTCACCTGCAAGCACCAGCATTCCATATGGGTGCTGGTTCAGGTCCTGGCTGCTCCACTTCCCATCTAGCTCCATGCTTATAGCCTGGGAGGGCGGCAGGAAGAGGAGGGTCCAAGGCCTTGGGCCCCGGCACCTGCATGGGAGACCTTGAAGGAGCTCTTGGCTCCTGGCTTTGGATCAGCTCAGTTTCAGCTTTTGCGGCCATTTAAGGAGTGAATCAGTGGATGGAAGATCTTCCTGTCTCTCCTCTCTGTAAACCTGCCTTTCAAATAAAAATAAGTAAAAAGCTCATGTAGAAAGTGAGGGATTTAACTCCCAATTGAGCCTGGGTTTGGAGGTTGGAGAGGCAGAGTCTGTTTCACGTCTCAAGGTTGGATTCCCCTGGTGAGGGTGGGGATTCTAGGCAGGAGTGAGGGGAGTGGTGGGATGCAAGTGGGGGGCTCGTGGCTGAGACCCAAGCAAGGGACCTGGGACGCACGGGCAAGGCGCACGCCCTTGCGGCTCTTCATGGCATCCATGTCTCTCAGTGGGTGCGGGAGATGAGGGCCATGTTGGGTGAGACCACGGGGAGGCTCACAGGGCGTGGGTGAGCCGGGGTATCACCCTGCTCGCCCTGGGTCTTCCTCTCAGAGGCGGTCACTCTGGCCTCTCGCTGGCTGTGTCACCCAGGTGGGGACCTGGCCCTTTCCCCACACCCCCCAAGGAGGCCGGGGACCGGTGCTGCCTCTGGTGGACCCTTCTGCCTGTGTTTGCCAGGCTAAGCCACTCTGGGCCGTGGAGCCAGAAGCTCCTACAGTGTGTACCCGGCCCCCGCACCATCCTGCTCAGAGTTGAGCCCGGGGAAGACCCCAGGGAACGACGGTGCCAAACATGCACGGATGCACCTGGAGTGGCAGCTAGTTATCCACGGTGCAGTGTGCCCTGCTATCCACCGGGATGTAGAGTTGCAGGCGATGGCATCCTGAGACCTGGCGAAGAAAACAAGCGGGGATTCGGATCTGGCCAGCTCGCATCCGCATCTTGTGCTCTTCTCCAATGTGCCAAATGGCCAGTGGGCTGGAAACAGGCTAGACGCCTCCGGGAGCTTGGGTCCGGGGAGGAGGAGAGCTGTGGGCCTGAGGCAGCGGGGAGCCGCGGCTGGAGGACCGAGACCTGGGGAGGGGGCTGAGGTCTCCAGGGGTTTCTCCAGACCCATAGGGGGCAGCCGGAGTCGGCTGTCGGAGGTGTGGGGGCGGAGAAAGGGTGGGGACCGGCCCCGCGGGGGGCGATGCGGTAGCTGCAGCAGCGGCCGCAGGAGTTTCCCACAATGCAGCGCGGAGCGCTGTCCCCGGTCCTGATGCTGAGCGCCGCCGCGGAGCCTCCGCCGCGCCCGCCTCCCGCCCTTTCCCCGCCTGGCCCGGGCCCCGGCTCCCGCCATGGCTCAGCTCGCCCAGCCCCTGCCCCAGAGCCGTCGGGGGGGCTGGCGGCGGCGCTGGACAGCAGCCTGCGGGCCGCCGTGGCGTTCAAGGCGGAGGGCCAGCGTTGCTACCGGGAGAAGAAGTTCCGGGAAGCTATCGGCAAATATCACCGGGCGCTGCTGCAGCTGAAGGCGGCGCAGGGGGCTCGTCCTGGCGGCCTGGCCACCCCTGCCCCCGGGCCTTCCAGCAGTCCGGGGCCCACCCGGCTCAGCGAGGAGCAGCAGCGGCTGGTGGAGAACACCGAGGTGGAATGCTATGACTCCCTCACGGGTACGGGGCCGTCGGGGAGCACACAGGGGCGTGTGTGAGGCGGGGAGGTCTAAGGGCCAGTCGCAGGGCCTCAAGGCTGCAGGGGTGAGGGCTGAGGAGGATTTCAGAATTTGGATAAGTAAAGGGGTTGGGTGGGTAGATTGGAGGGTCTCTGCCTGGAGCTGGCTGGGGGTGTTGCTTGGAAATGGGCTGCGTCTCTGGGCCCCGCCTGCCCTGAGTCCTTCTTTTCTCCCCCTTCCACGTGTGAGCCTCAGGTGAGAAAGGCTCACCTGGAGGAGGCGTCCTTGTCTGTGGGGTTGCACTGCACCCTCCTGCCTGAGCCGCCCGGGGTTAATTGCCGTCAGGTGTTTTTTAGCTCACTGGCTCCCCCTAGCGGCGGCGCAGATGGGTTTCAGTCCGATGTCTGGCCGCGTGGTGCCCCCTGGTGGCGGAGCGATCCCCTGAGGCAGGGGTCCACTACAAGCAAAGTGCTTGCAGCTGGAGGCCAAGCCAGGCGGGGTGGCTGAGCAGGCCACTCTCTCTCCCTGCAGCTTGCCTGCTGCAGTCGGAGCTGGTGAACTATGAGCGCGTGCGTGAGTACTGTCTCAAGGTGCTGGAGAAGCAGCAGGGCAATTTCAAGGCCACATACCGCGCGGGCATCGCCTTCTACCACCTGGGTGACTACCCACGCGCGCTGCGTTACCTGCAGGAAGCCCGCAGCCGGGAACCCACAGGTGAGTTTTGGGGCGGGGCCCAGGGCAGGAAAGGTAGCACACTGTTCTCCACAGAGCCTGCAGGGGCTGCTGTAACGCCCTCATCGCATCCCACTTCCCCCACCTGCTCCTTGCTTACTGAGTCACCCAGCATTCACAACCCACCCCGTCACCAACTGTCTCCCAGCTGCTCAGTCGCTGACCTGATCGGTCCCATCCATTCACTTCACCATTTCCGGATCCACCTGCTCATCTCGGTCCCCTTCCCCTTCACACTCCTCCACTTATAGATGCACCTGCTCAGTTCATCAGCCCACCATGCCCCCACCAAGGGTGGGGCAATCAGTGCATGCAGGGCTGCAGGAGGGGCTGGTGGGAAGGGAGACCAGCAGGTGTACAACTGAGGGAGCAGAGAGGGGCTGTGAGCTTTCCTGCCGAGCCATATGGGGAGGACAGGGAGGACAGGCTGCTGGCAGGAGTCACTGCACGGTGGAAGGTGGCAGGAGTGCAGCAGACACCAGCCTGGAGGTGTGAGATGCCAGTGCCCGTCCCGCTCTGTTGACCAGCCCTGGAGCTCTGGCAACATGGCTGTGTGTATGTGTGCGCGGGGCGGGGGGACAGGGGAGCAGGATGACAAGTATGTGGCAGTCGCCTGCTGCCCCAGGACACCCCGACAGCACCCTGCCTGCCTCCCTTCTTCCTCCCAGACACCAACGTCCTCCGCTACATCCAGCTGACTCAGCTGAAGATGAACCGCTGCAGCGTCCAGCGGGAGGACAGCGGGGCAGGGGCCCGGCCCCGGGGTGTGCTTGGCTGATGCCCACTGGTGGAGGCTGCACCCTAGCCCCCTCCCATCAGATTCCTCCCTGTGTTTGCTGGTAAAGCACCTGTGACCATAACCTCTCTGTGTGGAGTTTTTGTGGTGACGAGGGCCTGGGCTTCATCCCTTGGAGCTCAGAAACCCAGAGTGGCCTGGGCAGAGTGTGGGGGCCAGCCCAATGTCCAGGGCCAGGCAGGACGCACAGCCAGGAGAGGTAGGGGCAGGGGTTACTTTAATGCTGCCATTTGTGCCAATCCCCCATGATGCCCTGTCCCTGAGTATCCCTGCCCACCCTCCCCCACTGCAGGGTGGGGCCCAGGGCTCCACCCCTGGGGTATAAAGGAATAAATTAAATGTCCCTTCCCCTCCTTCCCCAATAAATAGAGTGAGTGTCCTGCCCAGGGTTTCCCCGCCCCGTGGGAGGGGCAGGCCGGGCAGGGCCTGGGGCGCTACATTCATGGCTGCCCAAGCAGACCGGACTGGCAGGCCTCAGCAGTTGCTGTGGGTCCCACACAGGGGCACGGTGCTGTCCTGGCTCTGGCCCTCCATGTCCATGTCCAGCAGCGTGGGCTGCACGCCGGGTGGCCTGGGGCTCTCAGGAGTGGCTGGCCTGCTGGGGGGTGAGATGCTGAGCGTCTGGCTGAAGGAGACCAGTTTCCAGGGGTCCAGGCGGGGACGGCTGGCAGCCGGTCGGGGTCTTGGGGCGAAGGTCAGGGTGGTGGGGCGGCCAAGGAACTCAGGGGGCCGGCGGCGGGCTGGGAATAGGATCTGGGGGTCAGGCAGGCGGGGGAAGTCCAGGGTGTCTCGAGGGCCTGTGGAGAGAGGATGGGAGGTGGGGTGGCCAGGGTGGGCTGGGACCAGGGTGGTGTTTCAAGGCAGGGAGATTTGACCTAAAACGTGGGATTTCCACTCCCCTGGATAAACCTGCAAATCCTGCCACTGTTTCCTGGCCTGGATCCTGCCCAGCAGTTCCCAGCCAAACCCTGGGGCCCCTGAAGCACCTGAGGTCGGCCTGGGACTATGGGAGAGAGGAGACCAAGGCCTGGGGTTGTCCCCGATGGGGAGGGCTGCCTCACAGCAGGTGGCATGGGAGGCGGTGGTTTGTGTAGGCTTGGGAGGCTCGCCAGTCCCTGTGGGTACTACATTAGGCCTGCCCCTCCCAGCCTGTCACTTGGAGACCCGTGATGGTGCAGAAGTGATGAGATGGGGACACCGTTCTTCCCCTAAGCCACTGCCTAAGGGGCCTGAGGAAAGCCAGGATGGGGCGTTCTCCGTGTGGACTGGGTCCCGCACTTACCAGAGCCATGGCCTGCGAGCTCCGAAGGCCCACGCTGCCCCAGCGCCCCGTCTGACGGTGTCCGCCGGTGCCCACGGCTGACCGCGCGTGCGGCTGTGACGTGTGTGGGTGTGAGTGACTGGCGGGGGTCCTTTTTGAAGCTCTCGAGCTCCAGGTCCACCAAGGGGTTGGTGGTGGGCGCTGGCGTGGGTGGGGAGGGTGGCGGGGAGGGTGCGGCTGGCGCGGCAGCATCGTCGCTGTCAGAGCGCAACAGTGAGCGCGTGGAGTTGCAATCAGACACGGAGGACAAAGACACGAGGGTGGCCGAGGGCGCAAGGCCCGGGCAGGGCGCCGTGTCATCGCGGCGGCTCGGGAGGCGCCCGGGTGGGCTGAGGCCCCTTGGGAAGCGGCTGGCGCGGGGGAAGAAGAGGCCATCCAGCCAGCGCTTCTGCTCCTCGCCGTCGGCCGCGCGCGCCTCGGCCACGTCTGCGCCCAGGCCCACAGCGCCCAACAGTGTGGCGCAGCCCAGCAGCGCCAGGTCGCAGCGTCGCCGGGCACTGTGCCCGGCCCGGGTGGGGGCAGCAGCCGGCACGGGGTCCCATGGCGTGCGCGCCCCCGGAGAGGGCTCGGCGGGCGGCGGCACCGAGAGGTAGGATGGGGTGCTGTAGGGGGAGGGAGGTACGCTGCTGCCTCTGTCCGCCTCGGCGAACTCCTCTGCAAGTGGAGAGCCATGGACCCGTCACCGGCGTGGGGGTAGCCCCTGGCGCCCAAGCCCTGTCTGCTGGACTCTGCGACAAGGGACTGCCACCCCATCACACTTGAATCTTTCTCCTCCGCAAACGGGGGTAGGGGGAAGGTGGGCTCCCAAGGGGAAGCAGCTCCTCCGCTTTCTGGGCGTGGCTGGTAACCCCCAGCCCAGAGAGGGGCTCCCCTCCCCACCACACACCTTCCTCCTCTTACCCATTTCGTTGAGGCTGGCAAAGGCAGGGGCGATGGGTGTATGTCTGGGGGACTTGCCCAGGTTGGGGGCGCTGGATGACCACTGCTTGCTTCCTTCCCCCAGGGCCTTCAGCCTGCAGGAACCCGTAGAGTTGGGGGTAAGGGGGTTAGCCACCTTGCCGCCTTGCGCCTGGAGACAGGGTGGTGCCTCCCCGCACCCCAAAGGTACCTCTCCTCTCCTCCCACGCGCTCCTTCTGCAGGGTGGAGCTGGGCCCCCACGTGCGGCCCTTCTTCTTGCCCCCAACCAGCTCTTCCTTCTTGGGGGGCCCACTGCGGCTCCACGTCCCGCTGCTGCCACTGCTACCAGGGCTACTGCCTCCGCAGTCCACAGGGGTCACTGGGCCGAGAGAAGGTCCTGGGCATGAGGCTCTCCCCACCTGGCCTCTGGCCTCATCCACCCTCCACCTGCAAGTCGCAGATTCCCCATAAACCCCAGGCAGCTCCCCCTACTGTAAGCCCCATGCTGGGGGTTTCTTCACAGCTGACCCCTTACTTGGGGAGTCCACCTGCCCTTCAGCACCCTCTCAGGGCGGCTGGCTCCCTGGAGAGCCGGCTGCATTCTTCTCGTGGCAAGCCCTGGTAGGTGCATCTGCCTCTGCTGTCTTTGGGTCCCCTGCCAGAATGGCGTCCTGGGCCTACTCAAAGCAGGTGCCTGGGGTGCACCCAGCCACCTGTGGGCAAACCCCAGGGTTTGTGGCCCTGGGACGAAGTGGGCTGCAGCCACGTTTCTTTGCCCCCTCAGCACCCTGGCCACCTCTTCTTCCAGCAGCCAGTTTGACAAGGGCAGCTGGCCGAGACATGGATGATCGGTGGGGACCTGGGGCGGTACTCACGGCGAATGGCCCTCAGGCGGGGGATGATGCTGGGGCTGGCGGGGGGGCTGGTCCCGTCGGATCCTTTCCGCTTGTCCAGGGTGGGAGATGCCTGCACTGTGATCTTATGCTCGAAGCCTGCGAGGAGGAGAACTGTGTGAGCCATGGAGGCTGAGGACAAGCACGAAGACGCCAGACCCTGGCTGCAGAAGGGGCGGCTGTCAGTGCCTGAGCTGGCAGCATTGTGGAGCTGAGTCTGTCAGGACCCCAGCTGCCAGAGGACACGGCCTCTGGAGTTCCTAGGTGTCCGCCAGGAGCCTCGGGCGCTGACTACATAATGTGTGTGACCCAGGCACTGGAGTTTAATCTTTCTCTGCTGAATGACAATGAACTCATCTACCCTGGGTGGGGATGGAAGGGTTCAAGTGTGTCTGAGACAACCTGAGTGTGTGAATCTACATTTGTCAGCTACAAATATTATGAAATCTAAGTACAAATCAGTTTTCTCTATATATATATCTAAATTTTCTATTTATTTTCATTTCATGTGAAAGGCAGAGGGAGGGAGCACTCAATCTTCCATCGCTGGGTCGCTCCCTGGTGGCTGTGCTGGGTCTCCTGCGTGGGTGGTGCCAGCTGTCCGCTGTGGACATACCCGCAGGGAGCTGGGTTGGCAGCTGAGCTGGGACTTGAACAGAGCCCTATGACATGGGATGCAGGCATCCCATGCAGTGTCTAGCTACTTTTGATGGAATGTGGTGTGACTATAAAATACACATTGGGTTTCAAAGATTGCATGTGAAAAAAAAAAGAAGGCAAAATGTATCAGAAACTAATTTTGGGGGGTATTGACTGCACAGGTAGTGGGGCTACATACATGTAAGCTGCCGCCACCTGCTTCTCTTAATGGGAAAGGTCTCTTTGGGTCAGCACTGCTGGGAGCAGTGGCTCAGGGCCTGGCTGTCAGGGAGAGGGACGCACTGTGCGTCCCTCTGTGGGGAGGTGGGGGAACACATGGCCTGGGAAGCCATCTTTGTGAAACTAGAAACAGACATCAAACCGGAACCTGACTGATTAAGCCTGGCATCCAGTTCTGTGGTTGGTCCCTGCGAACCTTCTGCTTTGGAGGGTCAAGGTGTAGCCATGTCCCTGGGCTCACGCCACCAGTGCTGTGCAGGCAGTCCTGGTCTTAGCCTGGACTGAGGCGGAGGGGGCACACAGGAAATGCCTGCGACTAATGCCGCTCAGCCAGGTGACTGCCACCTCCAGCCAAGACCCACCCAGCCCCAGCCTGCCGCTGTTCTCTCTGCCTCTCAGATAAGATTCCGGTGTAGAAGTGACCGCACCAAGCCATTAGTGAAGGCCACTCTCACGGGCGTGAGACCTTGTCTGGAGGGGGCTAGCAGTGGAGGGATGGGGGCGTGTGATGGGAATAACTAAGCAGTGCAGTTAACTGGGTGTTTCTACTTGTGCAACATCGACAACTAAATTGTAACAATGGAGGGGAAGGGGCACGGCCCATCAGGGTGGGGGTGGTACCAGAGGGCAGGCTGATGTGGCTGGCGCCTTCCCGCAGCTTGAGCAGGCGGCTGCGCTTGAAGTTGCCCTTGCGTCTGCGGACTCTGGGCTTTTCCTGGCTCAGCTGGCTCATGAGCAGGTGCAGCTCCCGCTCCACGATGTCCATCTCGCGCTCAGCCAGCTCCTGCTCCCGCCGCCGCAGCTGCTCCTCCTGGAAGCGCTGCTCCTGGGCAGCCCGCAGCAGCTCCTCCTCCCGGCTGCGGAGCTCCTGGGGAGCAGAGGCTGGAGCTGGGGGTGCAGGGCAAGGGGAGGAGCCCTGGGAGGCTAGGTCCACCTCAAATTCAATAGACACTCTGGGAGCCAGGGCAGGGGACTGTATGAACTACCCCTTTTTTCTTATTAAAATATATTTTTTAACTCTTCAATATGGAAAACATCCACGCAAACCGACAGTAGCAGGCTCCCAGGCACCCACGCACACGATGCACCCCGTCCCCTTCCCTCTTCCTCCTGCTCTTGGCTGTGGTGTCTGAAAACCAACCCCAGGCCTCGTTCTGTATCACCAGGAGTACTCCAGGGCAGGCCTTCCTCTACTCAGCCACCGACCGAGCAGCTTTCCTTAACATGCAAACAGGCTCCCTTGAGCCTGCGTGGACCCCAAGGCCACTCAGATGAAGGGGCGCCGAGATCCCCAGGGAACCCTGTCCCAGCACCTGCCTTTACCTTTCCTGCCCCCTCCCTGCCCCTCCCTGTCCGCCCCACCTTCTCCTTGCCCCTCCCTCTCTTCGCCTCTTCTTCTTGCTCCTCCCCACCCCCCCCCTTTCTCCCTGCCTCTCCCCCCAGCCCTCACCTTCTCCTTGCCCTTCCTTCCCCTCCCCCAGTCCTCACCTTCTCCTTGGTCCGCAGGTCGTCGAACATGTGCTGGATCTCCAGCTTCCAGTCCTCCTGCAGCGAGTGGAAGGACTCTAGCGGCATTTGGAGCAGGGCTGACTGCTCAATGGCCTCCAGCCGCCTCAGGATGCTGCCAAAATCCGGCCGCCCGTGGGGTTCAGGGTCCCAGCACTCTGGGGGTCGCAGAGGGAGAGCAGAGCCATGGGCAATGAGGGTGACAGGGGTCCCAGCAGGGGCCTGAGCCAGCTCACAGTAAAGTGGGGACATCTGGGGACTGCAGGCGACCAGCTTCCCTGGAACTGAGGGCGAGGCAGCCACAGTCCACGGAGGGAAACCTGTGGGTTGGTGGGGTCCTGTGGGTTATGGCCCATGCAGGAACCCCAAGTCCCTCAAGTCTGGCAGGCTGCCTGCCTTTCAGAGCACTGGACTTGGATGAACAGCGGTGTGGGGGCCCAGGCCCTTCTCCCTCATTCCTGGGCCTGAGGGCCCTGTCACCCCAAACTGAGCCTACCCACTCCAGGGGGCCCTGGCTCACCCTCCAGTAGGCGGGCAAAGGGCTCAGGGCACGTGGAGGGGATGGGCAGCGTCAGCTTGTTCATGGCCACGCCGTACGCCACAGCCAAGGCGTCGATTTCACGGTAGGGGACCTCACCCGTCAGCAGCTCCCAGAGCAGCACCCCGAAGCTGCAGGTAGGGGAGAGGAGGGTGATGCCACAGCTTTCTGCTAGCCATCCTCACCCATGCCCCTGCCCTGCTCCTGGCCCCGTGCCCAGCCCTGGCTGGCTTGACCTCCCCTTTCAAAGCAGCTGGTTTGGGGTTGATGTCCCTTCACTGCTTCTTCCCCAAGCCCTGCCTGAATTCTATCTCCACTGCCTGCAGGGCACACCCCACCTTTTCCTCCCACCCTATATGCTCTCCCACACCACGCAAAGCCCTTCCAGTTTGTTCCCACAGACCCCTGACAGCAAAGTAATTTGCTTCAACATTACTCAAGCATACACTGCAGGCCAGGCCCTGTGTAAAGCGCTCTTGATAATCCTCCCAACGCCCTTGAGGCCAAAGGTATCACAGGACCCCCATGTTATCTGCAGGATCAGAGAGGTGGAGCTGTCTGTCCAGGTCCTACAGCTGGGAGGTGGCAGGGCCACTCTGGGGTGCAGATCCATACGACACTGGCGTTGGGACCTCAGAAGTCCATTCTGTGCTAGTGAACCACGTGTGCCTCATCCCCAGGGCCCCTTGGAACCTTCTGGAGCCTGACTGTCTTGCCCTGCACAGTGCCCAGCCTGCAGCCGACGCCTGAACTCTCCCAGCTCCCATGCACGCCTATGAAGTGCCCAGCGTGTGCCCAGCACCGGAGCCACGGACATGACGTCTGCCCTCCTGCAGCTGTGGCCTCGCTTCTCCTGCAGGTGCCCGGGCGGACAGGAGCCGGGCGGACGGGAGTCAGGCGGACAGGAGCTGGGTAGTCGCTGCTGCACTCACTCTCCAGCTTCCTCCACAGCTCTGTCTGCCCGCACGACCCATCCCCTGGTCCTGGCGGGGGGTGGGGGTGAGTCACAGGCAACTAGCTTCCAGGAAGTGTCCTTCAAGACCAACGAGTGCTCTGTTCCTCCTCCTCACTCCTACTGGCTAGAATGTGGACACAGAGGGTGGAACCCCCCCCCCCCATTCCCTGCAATGCTGTGGGGACAAATATCACAGCATGCTATGGAACAGTGCAGGCTGGCACCCCACCACAATGACTCATCCTGCCCAGTGTCGGCAGCTCCCCACAGGGACCCAACATGGGTGATTGAGCCCCTCACCTGGGGGCACCGGGGCAGGCCTGGGCATCCCGGGTAAAACCTCTGTCTCGTTTTTATTCTGGGTGTTTCCTCTTTGCAGCTGTAATGCACACAGAACCAGTGCACATCCCACCACTGATGAGACCTGACCTGAATCCCACTGGATGTCTAGGTTGAGCTGGACACTTCCGCTCTGATTGGCTCCTGCCCCCCACCTGCTGGAACTCAGCCAGGGACCTCATGTGGGGAGGCCTGAGTTTGGCTCCAATCATGTAAGAGGCTGTGGCTCGCACAGCTGCTGCTCCACGGCCAGCCAGTAGACCCCTCCTGATCACCTCCCTCCACCTCCTCTAACCCTTCTCCCAGCAACCCAGGGGACTTCCGAAACCTGGAATCAGATCTTGTCATTCCTAAATTCACTTGGTGACTTGGGACAGAACACCAGCCTAGGCCCTCAGCCCGAGCCTTTCTGTTTAGCGTCTCCTCCCCACCTTCTCTGTTCTGGCCACAAGGCCCTCATGCTTTCCCCTACCCGGGCCCCTCCCAGGGGGCAGCTGCTCCCCCTGCCTGTGAAGCATTTTTCCTGGCACCTGCACCATCAGCCCCTCATCTGGAGCACCGGCCCTTTATCCAGCACACGCACTTACTGTCGCTTCAACATTTCTCTTACAGTTTTCTTCACTTAGAACATTGCTTATTCTCTGAACTTCTGCACTTGAAAATATTTACTATTTTTTGTTCAATGCCATGTCTCTTAAAGCCAACACCATTGTATGGATGGATGATGGATACATGGATGGATGGATGGATGAGGGAGGGATACATGGATGGATGAATGGATTGATGGATGGTTATTTGTCTTCAAAAGCCTCCATCTCCTGCCAGTCAAATGGGAGTGCGGTGTTGGGTGCCTAAGGAGCCCTTTGGTGCTGACACCCATATCCTATTTACCTATTTTTAAAATTTCTTGTTCTAATCTGGATCATTCTACTAGTGAATCAGGCAACTGTTTGGCACCCCTATGGTGGTCTGGTCTTATGGGCAGGCCCCTCTGCTGAGCCAGGCCCTTCCTGGCAGGCCTTCCCTCCCACCGTGCCCTCACTCCCTCCTCTCTGTCCCTCTTCCTACAGGCCCCCTGGCCGCCCCTCAGCACCTCCAGACGTCGCTGCTCTTGGAGAAGAGGGAGAGACGGATGACCTCGGGTGCCATCCAAGCGTAGGTCCCTGCGGCGCTCATCTTGGTGGTCTTGTGCCACTCGCGGGCGAGGCCAAAGTCTGTGATCTTGAGCACCGTATCTGCGAGGTTGTGGTTCTCAATGGCCTCCAGGATAAGGACTGCGGGGTGGGAAGAAACGGGGTTACCCAAACTGCCCATGTGCGGGGCCACATGCTCCAGCATTCTGGCCCTTGCCCTGTCCTCTCTCTTTGCTGTCCTAAGCTGTTCCACCCTGTAGCAGCTCCTTTCCTGGCCTGGAACACCTGTGAGCCTCCCACAGCCATCTAATCCCAGCCCTAGGCCCCAAGGAGGGAAGAAGGAACCTCCCCTGGGTCCTCTGCCCTCCTGACTCCAACAATGAACAGTTGAGAACTAATGGCTAGGGCAGTGGCAGTGTGGCAGCCAAATGTTGCTTGAGGGCCTGCTGGTAAATGTTGGGATTAGAGGTAGGCCACATTAGGATGGGCCAAACACCCATCAGTGTGTGTAAGATCCGTGACAGAGCTGGTCTGATAGGGGAACTTCCCTGTTAGGACACAGCTTCTCCTGGTGAGTGTGAGAAAGGAGGCTGGAGGGCAGCCCAGGCCAGGGCAGGCTACAGTACACACAGGCAAACGTGAAGGCTGGGTCTGAAGGCAGGTCGGACTATGCAAGTCCAGAGCACCCACTAGCAAGTGTGAGAGCCAGGACAAGGTGCAGACCAGGCTGCGTTTGGCCACAACACCCTCCAGTTCACGTGAGGATCAGGACTAGGGGCTGGCTGGGCTGGGCTAGGCTGCAGTACCCACCTGCTGGGACTGGGGGTAGAACAGGAAGAACCAGGCTGTAGCACATGCTGGCAGATGCCAAGGTGAAGCACACCATGCCAGACTGGGCTGTAGCACCACAGGCATGTGAAAGACCCTGGGCTGGGGACAAGCCTGACAGGCCACTGCTCCTACTTGTGAGTGTGAGAGCTGGCACTGGGGGTGGATTAGGCTGGGTGGGGCTGCAACACCTGTTGGCCTGCATGTAAGCTGGGTTTGGGGGGAGTGTCAAGCTAGGCTAGGCCACCGCATCCACTGGCACATGGAAGAGTCAGAATAAGTGCAGGCTGGGCTTTGCTGTAGCACCTGCTGGCAAGTGCCAGGGCTGGGTGCAAGTCATGTCAGGCTAGACTTCAGTATCCCCTGACAAGATCCAGGGCTGGTAGTGGGCCTGGCAGGGAAACTGTGGGCACTCCTTTGCTAGGCTGAAGCTCTTGCTGGTGAATAGGAGAGCCAGGGCTGGGTGTAGGCCAGGCTGGACAAGGCGGCAGCACCCATCTGCATGTGTGGCCTGGGTTTTGGTGTGGGGAAACTGAGTTTGGGCTGGGTGGAGGTTATTGGGAGTCACCCTGATTATTCTGCAGGTGTGCATAAAGGCTAGGTTTGTGGCAGGCTGGATTGGGTTAGGCTGTAGCACCTGTTGGTTTGTGTAGGAGGTGGGACTGGGAGTAGAAATGACTAAGCAACTGCATTCACTGGTATGTGTGTAGGCTGATGTGGGTGAGAGACTGAGCCAGAACCTGCACTAGCCAGTGCACACAAGTCAGGTCTGGCAAGGTTTCTTGGGGGACTCCTCAACTAGACCACTGGCCAAATGGAAAATCACAAGATACGTGGTCCAATCTTGGAGTGTATGTATTGGTATTGGGCCTCCTCAGTGGCTGATGCCTCTGTCACTGCACAGGGCGTAGCATGCCCTGGTGCACATGGGGCACATGACAGCCAGCTCACTAAGGTGGAATTTGTCAACCAACAGATATTGGAAAGATTTTCTCAACCCTGGTGCAGTAAGTTCCAGAACTATCAAAACCACTCAAGCAAAACACCCTTGGAACATTCTTCCTCACATCGGGCTCTCTAAGATGACATCGAGTGGTGAGTGCTGATGCAGTTTGGCAGCAAGGAGTGGCTCCTCCCTTTGCTCTTTCCACATTGTAAAAAGTTGTAAACAGTTGTCCCATATATCTTCCTTGGCCCTTCCCAACCTGATGAGTGGTCCACTTCTCAATTATGTAAACATTAAAAAAAAAAAAAAAAGAAAGTGCTGCTTTAGATACTAGTTCATTTGCTACATGCTCACTCAGAGCTGGGGGCGGGGCCTGGCAGAAGCCGGGAGCTGCAGCTGCGTGGGTGACAGACAGCCAATCACTGCAGCCGTGCCCTGACAGACAGCCAATCACTGCAGCTGCATGGGTGACAGACAGCCAATCACTGCAGCCGTGCCCTGCCATCTCCCAGGGTCCACATCAGCAGGAAGCTGGAGTCGGAGCCCAGATGGGACTTGGATCCAGATGCTTGGCTACGGAAGACTCACACCTCACATGGTGCCTTTATCGTGGTGGATGGGAGCGCCCTCTCCCTCACTTTCAAACAAATACATTTTAAAATGAGTAAAAATTAAAACACACACACATAAGCACAAAAACCCAATCAATGGTCAAGGTACAGTTCAGATACTGCAATGACAGTATAGCAGATGTCACCCAAATTCCCTAATTGAGCAATTTTAAGACATGGGTGTGTTTATTTCTTTTGACCTCAGTTCCTCTTCAGTACAGCAAGGATGACAACATCCTGTGAGATTATTATTTTTAAATTAATTCATTTATTTGAAAGGCAGAGTTAGAGACAGAGATGGAGAAACCAGGGAGATCTTCCTCCTGCTGGTCCACTCCCCAGAGAGCTGCGAGGGCCAGCCAGGAGCCTGGGGCTCCACCATGCCTCCTGTGTGGGCTCAGGGGGCCAGAGCCTTGGGCCACCTTCTGCTGACTTCTCAGCTGTACTGACTGGGAGCTGGAGAGGAAGTGCAGCAGCTGGGACGATAACTGGGTGTCCATGTGGGATGCCACTGTCAGAGGTCATGGCAACACCACACCCTGTGGGATTATCTCCCAGAATAAATGAAACAGTCTTTGTATCATCATGAACACAGAGTGGTAGCAATTATTATTTCTAAATAATAAATAAAAGTAAATTACACTTCCACCTCCGTTGCCTTGGATAACATTCATTCATTCAAGAACATTAAAAAAAGCGCTGACTTTGCGCTGAGCACCATGACAAATGACATGCACACCAGCATTTAAGGAAGACCAATGTATTTCTTATTGGCCTGGGAGATAAGCCTAATATATCACTTGTAACACCGTGTGGTGTCATAAAAAGAAAAAGACCAAGGAACTCCATTCTGTCTGAGGTTTGAAAGGAGTTTCTGCATGCAAGTTAAGCCACTGTCTGCAGCACTGGGTGCCAGTTCCAGTCCTGGCTGCTCCAGTTCCAATCCAGCTTCCCACTTCCAGGCTGGGAAATCAGCAGAGGATGGACCAAGGGCTTAGGCCACTGCACCCACGTGGGAGATCCAGTTCCAGGTGCCTGGCTTTAACCTGGCCCCACTTGTCTATTGCTCTGCCTTTCAAATAAGTTTGAAAAAAATAAATCTTGGAAAGAAGTAAAAGAGGTGGGATGCATGCAAGAAAGCATTGCGGGGTGAACTGAAATCCTCCAGGCAAATGAGATGGAGGAAGTGGAGCAGAGCAGGCGGGAACCCTGGTCAGGCCTCGCCTCCCACAGCAGCCTGGCAGCAGGGCCTGCGGCCTTCTGTGTAAGGGGCAGTGGTCTTCCCTTGGCTTCTGTCAGCATGTTGTTGACTTGTGTCCACACACTTTGGCACATGCCAGGATGGCTTTCCACTGAAGGGGACAAGCGCTGCTCTAGCCCATGGCCACGTGACTTGCTTTGGCCAGGAACCCCAGCCTGGGTCCTCAGTGGCCTCCTGTGCCTCTGTTGTCCCCATGACAACACTCCAGGGGCAGCCCGAGGTCTCAGGAAGAGCGAGGCACTTGTTCGGAACAAGGACTCTCCAGCTAGGCCTAGCCCCAGTTCAATGCCCCATGGCCTGAAGATGCATGCGCAGTAACCGACTGTTGCTTTGGGATGCTGAATCTTGGGGCAGTTACTGGCACAAAATTTGAAATATCTATGGAGTATTGCAAAGAACTGTAGTTACCTGTCACCTAGGGATATCTCAGACAAAACTATAATCCTTGACTAGTGCTCGCCCTAGGCTAAGTGAGTGACTTGCAAAGGAATCTGTTGTTACTGACTAGCAAACTGAGGCTTGGAGCGAAGTCACGTGGCCAAGATGACACAACTAGACTACGATGTGGTGAAGACTTAGACTCGTCCTGTGAGCGGGTTCCTGGGTCTCCACTGCTGTACTTCACTACCTCCGGCCCTCGCACAGCCCTTGCGTGTGCAGAGTCCCTCCTGGGTGGCAGTCCTTCACTAGTGACAGAACTGGACATAACTTTACTGCATCTTTCTTTTAAAACTTCATTTATTCAGAAGACAGAGTCATCTAGAGATTGAGCCTCCATTCACCGGGTTACTTCCCAGATGGCTGGCATTGGCTGCAGCCTGAAACTCTACCTGGGTATCTCACATGGGTGCAGGGGTCCCAGCCCTGGGGCCGTCCTCCGCTGCTTTCCCAGGCACCTTCACAGGGTGCTAGACTGGAGGTGGAGCACCTGGGACTTGCACCCATATTCGTATGGGATGTCGACACAGGCAGAGGCCCGAGCACCTGTGCCATGATGTTGGCCCTTCTCTCCCGTTCCTCCCCCTAAGATGAACTGGGGATGGTAACAGTGCTTGAGCACAGCAGGTCCTCTGGCGTGTTGTGTGTGTGATGTCGCCAGGAGTGTCCTTCACTTCTCTGCCTTTCCCTCTCCCCCTTGCTCTGCAGTGAGCAGATGAAGCGGCTCAGCGTTGGACAGGTCAGGAACTCGCTCAGGGCCCCGGGGCTCCTAATCTTGTCCATCTCTCACAGCTTTGCTTGTGGCGTAGCACGTGGAGCTACTGCTCGGGACATTTACGTACCACAGCAGTGTGCCTGGGAGGCAGCAGTACATGGTACAAGCTCGGGCTCCCGTCCTCCGTGTAGGAAACCTGGATGGACTTCTGGACTCCTGCCTTTGGCCTGGAACCTTCCCAACTGTGGTTTCCATTTAGGGTGTGAGTCAGCAGATGGAAGGTCTCTCTCTGTCTTTCCACCTTTCAGATAACTTCATTTTTAATAATTTTTAAAAAGGTTTTAAAGCTTTTTAAAAAAGATTTATTATTTTTATTACAAAGTCAGATATACAGAGGAAGAGAGACAGAAAGATCTTCCGTCCGATGATTAACTCCTTAAGTGACCGCAATGGCTGGTGCTGCGCCGATCCAAAGCCAGGAGCCAGGAGCTTTTCCAGGTCTCCCATGCAGGGTCCCAGTGCTTTGGGCTGTTCTCGACTGCCCTCCTAGGCCACAAGCAGGGAGCTGGACGGGAAGTGGGGCTGCTGGGAATAGAACTGGTGCCCATATGAGATCCTGGCGTGTTCAAGCAGAGGACTTCAGCCACTAGGCCATGGCGGAGGGCCCAATTTTTAAACTTTTTATTGGAAAGTCACATATACAGAAAGGAGAAGCAACAGAGATGAAGATCTTCCATCTGCTGATTCACTCCCCAAGTGGCTGCAGTGGCTGCAGCTGAGCTGATCTGAAACCAGGAACCTGGAGTCTCATCCAGTCTCCCACATAGGTGCAGGGTTCCAAGGCTTGGGTCATTCTCAGCCGCTTTCCCAGGCCACAAGCAGGGAGCTGGATGACCAGGATTAGAACTGACACCCATATGGGATTCCAGCATGTGCAAGGCGAGGACTTTAGCCACTAGGTTAGAGCACTGGACCCTCAGAAAACTTCTTTTAAGCTTAGCTGCAGTACCACCTCCACCCGGAAGCCTGCAGCTCCCAGCCTGGGACTGTACCTGCACAGACCTTGCTTCGAGGACGGCCACCCCATCCTCTGGGGCAGAAACTGGGAGTGCCTCTTGTGTGCCTGCCTCTCCTGCCCCAGATCTTGTCACTCCGTTTCCTGGAACGCACCTCCTGCCCAAGTGCTCACAGTAAGCCTGGGACCTGTCACCATCCAGTCCTCACCTCCCTGTCTGGGTTCATCTCTCACTTCTGGGCTCTGTGCCGCATCCCCCACCGGCCCACTCGCTCCACCACACGACGCTCACTCAGCTGCTCACCTGCCTTCCCCAGCTCCTGTTTCTTCAGGTCTCTGCTCAAATGTTGTTTTCCATGGGGCTGGTGCAGTGGCATAACGGGTTAAGCTGCTCCCTGCAACACTGGCATCCCATGTGGGTGCCAGCTGGAGTCCTGACTGCTCCACTTCCCATCCATCTTCCTGCTAAGGAGCCTGGGAATGCAGTGGAAAACCACCCGAGTGCTTGGGCCCTTACAACCACGTGGCACACCAGGATGAAGCTCCGGGCTTCCGTCTGATCCAGTCATGGCTGTCACGGCTATTTGGGGGAGCCAGTGACAAGATCTCTGTCTCTCTGTAACCCCACCTTCCAAATTAAGTTTAAAAATCTTATTAAAAAATATCTTCCATGGCCACCTGATTCAGCATTCCCACAGACCGGTCCTTGATCGGCCCCGATTCTCCTGAGCGCCGCTCCGCCTTGTGCTTTGTGTGACTGCGTCAATCTGCTGCCATCCACGCACGCACCACCTGCTCCTCCTCACTACAACAGAAACACCTAACAGGACGGAAGAATCTTGTCTTCCCCCTGCCTGCACTCCATAGCTACGGACAGTGCCCTCAAGTACGGGGCAAATAAACCAGCGAGTGGACGGTACCTGTTGGAGCACCCTTGGGGAAGGGAAATTGGGGACGGCAGGGCAGCGGGGGCCCTGTCCCAGGAGAAAGGCCTGACTTTAAGACATCCGCTGATCCTTGGTCAGGCAGTATTGGTCACGGATAAACTTGGGGCCACGAGATGTGCAGGGAGGGGGTCCACATCTTCTAGGGGAACAGGACAGGAGCTCCTGTCTTCAGCGACCCGGCCTTTTGGAGGAACCCTGTTCAGTTCCCCTGTCAGGCACGTGGGAGCTGTCTGGCCAGGAGGTAAATGGGAAAAGAGGCAGGCTGAGCCGAGGGGTTCGCAATCGCTGGTGGAGATTCAGCGATATCCATACAAATGGGTGGGATGGGACCCGACACAATAGCCTAGTGGCTGAATCCTTGCCTTGCATGCACCAGCATCCCATATGGGCTGCTCCACTTCCATCCAGCTCCCTGCTTGCAGCCTGGGAAAGCAGTGGAGGATGGCCTAAAGCCTTGGGACCATGCACCCGTGTGGGAGGCCCGGAAGAAGCTCCTGATTGGTTCACTTCCTGCCGGAGTCCAGCTCCAGTGGAGCCCACAACAACTTCCAGCTGTTGCAGGCATGGGGGAGTGAACCAGCGGACAGAAAATCTCTCTGTCTATCTACCTTTCCAATGAAAGTAAAACAAATCTTAAAAAGTGGGGGGGGGGAGATGGGTTCAAGGACAACCCAGGATAGAGAGCTAACATGAATGTTCAGGAGCCAGAGCCGATGAGACACGAGCACCCAGGGCACAGGGACCCCTGTAATTCCGGTTTAGGGCAAGGGACATCCATGCCCCCTCCCTGTGGATCCCTCCTGAATGGCCCATGACCAGCCCTGGTGAATAGCCAAGGAAAGGAGAGGTGGAAGGAACAGGAGGGGACAGAGTGAAGGCAGCTGGACCAGGAAGCGAGGAGATGGCATGTCCAGCAGAGACGATGGTTGTGTCCGTCCTTGTGGGACCCCTACCTAACAGGTCTCAGCTAACATCCGCTGAGGCCTCTTGGTCTAGGATGAGGCGCCTGCGCTCCACCTGGCCCCACTGTCTAGCCAACTGACCAACTGACTTTTGAGAACCTGCCACAGGATAGGCGGCCCAGAAATTTTCACACCAGTCACATCTCCTTTCTTCTGGTTTGCCCAGAGGCCCAGGAGGACTCTGGGACATGGTTTTCTGTGGGGGCCAATGCTCTGTTCCTAGGGGAAACCTGGCATCCTGGAGAGACATTTCAGCTGCAGGGACTGGTGGGTGTTAGTAGCATCTGTAGGGGCTGGAGGCTTAGGAAGGATGCTAAGAAACCTACAACGTGGGCCCAGCGGCGTGGCCTAGTGGCTAAAGTCCTGGCCTTGAACGTGCCGGGATCCCATATGGGCGCCGGTTCTAATCCCGGCAGCTCCACTTCCCATCCAACTCCCTTCTTGTGGCCTGGGAAAGCAGTCGAGGATGGCCCAAAGCTTTGGGATCCTGCACCCTCATGGGAGACCTGGAAGAGAAGAGGTTCCTGGTTCCCAGCTTCGGATCGGCGCAGCACCGGCCGTTGCAGTCACTTGGGGAGTGAATCATTGGACAGAAGATCTTCCTCTCTGTCTCTCCTCCTCTCTGTATATCTGACTTTGTAATAAAAATAAATAAATCTTTTAAAAAAAAAAGAAACCTACAATGCACAGCCCCCCTAGAGCTTCCTGGCCCCGCTGTCAGTAGAGTTGGAGCAATGGACCCTGACGGCCTCTGGCGTCCTGGCTGCACAGCAAGCACCCTGAAGGCAGGCAGGCATGGGTGGCACTTGTCTTGTCCACAGCAGGCCACGTAGGACCATCCCCATGTTCCCCAGTGTTCACTGATGAAGCAACTGGGAGCTTGGGGTGGGGCGGGGAGCCTTTTCCTCCCAGACCAGGTGCAACGCCTGCCTTGCCTGGCTGCCAGGTGTCCACCAGGTGCCTGCGGGTGGCCACCCCTTTCTTGCCCCCTAACCAATGTCATCTGTTTTCCCACCACCATGGCCCAGCCTGACCAGGTTCTGTGGAAAGGAAGTCTTGGGGGAGAACACGCCACTTACTGTTGATGGATTTGAGGTCCCGGTGGATGATGGGCACGGGGGCGTCATTGTGTAGATAGTTCATGCCCCGGGCCACCTGCACAGCCCAGTTGACCAGTACGTGAGGGGGCACCCGGCGACCCGCCAGCACCCTGCTCAGGGCGCCTCCTCGGGCATACTCCATCACCAGGCAGAGGTGTGGGGGGCTGAGACAGGCGCCCCTCAGGGCAATGATGTTGGGGTGCTGCAGGGCTCCGAAGAGCCTGGCCTCCTGGCGCACCTGCTCCGCTGTCACTTCCGGGTCCCGCTCAGGGTCCAGCCTGGCAGCCTTGACCGCCACCTCCTCGCCTCGCCACAGGCCTCGATAGACTTTGCCAAAGCCCCCCACACCGATGATCTCCTCCAGCTGCAGTTCGTGGAAGGGGATCTCCTGGGGCAGCTGGAGGCCCGCGGGCGCAGCCGGGGTGGCGGGGGTCACGTAGTTGCTGGGGAAGACCCCCACGCGGCCGCTGGGGAGGCGCCCGGTCCACCAGCCCTCGTCGCCGGACACGGCCCAGTCCTGGGAAAGCACCTGGACGCGGTCGCCCCTCCGCAGGGTCAGCTCCTCGTCGCCCACCGCCTCGTAGTCAAACACCGCGGTCCAGACTGGCCCCGCGGGGGTCGCGCCCCATTCCTTGGCCGCCGCCCCTTCCTCCTCCTCCTCCATGGGGGGACGGCCCGGGGGCTGCCGGCAGGCCGCTTCACACAGGCTGCCCGCGGGATGCAGAGGGCAGGCCCCGGCAGCCGGGATGGGGGGCAGTCTCTGCGGGCTGTACGGGGCTCCTGGGGGCCATGGCTCGAGGGGGGCCTTCCGCAGGAGCGAGCAGCAGCCTCGGTCAACAGGGCAGGTTCGTCCCCTCGGATGCTCTGGTCCAGGCGGCGCGGGGTGGGGCAGGACGACAGGTTCACCTTCCTCCCCGAGACGTCGTCAGGGCGCCCAGAGGGCCTGGCCGCGAGCTCCCCCGCCGTCTGCCGGGGCCCGCCGGCGGGGTCGACGGGGAGGGCAGCAGGCCGCCCCCTTTCCCCGCGCCTCTTACCCCGCGCAGCTCCACCGGCGGTCCCCGGCTCCGCATCCCGGGCCACCACCGCCGGCTCGGGCGGGGGCGGTGAGCAGCGGGGCCCTGAGGGCGGCAGCCCCGGAGTGGGGCAGGGCTGGCGCGCCCCTCGGCCTCCTCAGGCGCGGGGTGGCCGGGCGGCCCACATCCTCGGCACAGGGCCTCCCGGGTCGGCCCCAGCCCCTGGCCGCCCCCCGCCCTCCACCGGCCGCCGGCGGTGCCGAAGTGACGTTCGCCGCCGCGGTGCCACCTGGGAGTTGTAGTCTCCGGCCGCGCGGCCTAGGGCCCGGAGCCAGCAATCCCCGCCCCCCCCACACACACAGCCCAGAGCCTGGCTGCCCGCCTCGGGGGTCTCAGGGGGACCCCCAAGGGGCCGAATGAGCCCTCCCGGGGAGAAACACCCGACCCCTGACGCGCCCTCGGACGCCTGAAGGAAGGCACCGGCGCTCCTCACAGACGCTACGGAGGGAGCTGAGGTGAACCCTAACGGACTGCACTTGGCCAAGAGGAAAATGTGAACTGGATGAATGAATGACAGAGCCCCGAAACCCGCCGGGATGAGGTTCTCGCGGCTCCTTGGAGCCCGGACTCGATCTGCATACCGGGAGATGTAGTCCATCCTCAGGAACCGACATCCCCACCCCCTCCGCCCCCGTAGACACCCCCACCCCACTCTGGACCTCCTGAGAGGAGCAGGTTTGTGGTTCCAGCTGGCCAGAGGGTCTACCCGGCCCGTGGCGAGCCTCTATGGGGAAGATGAAGCTGCTGGACGCTGTCACAGGCGACACAGTGCTGGCCACACCATGAGTCCTGCAGTCAGCAGTCTCACCGTCCCGCTCCTTCTCCATCGAGTTTCAATTTCTGCAGGTCTTATTGTGTATCTTGTGCCACTGCTTTATGGACATGGGGTCATTAACTCTTCGTGCATTCCACCCAATTTACAGATGACTCTGAGAGCTGAAATCACTTGTCCCAGAATCAAAAATGCAGTGCCACCAAGATTTAAAAAAAAACAAAAAAACAAAAAAAACAAAACCTTGCTTTCCTATTTAAAGAAGAAAACTGAGTTCTGCGGGGGCTTCCTGGTGACTCAAGGTCTGTGGGTTTTCACTTGAGGAAGAAGGGGAGAGGAGTTTGGAGACCCCAGAAGAGGGGCTTTGGATTCTTCACTGAGCTGTCCCCGTGTCAGGAGGAAGGCGTTGACTGCCCCTCAGGGAAATCCAGGATCCATCCAGAAGGCTGTCGGAAGCAGTGGCTTGTCTTGGAGTGCAGGGGTTTCAGCTGTAACCCTGGGGCACTCAGCTTTGTGGGGGATCTCAGAGGAGGGATTACCTCACAGTGTATGTGGCTGGATAGCAGGGTGCCTGAAACCCCAAAAGTGATGCTGAAGGAGGACGTCCATGGGCCATTTTGCTCTCTGCACTATGTGGCAACCTTGAGATGTGGGATTTGTACCTCCTGATGGGAAATGCTGGTCTGGAAATGTTGACGATGGGGGCCCTCTACCGTAACTTGGTGCTGGGGTCCTTGCCTTGCATACGCTGGGATCCCATATGTGCTCTGGTTTGTTAGCATCCTGCTCCCTTCCCATCCAGCTCCCTGTGTGTGGCCTGGGAAAGCAGTTGAGGATGGCCCAAAGCCCTGGGACTCTGCACCTGTGTGAGAGACCAGGAAGAGGATCCAGGCTCCTGGCTTCAGATCAGCTCAGCTTTGGCTGTTGGGGCCGCTTGGGGAGTGAACCAGTAGATGGAAGATCCTTGTGTCTCCTTCTTGTGTAAATCTGACTTTCCAATAAAAAAAAAAATTTAAAAGTCCTTAAAATGTTGATATCTTAGAGCAAGACAGAGCATTTGCATCTGCTGATTCACTCTGCAGAGGCTCACAGGCGGTGGCTGGGGCTGAAGCCAGGAGCTGGGAACTCAATCCAGGCCTCCCAGCTGGGTGGCAGGGATCCAATCACGCAGCCCACCACTGCCGCTTCCCCGGGGTGTGGTTAGCAGGATGCTGGCATCAGGAGGTAGGAGCAGGTGTGGAAGCCTGGCATCCTGTTGAGAGTGGGTGGGTGTGGTGCCAAGCTGCCAGGCTGAATTCCCACCTTGGAGTGAATCACTTTTTAAAAAATTCATTTTTTATTTATCTGAAAAGAAGAGTTACATTGAGGAAGTGATAGAGTAGAGATAGATAGATAGATAGATAGATAGATAGATTATGGCTGCCATAGCTCAGGTTGGTCCAAACTGAAGCCAGGAGCCTCGAGCTCCATCCAGGTTTCTCACAATGGTGGCAGGAGCCCAGGCTCTCCTGTTTTGCCAGGCACATTAGCAGGGAACTGAATCAGAAGTGGAACAGCCAGGGCTTGAACCAGCCTCCTCTGGGAGACTAGCACCCTTATGTGTCACAACAACAGCTCGAGGTATTTCCTTTTGACCTAGGATTTGATGTTCATTGGCATAGCTTTATGTCTGTTGTTTCTTAAGACTCAGTTGTATCTGAGAACTGGATCTGGGGGCAGATTCTATGGAGGACTTATAGGTTCATCTCGGTGGGACTGCAGCACCTGCTGATTTGGATGAGAGCTAGGGGTGAAGGGCTGAGCCAGGGTGGATCATGGAACTCACTTGACAGTTGTTGGAGGTGGGGCTGTGAGGGAGCTGGGCTGGGCCAGGCTACTGTTCCTGCTGGCACGTGCAAAGGCCAGGGCTGAGGGCAAACAAATATGCCAAGCAGGGCCATGGCACCTGCCAGCACATGTGAGATCTGGGTCTGGGAGTAGTCCTGGCAGGAGAACTTAAACTCCACTGCTAGGTCACAGCTCCCCCTGGGGAGCACAAGAGCCAGGACTGGGGGTGGGTCAGGCCAGGGAAAGCTGTAGCACTTTGACGTGTGTGTGGGTTGGATCTGGGAGCAGGCCAGGCAGGGCCAGGTCGCAGGACCTGCTGGCACATGAGAGCCAGGATCGGTTGTGGGTTATACCTGGCTAGGTTAGGTTGCAGCATCTGCCAGTGAGAGCTGAGACTGCGGACAGCCATGCCAGGCTGGGTTGAAGCACTCGCCAGCATATGTAAGGCCTGGGGCTATGAATAGGCCTGGTCTGGGGAACTCTGGGGACTTTACTGCTAGGCTGCACCTTCCACTGGCAAGTGTGAGAACTGAGGCTGTGGGCAGAGTAGGCTGGGCAAGGCATGTGTGTGCTGGGTCTGGGAGTGGGCCAGACTTGGCTAGGTTCCAAAACCTGCTGGTGCTTGCAAGAGCCAGCATGTGTGTGAGACAGGTCAAGCTAGGCTGTAGGACTTGCTGGGCCAGGGTATGTGCTGAGCTTGGCTAGGCTGTAGCACCCCCTGGTGAGAGCCAGAATGGGTCGGGCCAGTGGTATTAGGACATAGTATCCACCAATGAGTGTCAGGACTTGGGCCATGGCACCTGCTGGTACTCATAAAATTGGGGGCTAGGAATGGGCCTGGTAGGAAAACTTTGGGAACTCTACTCCTAGGCACAACTGATGAGTGTGAAAGCTGGAGCTCGGTCAGGGCAGGCTGGGCTATGCTGCAGCATTCATTGGCATATGTGTGGACTAGGTCTAGGGTAGGCTGGGCTGGGCCAGTCCACACCACACACTGGCATCAGTGAAAAACAAGATGGAGTGCAGGCCATGCTGGGTTGGACTACAACACCTGCCAGTTCACATGAGGGCTAGGGTTGGGCCAAACTAAGTTAGGCTGCTGCACCTGCTGGCAATAGCTTAGACTGGGAGATGGGTTGTGCTGAGCCAGGCTGCAGCAACTACTAATGAATGCTGGGTCAGGGGATGGGCCATCTCAGAGTGGGCTGCAGCACCAGTTGGCATATGGAAGACCTGGGACTGGGAGTGGACCTGGTAGGGGAACTTTGGGGACTCCAGTAACCCTGGGCAGGTGCAAGATCTGGGGCTGGGGGTGGGCCTGGTAGGGCAACTGTGGGCACTCCTCTGCTAGACTATGGTTCCCACTGATGAGCATGCAAGCCAGGACTGGGGGTGGGCCAGGCAGCAACACTCATCTGCATACGTGTGACCTGGGTCTGGGGGTGGGTTGGGCTGAGCTAAGGCCACAGCACCCATGGGTGTATATGAGAGCTGAATGGGCTGCAGGACGGGCTGGACTAGACTGTTGCACATGTTGGCACCTGCAGGAACCTGAGCTGGGTGGCAGGGATCCCATTGCTTGAGCCATCCTTGTTTCCTCCCAGTGTCTTCATTATTTGAAAGGCAGGAGAGAGAGAGAGAGAGAGAGAGAGAGAGAAAGGTTGGTTTATCCCCCCAGATGGCTGCAATAACCTCAGGGGCTGGGCCAGGCCAAAGCAGGAATCAGGAGACTTTTGGGTCTCCACATAGGTGGCTGGATCAGAAGTGGAGCAGCCAGGACTTGAACTGGTGACCATACGGGATGCTGGTGTCGCAGGAGGCAACTTTATCTACTACACCACAGTACCAGCCCCATGGTCATTTTCTAACATGTTTATTTTGTAGTTCTCAGATATCTATAGATTCTTAGAAAACTGACATGCTTTTCCTGTGTCTATGATTTAAATTTATAAAAATGATATTAACTGTATTTCTATTTTGTTCAGCATTTTTAAAAGATTTATTTATTTACTTGAAAAATAGAATGACAAAGAGAGTGAGACATACACCACCTGCTGGTTCACTCCCCAAATGCCTGCAACAGTTGGAGCTGAGCTGATCCAAAGCCTACAGCCAGGAGCTTTTTCTGGGTGTCCCACATAGATTCAGGTCTCAAACACTTGGTCCATCCTCTCTACTGCTTTCCCAGGCTGTACAGGGAGGTGGATCAGCAGGGGAGGAGCTGGGACATGAACCGTTACCCATATGGGATGCTGGTGCCACAGTGAGGAGGATTAGTCAGCCCCACACATCATTCTTTCTTAGATCCCCAGAATTTTTTCATCTTTTTAAAAAAAGATTCATTTTATTTTTATTGGAAAGGTATATATACAGAGAGGAGGAGCGACAGAGAGGAAGAGCTTCATTCCAATGATTCATTCTACAAGTGGCCACAACAGCTGGTGCTGCGCCAGGAGCCAGGAGCTCTTCTGGGTCTCCCACGCGGGTGCAGGGTCCCAAGGCTTTGGGCCATCCTTGACTGCTTTCCCAGTCTGCAAGCAGGGAGCTGGATGGAAAGCGGGGCTGTCTCTACACAAACCGGTGCCCATATGGGATCCTGGTGGTTACAAGAGAAGGGCTTTATAGCCACTAGGCTCCCATGCTGGCCCCGCTCCCCGAAGTTTTATGTATTGATATTTGAAAGGCAGAGTGTTACACACACACACTTACAAACACATATTTTCCTAATGCTGGTTCACTCCCTAAATGCTTGTGACAACCAGGGATAAGTCCATGTGATTATGTTGTCTGTCTCCATGTTTGTTTAGGGGTTTTATGATTCAGGAATTGAGAGAACAGAAAGAGACGATACACT
The DNA here is from genome assembly GCF_030435755.1 of Ochotona princeps. Lineage (NCBI taxonomy): Eukaryota > Metazoa > Chordata > Mammalia > Lagomorpha > Ochotonidae > Ochotona > Ochotona princeps. Next base: position 50,154,139 of record NC_080847.1, on the reverse strand, counting down.
CCCACCCTCTGGCTCACTCTTTAAACAGCCCTCAAGTCTGCGGGGTCAGGCCAAAGCAGGGAACTGAAGCCAGAAACCCGATCCAGGTCTCAGGTCTCCTGTTTGGGTAGCCTGAGGAGCTATGCGTTTGCTGCGTCCCAGTGTCTGGATGAGCCGGAAGCTGGACCTGGAAGCAGCGCTGGACTCACACCCAGGGACCTTGATATGTGAGTGTTCTAACCGCGGTCCTAACCTTTCGACCACCCACTATGCTTAGTAACTTTCAGCAGTTCAACTCATGTGTCCTGTCATCTTATCAGTGGCAAGTCCTTTACACTCTGCATTTAGAACACATCTAGGGGCCGATGTCGTGGCACGGCAAGTGAAACAGCACCGGCATCTCATTTGGGTACCAGATCCTCACCCGGCTGCTCCACTTCCCATCCAGCTCCCTGCTAGTGTGCCTGGGAAGGCAGTGGAAGATGATCCAAGCATTTGGGCCTCTTCCAGCCACGTGGGAGACCAGGATGGAGTTCCGGGCTCCAGCGTGTTGTAGCCCCAGCAGCCGCCACCTGAGGAGTGAACAGAGAAGAGCTCTCCGGATTCAAAGAAATAAAAGTAGATTGTAAAAAGAAGAATAAAATGCATTTTCTTGCACAGTTAGTGTTTGCTTATATTATGGGTGTGTGAGACTATTTAACTGGTCTGCTAAAATTCTGTCCAGGGGCCAGTGCAATGGCACGACAGGCTAGTCTTCCACCTTGCAGTGGCAGCATCCTAAATGGTTCCTCTCCCAGCTGCTCCACTTCCCACCCAGCTCCCTGCTTGTGGCCTGGGAAAGCAGCAAAGGATAGCCCAAGTCCTTGGGACCCTACACCCGCATGGCAGATCCTGGTTTTGGATTCAGCCATGGCGGCCATTTGGGGAGTGAACCAGTGGATGGAAGAGATCTCTCTCTGTCTCCGCTTCTCTCTATAAATCTGCCTTTCCAATAAAAATAAATAAATAAATATATTGAATGATTTGCACCTTTCCCTAGCATTCACTGACAGCAAATGGATTCAGTCCTATATCGGGTAGTGAATCCTCTTACTCTGAGAACTCTGAAGTCTACACAACCAAGGACTGGCTGTCCCTGTTGCCAGCTGAGTGGTGCCCTGATCCCCGCCCCAGTCCCTTGGAATGTGGCTGAACAGTGATCACATTTTGTGTAGCACATGGGGCAAGACAGAGTGAAGACCCAGCCAGAATGCAGGCAGCGGAGAGAGGCGACCAAGCCCACACACACCTTGATCTTGGTCTTCAAGCATCATCTCAGAACCCCAGAAAGTGAATTTCGGTTGCCAAAGCCACCAGAGCTGACAAACGGAGCCTCCTCCAACGCTGTAGTTGTTCACACCCGCTTTTAGCCTACAGGGAGGAGCTGTGATCTGACACGCGGTGGGGACGGGGACTGCGGAAAAGGCCTGCAAAGCTGTGCACATCGTGCCCGAAGCACGCAGACTGAAGGAGCACCCTCGGGCCCAGGGCACCGCCCCACCCACGCTTCCTTTTGCTTCTCTTTTTGGGGTGTCACTGCCTAGGGTCCCTTGGCGATGGGTCTGAGGACAGGGCACTTCCAGGAGGGGGAGCCAGACTTCCGCGGATGAGCCTGCTTGAGAGGACTTGGGGGTGAGCGCAAGGAAAAGGTGCCCGGAGGCGGCCTGAGGGAGAGGTGGGACACCCTCGGGCCTGCGTGAATCTCGCATCTCAGGGGGTCTTGAAAGGGAGCAAAGAGAGGATGTCAGATGGCATGAGGGCGAGTGAGACAGAGTCTAGCCCTCTCTGCTTGTCCAGCCCGGGCCTGTGTGCAACCTTGAAACTCACTTCTGGACTAAAAAGGTGGTGTTGGAGAGGGAGGGGCCGTAAGAGAGGTGATGAAGGCCCTGCCGGGTGGGGTGCGTGGGGAGCCCCAGGAGAGGTGTGTAGAAGACGCCAGCTGTGTGCTGACCCTGTGGAATCCTTTTCTGTTTCCTTCTGTCCATGCATGCAGCTCCTTGTAAAACAGCATTGTTGGCAAGACGGCCTTTGCCCCATGTCGCCAAGTCGGGTCCCCCTCTGACTGTGGGCAGCAGAATGACCTTGACCAGATAGGGTTTGCAGGCAGAGCCTCTCGAACAGCGTGGTCACACACACACACACACACACGAGCCGTGGGCAGATCCTAGACGTATCCTCCTTGTCACTGTTTCTTAAACAATATGCTGTGATGACTCTTTCCGTCAGCTCTTACAGGGTGTTGTGACCAGTGTAAAGATGGTTTGAAGTGTTTGTAGGATACATGCGGGCTGTCTGCTGAAACAACACCACTTTATATAAGGAAGTTGAACATCCTGGCATGTGGGTATCTGCTGGGGGTCTAGGAGCCCATGCTACATGAATATCAAAGGATATGTCTTATTAATAGATACATATTAAAGACTTATTTACTTTTTCTGGAAAGTCAGATTTACAGATAAGAGAGATAGACCTTCTGTCCACTGGTTCACTTCTCAAGTGGCCAAAATGGCTGGAGCTGAACCGATCTGAAGACAGAAGCCAGGAGCCTCTTCTGGGTCTTCCACATGGGTGCAAGGTCCCAAGGCTTTGGGCCTTCCTGCTCCACTTTCCCAGGCCACAAGCAGGGAGCTGGAAGGGAAGTGGAGCAGTCGGAATATGAACTGGTGCTCATATGGGATCCTGGTGCATGCAAGGCGAGGGCTTTAGCCACTAGGCTGTCACGCTGGGCCCAATAATAGATACTTTATTTTTAAAGATTTTATTTATTTGAAAAGTAGAGTAATAGACACAGAGAGTACTGATTGCTGGTTCACTCCCCAAAGGTCATGATGGCTAGGCCCTGCCCCACTATTCTGAGATAACACCACCACTCCCACTATAATGATGACATTTACAGCACAGCAGGCATTCAGGAGAACGGGTCCTTCTGCTTCCAATGGCCTTAAGGTGACCTCTTGCTATGCTGGAATGAGCCCTTAGCAAGTGCTAGAGCTGGGAAAGTTCTGGAGGCACGCTTTTTCTTTTTTCTTTTCTTCTTCTTTTGTTTCATCCAGATGGGGGAATAGAGTGTTCACACAGAGACACCAGAAGCCACGCTTCACTTTCTGATAATGCAGAGTTGCTTCTGTTTGGGGAACAGAAGGTTCGGTTGAAATTTCACCTGCTGATTGGCTGATGGGCAACTGGCTGACCAGAGCCTGCAAGGACCCATTTTATCTACGTAGAAAGCTGCTTGTGATGGCAGCCTAGAAACCTCACGGTCCATTGGGAAGCGATGTTTCCCTTAACACAAAATCCTCCCACCCTGCCGCGCCTGCGCTGCTGGGAGCAATCCCTGCTTTGCCACATGGTTCCATGTTAGGTCTGGTAAGCAGGTTTGCCAGCAGTCTGCAGGAGTTGAGTGGGGAGCTCCTCCCAGCTTTCCAGAACTTTCCCAGCACGGTAGCCTAAGGGCTAAAGTCCTTGCCTTGCATGCGCTGGGATCCCATATGGGCACCGGTTTATGGCCCAGCTGCTCTACTTCCCATCCAGCTCCCTGCCTGTGGCCTGGGAAAGCAGTTGAGGACGGCCCAAAGCCTTGGGACCCTGCACCCACATGGGAGACCTGGAAGAAGCTCCTGGCTTCAGATCAGCTTAACTCTGGCCACAGTGGCCACTTGGGGAGTGAACCGGCGGACAGAAGATCTTTCTCTCTGTCTCTCCTCTGTGTAAATCTGATCTGCTTTTCTAATATAAATAAATACTTTTTTAAAAAGGAAATATAATGGGGAGTAAACAGCTAAGGACCTGCCACGCATGGCCTCACTAAAATCCGGAAAGAGAGACAGTTGAACCCTTCTGGCTGCTTCTAGAGGGTCCTGTCCGTCCCCCGCCCAACCCCCACTGGGGCTGTGTGTCACAGGTAAGTTTCCTTTGGATTCGCGCCCGTTTCTCAGCGACTTAGCTTTGCAGGGAGGACCTGCAGAATGTTCAGGAAATGCTGCATCTTGACTGGTTTCACAGCTAGCATATGGCTGGGCTGGAAGAAAAGTAAAAAAGACACAAAGAAGTTATTCACATCTTAGAGACCCAAAATAGCATTCGTGGCGCTGTTGGGCGTGCTGCGGAACACTCCCTCATTTTCAACGAGGAAACCAAAGCTCCAAATAGGCGGCTCTTCCAAACCCGCACGGGCTTCTGATTTGGATCGGACTCTGTGACGCTGATGGTATATTATTTGTAGAACAAAGACAGATCTGTTTGCTTACAGATCTTTTCTCAAAAAAAAAAAAAGCATTTTTTCCATGTTTATCGGAAGATTTAGCTATATTATAAAAACCCCCCTTTTGAAAAAGTAGTTGCTTGAAGCTGACGCTGTGACGTAACAGGTAAGTCGCCACCTGCGAGGCTGGTAGCCCCTAAGGGTGCTACTCCGTGTCCCGGTGAGGACCTCAGCATCAGAACCCCAACCATTTGCCCTTTGCTCCTTGCCGGCTGCGGTGTTTTCCGTTTTTGTGGTTTATGCTTTGCTTGCTTGGCTGTGGGGGGCTGCGTGAACTCCAGGCCTGACAGCCTACGTGACATATGGGCAGGTCACGCAGGCAGAGCCCTCCTCAGGCAGGAGCCCCTGGTGTGCTTTTTAGAGAAGACTTGCTCACTACCCCACAGCCTGCCAGTTTGTACTATTTCAAAGTTGCTCACTTCGAACCCACCAATAGAAGCCTGTTGACTTGCTCTTTTTAAAAGTTAACAGTTTAATTGATTAATCGTGACGGTGGAATTGTGGGGAATTCGCTGATAGTGTGTAAAAGCCCTGTGCTGTCCAACCTTGGGGCTGCCCAGTCTGAACTTGCTGTACTGGGGTTCGGCTGGGACCCAGGTTAGCCTGAATAAACCGCCCTTATGCCTCGGCTTCAGACTCCTGATCATTTCTGGGGATCTCAAATTCAGGGCACAACACCAGCTGCTCCACTTTTGAGTCAGCCCCTCTCTCCCCACAATGGCCTGGGGAAACAGCCTAAGTTGGCCCAAGTATTTGGGCCCCTGGCATGCGTCCATGTGGGAGACCCAGATTGAGCTCTTGTCTCCTGGCATCAGCCTGGCCCAGTGCAGGCCACCGCGGCCATCTGGGAAATGAACCAGTAGATACACTTGTGTGTGCGTGCGTGTGTGTGTGTGTGTCTCAGGAATTCTGGCTTTCGAGTAAATAGATCAATCTTGAAAAAGAAAAAGAAAAACTAGGTTCTATATTTCTCCAACCATCTGAATATCTTAAAATAGGAATTTCTGAAATTCAGCAGGAAACCCAATCGTGTTATTTTAAGGTGAACCTTTTGTAAGTACATTCAGAGTTTTAAGAAACAGAGTTGGCCAGCCAGCTAGAAGCCGCGCGTGTAGCCAGTCGGGTCTGATCTCTCTCATTCCATCCGTGACACTGTGGTCTTGTGTGTCTTCGTGGTGAGTTCTCATCCCAGTGCGTGGTACCTGCTTTAGTCTTGGCCTTGAAAGGTTGGAAGAGGGTGCGGGAGTCCCTGGTCTGCTTGCAGCCAGGCTTCCTGGTCCTGTGCATCCTGGCAGGTATTGGATGGTGACGGCTCAAGCACTGGGGTCCCTGCTGCCCTGCAGGGAGCTCCGGGATCAGTTCCTGCTGGGGCCCCTGCCGCCCTGCAGGGAGCCCCGGGGTGAATTACTGGCTTGTGGCTTTGGCTAGGCCTAGGCCTGGCTGCTGTGGGTGTTTGGGGACTGAACTAATGGGTGGAAAAAATCTCCTGTCTCCATTTCGAGGAAATAAAAGATGAAAAGAAACTTTTGAAGACATCCGTGTTGGGACCAGCAGTGGCGTATCAGACTCAGCCCCCGTCTGTGGCGCTGACACTCCATAAGGGTGCCGGTTTGAGTCCCGGATACTGCCCTTCTGATTCTGCTTCCTGCTAAGGCACCTGGGAAAGCAGAGAAGGATGGTCGAGCCCCTGCTGCTCAAGTGGGGGACCCAGATGGAGTTCCAGGCTCCTGGTTTCTGCCTGGTTCAACCTTGATCCTTGCACTCATCTGGAGTGTGAACCCACAGAAGGAAGATTCTCTGTCTCTGTACCCTGCCTTTCAAATCACTCGATCGAAAGCTGAAAACAAAGACAGGGTTTTGTTGGCTCAAAGGGCAAATTTGCTAACACTGCAAAGTTCTCTGTGGAGTTTTGCCTTCTGATATTCCAGCAGCAGGTGGGAGAGTCCCTGGCTCCCCGCAGCGCTGCCTACAGAAAGTAGAAGGTGCTTGTGGTGGTGAGGGCTGGACTGGGGCGAGCGCTGGGGGCTGGGAACTCAGTTTAGGTCCCCTTTGTGGGTGACAGGCAGCTGAGGACTTGAGCCACCGCCTCTACCTGCCAGGGATCCAAGCGGGTCACTCTGATGTGACGAGTGGTGGACTAGCCTGTATCTTTAGGGATCTTTGGCCAAACGCTTCCTCCTTCCACTGTATTTTCAGTACTGGGTGGAATGACCTCTTTTTTTTTAAATATTCATTTATTCATTAATTACATTGCATTACATGACACAATTTCATAGGTACTGGGATTCCCCCCCTTCACCCCAAACCCTTCCCCCATGGTGAATTCCTTCACCCTGATGCATAACCACAGCTCAAGGAACGACCTCTTTTATCACCCTATATTTTTACTTGTTTTGCTTTCAAATGAAGCGTATTGTCACGTTGTCTAGCTCTCAACCAAAATTGGGGTTTCTATTCATTTATAAATAACTTGGGGATTGGGGCATTAACTTCTTTTTGACAGCCTCCGTTTCTGTCCTTGGCATCCCCGCGCCATCTGGTGGCCATTTTGTGAAACAGCGGTTTTCTTCTTTCAAGGAACATTCCCGCGCCATCTAGTGGCCACGTTGTGAAACAGCGGTTTTCTTCTTTCAAGGAACATCTGAAGCCAAGGGCCTGAACATCTAATATCCCCCAACGTTGAGCCTTAGGCATTCCAGACGGAACATGCCAGAGCCCCTGCCATCAGAGCTTGAAGGGGGCTGGAGGAGCTTGTGTCAGCGTGGCTCTCTCACACCTGGAAGACGGGGCCGTGTGGTGGCAGGCAAACTTTCCCAGATACCGTCACGACTGGACCTGGCTTTCCAAGAGCCACCCGAGAGGGCTGGGTGGGAAGCGGGGCTGCCAGGTTACGAACTGGTGCCCATATGGGATCCTAGCGCTTGCAAGGTGATGGCTTTACCCACTAGGCTTTCGCACTGGACCCTGTCTTTTTTTTTTTTTTTTAAGATTTATTTATTTTTTATTGGAAAGGTAGAGACAGACACAGAGAGGAGAGACAGAAAGATATTCTTACAACTGGTTCACATCCCAAATGGCTGTAATGTGCAGAGCTGAGCCAATCTGAAGCCAAGAGCTTCTTCCAAATCTCCCAAGCAGGTGCAGGGTTCCAGGGCTTTAGGCCGTCCTCGACTGCTTTCCCAGGCCACAAGTAGGGAGCTGGATGGGAAGTAGAGCATCCGGGATTAGAACTGGTTCGCATATGGGATCCCAGTGAATTCAAGGTGAAGATTTAGCCACTAAGCCATCACACTGGTCCCAACTGATATTTTTAAACAATTTTTCTACCAGTTTAACAACTTTTGAATTCCAAGGTCTGATCCAGGATCCCACACTGCATTTATTATTTTTTTTCAATTTTTTTTAATATTCATTTATTCATTAATTACATTGCATTACATGACACAATTTCATAGGTACTGGGATTCTCCCCCTTCACCCCAAACCCTTCCCCCATCATGAATTCCTTCACCTTGATGCATAACCACAGCTCAAGTTCCGTTGAGATTCCCTAATTAAAAGTTTACACCATACAGAGTCCAGCATCCCACTTGTCCAGTTCAAGTTCAACGGCCTCTTAGGGAGGCCCTCTCAGGTTTGTAGGCAGAGCCAGCAGAGCGTCACCTCGATCAATTAGAAGCTCCAACATATCATCAGCAACAGTCCAGGTATGATGAGGCTGGTGCAGAGTCCACTGATTGACATAGTCCGTCTTAGGGTTTCCCCTTGTCCAGTTTTCCGCTGGAAGCATAAAGCTGAGGTGGTTGATTCATCTACTCCATTTTCCATCTTTTCTTGGTTAATGCTTTGATTCCTCCATTTTGTTCAGAGGAATCCCCCTAAAAAAAAAAAACTTTGAGGCATTCCCAGTCTAGGCTCCTACATGTGCTACTAGTAAGCACAGTGCTTGCCACCGTCCATCACTCTGATCAGCTGATGGTTTTAACCCCTGGGTTGGTTCTCTTCTGAGCCCCGACCTCTATTGGAACCAATGAGTATCGCATCTCTCCCCGGCTCTGCCCATCACACTCTCGTCCCTCACTCCTCACCAGTGGGAGGAGTGCTGGTCGGGTGTTGCATTCCCTACTGGCACAGGCCATTTCCCCACACTGCATTTAGTCCTCGTGCCTCCTGGAGACGGAATCAGAAACTCTGCGTTTTCTTGTCTTTCGTGACCTAAGCACTTTTGCACAGCAGTAACGTTGCAGACCGCTCCTCATGGTCGGAAGGCACTCATACTTTTTTTTTTTCCTTGCTAGGAGCGACCTTGTGTCCTGTTTAGTGCACTGTGGTGGGAGGCCGAGGGGACCCTTTGCCCTAAGACTGATCACATTGCTTCCCATTACTTGGGAGTGATGTGTGCCGCCCTTCTCCCCTGTAAACTTTATGTCTCTCCTTTTTGTACTCAATATCCCCGAACCTCTGGGTCGCCCCAAGGCCATCTTCTCCTCCAGCTCTTGCCTGCCAATGGCTGCATTGCTGGCGCAGCTCGTCTGCAGGTTAGCCCTGCGGCTTTTGCTGGAAGTCAACCTTCATGAAGATACTTCAGCCCTGTCTCCTCCCTGGGATTCGTGCATTTATTTAGCTCAGGATGAAAGCATGTTTATTTCGTTTTATTTGTGGATTAACACGCACTATCACGAGCCTTTTAATTCTTTGACAATTGGCTGGGTGGTCCAAAAGCATGAGGTTGTGGTTGACTTTGAATTTTTTCTGATTACAAATGAGGTGGAGCATGGTTGGCTTGGCTCGTTGTGGCCTCTCTGAAGTGCTTATAGCAGATTTTAGTAATAATAATAAAAACCATCTTGTTCTCATTTCTCAAAATCAGGCCTGTGGAAAGTCGGCCTGCGGCATCCCCAGGGCCTGTCTATAATAAATGAAATGCAGTTTCATGGTTTTCTATAACCATAGATGGCGTGCTGATGGGGCCTGTTGGGATTGGGATTCCTGGGAGCAGAGAAGGGGTGCAGCCTGGGGCACAAGGTTAGGGGTGGGCCCTGTGGGAGGAACCAGAGCTGGGCCTGTGGAGAGTTTGCCGAGTCCACGTGGGTGTGTCCACATTCATGTGTTGGACAATCGATCCTTGGATATGTGTGGGGAGGCGGGGGCTCTAGGGAGCTGTTTAGATTACAAGGCTGAGTCATCCTGGAGTAGACTCATGCCCTTATAAAAGGCTCCAGTGGGAGCAGGTGTTATGGAAATTGACCCCCAGAGACACTTAGCCACTTGCTGAGAGAAGAACCTTCAGTTTCCTCTGTAACAGCTGGGCCCTGACGGATGACTCTCTGAGGTTTATACAGAACAGTTGCATGAGCTATTTTAAGCAGTGGTGGGGGCAGGCGAGCAGGACACATGTGGCTTCTTCTCTGTTCCACATTTGCTCTTACCCCTATGGGTGCTTCTCCTGTTGAAACGCAAGTCAGGGAGCTTGCGCAATGGCTTAGCTAGCTAATCCTCTGCCCGAAAGTGCTGGCATCCCGTATGGGTGCCAGTTTGTATCCCTGCTGCTCTACTTCCCATCCAACTCCCTATTTACAACCTGGAAAAGCAGTAGAGGACAGCCCGAGGCCTTGGGACCCTGCACCTGCATAGGAGGCCAGAAGCTCCTGGTTTCAGATTGGGTGAGCTCCAACTGTGGTGGCCACTTGTGGAGAGAACCAGTGGATAGAAGATCTTTCTGTCTCTCCTCCTCTCTGTACGCCTGCCTTTCCAATTAAAAAAAAAAATGTCATGCACCAGGTATGTTAGAGTGGCTGAGGGGAACGTGGTCAGGAGGACGCGAGGGTCAGCCTGGGGTTACAGTGTGTAATTGTACTGGATCTTTCTAGATGGCTCTGGTTGTACATCACAACATGGCAGAACTTGGAATCTTGACTCCAGGGAAGGGTGAGGAACGAATGGCGCACCCAAAAGTGTATCTGGGTGGTCTAGGGAAGTGGGAGTGACTTGAACAATGTGGGCCAGACTATCTTGTGTCACCAGGTCAGATGGGTCTGGCAAACTTCAGCCCTCTCCTGCCGATACCACCTCCGTGTCCAGCCTACATGACCTGGTTAGTCCAAAGCTAGGAACCAGGAGCTCCTTCCGGGTCTCTTGTGGGTGCAGAGGCTCGAAGCTTTGAGCCTTCCTCTGCTGCTTTGCCAGGCCATTAGCAGAGCTGGACTGGGAAGTAAAGCAGCCAGGACATGAAGTGGTATCCACATGGGATGCCGGCGCCACAGGGGAAGGGTTAGCTTGCTGTGCCACTGATCCCTGCTTTTATTTATTTATTTTTTAAAGATTAATTTACTTTGAAAGTCAGAGTTACACACACACACACACACACACACACACACACATAGACACCCACTGGTTTACTCTTCAAACGGCCAGCACTGGGCCAACCAAGCCAGGAGCTTCATTGTGTTCATCTTGGCCTCCCATGAGGGTGACAAGGGCCCCAACATTAGCGCCAACTTCTACTGCTTTTTCCAGACAGTCAGCAGAGAGCTGGAAGTGGAGCAGCCCGGACATGAACCAGCACCCATACGGGGGGCTAGCATTGCAAGCGGGGACTTCACCCACTGTGCTCCAATGCCGCCTCTCAAAATACTGTTGCACCAAAGGAACTTACCTATTCATCCCCCATTTCCACAGACACCCCGAGGTGCCCCGAAACATCTTCATGACCTTTCTCCTGTATATTGTTCACATCTTTAACACCGAGTGTTCATTAACATAGATTTATAGTTATTGCTTTATGCTTTTGTCTTAAAAAGGGAACAAGTTTCCATTGGCTTTTTAAAAAAGACTTATTATTTTTACTGGAAAGGCAGATATACAGAGAGGAGGAGAGATAGACAGGAAGATCTTCCATCTACTGGTTCACTCCACAAGTGGCCACAACGGCCGGAGCTGTGTCGATCCGAAGCCAGGAGACCGGAGCCTCTTTTGGGTCTCCGATGCAGGTGCAGGGTCTCCGATGCAGGTGCAGGGTCCCAAGGCTTTGGGCCGTCCTCAACTGCTTTCTCAGGCCACAAGCAGGGAGCTGGATGGGAAAAGGGGCAGCTGGGATTAGAATTAGTGCCCATAAGGTCCTCCCTCCTGATCACTGGCAAGGCGCCATCTCCACTTCCGACCGTCATCATTTCTAACAGGAAGTCTTCAGTATTTTTTTTTTTTAATCTTGTGTTCCTTTTCACCTAATGTGCGTATTTTTCTCAGGCTGCTTCTAAGATTTTCTGTCCAAATGTAGCTTTTCAGAAGTCAATGTTTTGATGTCTCAGTGCTGTTCTCAGGTCAGAGTTTATAGTTGTCACTGTGTATCCTCTTTCTGGGATTCTAACTACACATATGATGTCACACTTAGTATTCATGGGTAAGTGAAGCTTCTGTTCCTTTAAAAATTTTGTATCTTATTTCTTCCTTATATTCCATTTTCAGTAATCGAGATGTGTGTGGTTAAGGTATTGGCCTGTTTTTTTTTTTAAGATCTATTTATTTTTATTGGAAAGTCAAATACAGAAAGTCAAATTAGAAATAGAGGACAGACAGGAAGATCTTCCATCTGATGATTCACTCCCCAAGTGGCCACAATGGCTGGAGCTGTGCCAATCCGAAGCCAGGAGCCCAGAGCCTCCTCTGGGTCTCCCATGCAGGTGCAGGGTCCCAAGACATTGGGCCATCCTCTACTGCTTTCCCAGGCCACAAGCAGGGAGCTGGATGGGAAGTGGAGCTGCCGGGATTAGAACCGGTGCCCATATGGGATCCCAGTGCATTCAAGGCAAGGACTTTAGCTGCTACGCTATTGCTCTGGGCCCTCTTTTTAAATTCTTATTGTTATTTTCCATGATTCAGTTTTGTAGGCACAGGGGTTCCTTTCTCCCCATCCCCCCCAACTTATCACAGTAGTATAATCTCTTAGGAACAGTTACAAATTTAACTTTCTGCTGTTTACATGTATCACGGCATTGTAGATTTGAAAACAAAATGGAGTTCACATGGCTCATTGCTAACTGCAATACCTTTGGCTTTGGTAACTTCTGCTTTGCTTGCTTGGCTCTGCAACTGTGGTGAGTGTGTGAGCTCACAGGCTGGGCCCTCTACTTGGCCTTCGGCACACAGAGCTCTCGGTTCCCAGGAACCGAGGGCTGGGTCTGGTTATCTCACAGGCGGCGTCAAGGCCTCAGTCAGGTTATCTTGACTACTGGATTGGAGAAGAGCCAGGCAAGGGTGGTACACCCACAGCAAGCTTTTGTAAACCGCCCCTATAAAAACCCTGCAAATCTGTTATTTTGGGCCACACCCCATTAAGGGGTGTTGGTCCTGGTCGGTTGGTCGATTGCTTTATCTCTCAATGTAATAAAATTATGGTGAGTGTAACACTCTGTTTTAGTGGTCGAATAGTTAGTTGCAACAGCATGGTGAGTACAGGCAGGTAGACAATCCTGCACTGTAAAGGTCTTTTTAAATGTTTCATTGGGAGTTCCACTTTGATTTGGGAGTATATGCAGGTCTTTTTGCATGCTGCTCTCCATGATAGTTTGTCTGTGAGAATATATGCATACGCTTGATTACCTATATCTATTTATTTTGTGCTTTCATGAAGGTTGTCTTATATCAGAGAGAACATCTGATATTTCTCCTTTTGGGACTGATTTATTTATTCATTTTTTAAAGATTTACTTTATTTTCATTGCAAAGTCAGACATACAGAGAGGAAGAGACAGAGAGGAAGATCTTTCGTCCGATGATTCACTCCTCAAGTGACCACAACAGTTGGTGTTGCGCTGATCCAAAGCCGGGAACCAGGAACATTTTCCGGGTCTCCCATGTGGGTGCAGGGTCCCAAGGCTTTGGGCCACCCTCGACTGCTTTCCCAGGTCACAAGCAGAGAGCTGGATGGGAAGTGGGGCCGCCAGGATTAGAACCACTACTCATATGGTTCCCCGGTGTGTGCAAGGCGAGGACTTTAGCTGCTAGGCTACTATGCCGGGCCCAAAAATAAATAACTCTTAAAAAAAAAAAATACAGTCCAGTGCGGTGGCCTACCGGCTTAAGTCCTCTCCTTGAACGTGCCGGGATCCCACATGGATGCCAGTTCTAATCCTCCCGTCAGCTTATATATCTGGAACTCCAGGACAGTGACACACGCTGAGGAGCCAAGCAGGGTTTCAGCTTATGAGACACATTTCCCTACCGCCGAGGGTCGGGCTGTCTGCCTCCTGCACCAGCCAATGCATGTACTGTGGATGTAGCTGCCTGGTCAGTCCCACGTCCAGTCCAGGTTCTCACACAAACCAGCAGGTACTACAGCCTAGACCAGTCCAGCCCACCCCCCGTCCCAGTTCTTATGTGCGTTGTGGGTGCTGTGGCCTAATCACGGTGACCCCTGTGAACTGCTACAATGCCTGCTCCCAGCCCCAGCTCTTGCAGGCTTGGGTGTGGCGGCCTAGCAGGGGTGTCCCCACAGTGCTCCTACCAAGCCCATTCCCAGCCCTGGTTCTTACTAATATACACTCCTTTAGTGGCTGAGATGAATTCACCCTGAACGGCTGTTCTGTCTCACCTCCACCCCAGATGAAACACAGGAAGAGGTTCTCAGATGCTAGCACATCCCATGGGGACTTCTGGGAAACAGTCCACACCAGAGAGCTGATTCCTTTAAGCCTGATTTCACAGGTGCAGGCAGATGCAGACCCAGTTCCTGCCTGGCCTTCCAAGATCCACATGGGGAAACAGAGAACTCACAGGCTTGGCTGGGAGTTGGCAAACCTGGTGGTAAGGGACTGAGGTGCTGATGGCATGGGTGTGCGGAAGGTCAGCTGTCTGGGACTGTCGCCTGCCAGTGCAAGCTAGCAGGGCCGGAATGGTGGCAGCACTGGCTGGTCTGACTCCGCCCCTGGCTTTGTGCAGCCAGGACCCTACTCTGGAATGAAGAGAATATGCTGCAGCTTCTTGGAGCATCACCTTTACTTAAAGATTTGCAATTTCTCTATTAAATTGTCTTTTATATGGAAAGTTTTTTGTGTAAATAGAGAACAATGCAGATCATAGGCACATTCTAAATCAAGAGTTCTACTTTTAAGTGTTTTGAGGGATCGTTGGCAGATCAGTTTGAAACATGGACCGGAGCAGCAGCTTTGGGCTTGGCCAGGCACGAGGCGAACGCCGAGTCCGGAAGGAGGCAGGTGTCTTAAATCCTGGGTCCGACTCTGCCAGTCCTAATTTTGTCACTGTTTTAAATTAGTGAGGATTACTCCTCAAAGGCCTGCAATGGCTGGGCCCGGGCTGACTGGAAGCCAGGAGCCAGGGCCTCAATCCGGATCTCCCACAGGGATGACAGGTGCCCAACACGGGAGCCACCACTGCTGCCTTGGGAAGCATTTATGCGCCTGAAACTGCGGTCCGAGGCAGAGGTGGATGGTGGGATGCAGGCATCTTCACAGGTGTCTCAGCCACGCGGCCAGACACCCACCCACCCCACGACTCCCACTTTCCCAAGAGGAAAAAGCATGGACCTTGTCTAAGATCCTGTGCAGTCAGTCATGCTACTGGCCTTATTTGAAATTACACACATTTTCTGCTCTCTGAGAATTCAGTCCTAAAGCCACAGGTGGTTCTGGATTTGGGGCTTAGAACCTTAGCAGGGTCCGGAGGGTAGTTCAGAACATGTTGGCTGGATGGCCGCGGCCACAGCTTGGTGGAAGACATTCCATGCTGAGGGATGGAGCAGCCTGGGTGCCCACCTTTGCAGGGTTAGAGGGGGTGTCCACACAGGAGCCCGCCAGGCATGGGGTTCCTGAGCAGGTGCAGAGGCCTGTGAGGGTGCATGCTGGTGAGTGGAATATGTCCACAGGGCGGAAGGGGCGTCGCGGCAGCAGTGACATGAGCCTGCCCCAGTGACTGACAAAGTAGGTAAGTATGTCAAGGGCAACAGGAGCCGTTGTGGGCAGAGCAGGACATGGGAGCTGCTAGAAGGAACTTGTGGCATCACGTGTAGTCAGAGGTCGCTGCGGCTCTCCAGAGCCGAGGGCACACCTGGTAGGACCAGGCAGGCATGTGCACACCACGGCTGGCACGGATGGCAGCCAAGACTGTTCACTCAGCTACCGAACATACCAGGCAGGAGCCGGAAACATCAGAGCTCAGACCCAACTCTCCCCACAGCCCCGCTGCACCCTGCTCTGGGGGGCTCTCAGGGTCGTCTCTGTGTCCCTGAGACCCTCCGAGGGTCAGGACGTCAGGAGCGCCCCGAGAGCCCCGTTGTCACTGAGCTGACGCACTGAGACACGCACAGGGTTTTTCCTTTGGGGTCAGGGGTCTGTCTTCCAGCACTCTCTCCCGGTCACAAGCCTTGCTTCCCTCTCAAGGGGCCCCTTACATGAGGCACCTGTTGCCTGGGCTCTGTGAGATCAGCAGAGCCCGGCTCTCTGAAGGGTTAAGCTTCCCGGAAGGAACGCAGCAGATCTGACCTTGTCTTGTTTATTGGACATACCGACCCTGCGGAAAGGGAACTCAGTTCTGAGACAGGAGAGGGGCAGAGCAGTGCCGCTCGGCTCCCGGCCTGGGCGTGCTCCGGTGGGGAGATGTCACTTGTAAAACTCGTGCTCCTGCTCGTCTTTCTTGATGACTGTCTTGTAGGCCTTCTCGAAGTCCTTGGCCAGGACAATGTAGCGGTTCTCGCGCACGGCCAGCATGCCGCTCTGTTGGGGAGTGAGAGTGGGGGTGTGAGGGCAGTAAAGGGCCCACGGCCTAAGGGAGCCACCCGAGAGGGTGACAGCGCTGCCACGAGCGGCCTTCCCATGCCCTCTGCCCAGGGCTGCAGAGGTCGCCGCTCACCTCCTGACAGATGGAGTTGATGTCAGCTCCCGAGATCTTATCCGGCCGGGCCACGTCTGTGGTGCTGCATTAAGGAAGCTGCTCCCTGCGTGGTGGGGTGAACACCTGGGGTGGGAAGGCTTCTTGGATCCCGTCTGGCATCACCCCTCCTAGCCCCTTGGCAGCCTGTTCCCCCTGCCCCCGCACCCCACAGCTGGGCTGTGGTGATGGCAGTGGTAGAGTGGAGGATGAATGCCACCTGGGACCCCTGCCCTCGCCCGGAGCAGGATACAGTCTTCCAGGTCGACCTCCTCCGACAGGTTCATCTTGCTGGTGATGGTGGAGAAAATCAGCCTCTTCTGGCGGCGGTCGGGGAGCGGAAATTCAATCTTGCGGTCCAGGCGTCCTGGCCGCAGCAGGGCGGGGTCCAGGGTGTCTGCTCTGTTGGTGGCCATGATCACCTGGCATGGGGGGAGGGGAAAGGCCAGCTCACATGGCTGCCACCCACATCCCCCTTCTGGTCATGAGACCTGCCCCTTACGTGCCAGGCCCTGCTTATCCTCCAGGGCCCACACCATATCTCCCTCTGCGCATCCCGACCCCCAACCTTAACATTGACGTTCTGGTCGAATCCATCCATTTGATTGAGCAGCTCCAGCAGGATTCTCTGCACCTCTCTGTCAGCTGGACACGAGACCCCCAGTCAGTCTTGGGCATCCCTAGGCTGCCCCACAGGGTCGCCTGAGGCCCCAGGCCTGGCGTGGCTGTCACTCACCCCCTGTCTGGGCGTCGAATCTCTTGGTGGCAATGGCGTCGATCTCATCTATGAAGATGATGGCAGGTGCATTCTCTTTGGCCAGGCGGAACACGTCCCGGACCATGCGAGGGCCCTCGCCCAGGTACTTCTGTACAAACTCGGAGCCCACGACCCGGATAAACGCAGCTGATGGCGGGAGGACAGGGTTAGATGGGGACAGGCCAGCCACCCGTGGGGGCCTGTCCTCTTCCTGAAGCTGCCAACTCTTTCAAGATGTCCAGATTCTCCCAGGGCACTCACTCCTGGTTGGCTGGGCCACAAATCTAGCCCCACGCAGCAGTCCCCTGCCTGGGCCCCCACAGTGCTGCAGCTGCGCACACCGTACACCGCCCACCCAGGGCAGGGTTCACCCACTACTTGAACAGAGATCCACACGTTAAGACATCACACAAGCCCCTCACAAGCTCCGAGATCCCACTGTGTACCAGGTTGCTTTCTGTACCCTGAAGGAGTCACAGTGTTCTGCTGTGACTGCCAACTGTCCATGGCAGGCGACTGAAGACCAACAGGCTGGCCTAGGCCTTCCCTTTGTTTTGCCTCATGCTGTCTCCGTGACTGGATGTGTGTGGACTGGGACAGCCCCAGGACTCACCTCAGCCACAGGAGAGGACACAGTGAACACACACAGGCTGGATGGCTTCATGCCATCAGCTGGGAGCCAAGTAAGGTGGCAGTCCTGCCTGCTCACTCCCCAAACTCCTGGACCAGGGCGTCCCCCCTCCCAGTCCCTGCGTTGGCCACTGGCCACCCCAACCTCAGGGTTTCAGACTTTCTGCTCCAAGCACGCCTCAGCCACCTTGCTGTGACACAGCCAACCGGCCACTCCGCCAGAGTCTGCCCTAACCCACAAGAAACTTACATCTCTGCCTTTGGAGTGGCCTCATCCCACACAGCCTGTGTGTCCCTTCTCCTTCCTGCCCAGGCTGGGCAGGACTTCTGCTGGCTCCTCTCCCAGGAAACCGTCCCAGCTGCCCCGATCCCAGGGAACTGGCTGCACTCAGCATCCGCCCCCACTTGGCCCCTTTGCCTCTGCCAGAGACTGGTCGCTCTCTGGCCCTGAGACAGAAGATGGAGCCCAGAGTCCAAGTCCTCCAACTTTCATCCCTGCTCGGCTGAGCCTGGAACATAGCGCAGGGCAAAGAACCGGACGGCAAAATGAGAAAATCAGAGGTGACCAGGGTTGCAGCACCACTCAGTGTGGTGATGGGACAATGGGGAATGTGGGAGAAGGGTAACAGAGAATTCATTCTCTTTCAAATTATTTTCAGGAAATACTTTTAAAAAGTTTAAAAACTAGATACATTGCCTGATCGTAGAACTCAAATAATGAAGATGTTTAAACCAAAAGAACACACACATATAAAACACTACACTGCAGAGAAAAAAAAGGGGGGGCCCACTAGTAGGCATCTTGGACGCTAACCACAGCCCCCCGCCTGTGCCCCCATGAGGCTTTCCTCGCCAGTCGGTCACCCCTGCAACGCCCTTCCCAACACGCCTTGCACCACTCTTCCTGCTTACCCTCATGGCAACCCCCGTCCCTGGGGTTCACTGAGACCAGGGAATCCACAGAGCAGTTATGAAACTGACCTCTGTGGTTAGTGCGGGACCAAATCTTGGTCCTTGTTTACCATCTGGTGGCCCTGAGCCAGTTCTGTAACTTCGCCTTTTTATGTGTAAGATGCCCATCATGCTGGAGGGCTGCTTATTAACCAGGAACACCTGTTCCCACCATCAGTGGCTAAGGACCTACCACCATGCACCCCACACAGCCACCACAGGGCTGCCAGAGAACAGGCCAGCCAGGCACCACCATGGATTCCTGTCTCCATGGCAAACCCTCTCCGCTGGCCTTGGCACTTCAGCTCCACTGTCCACTGTCACAGCCCCAAAGATCAGAACAGCTCAGCTCCCTGTCAGCAGCCACAGCTCTTCTCCCCCCTTCCCCCACCCCGCTGGTGCTCAGTCCCGGTGCCCCAGAGACCTCCTTCCCCAGTCAGGGAACTGCTTCTCTCAAGTGGTCCTTCTGGGTTTCCCCTTTCCCTTGTAACATAAACGCCTGAAGGACGAGACCTCAGTGTTGCCTGCTGGCGCACGGCAGGCACTTGGTAGATACCAACTTGTTCCTGTATCTTGTCAGGAGCTGAACACTCCAGGGAGCCACCAGCCTGCCTTCCTGCTTCTCCTCATGTCATGCCTTTCTTTTGCCAAGTCTGGCTATGGTAGACTCCAGGGGCTGAGCTATGGTATACACACTCTAGTGACTTCCAGATCTCACCCATGGCCCAGCTGGCTGGGGGACAGACACAGACCACCCTGCCTGGGGTTCCAGTTGAGGGCCTCTTGCCCCTGAAATCCCCCAATTCAAGTCCCTGACCCTCCCCCCACCCCTGCCTGTGATGCCGTGAGGTCACCAGGGCCCGCCAGCTACCCGAGCCACCACCTCTCTCTTGCCCACCAAGCCTGGTCGGTTAGGAGAGCATCTACCTTCTCTCTTGGGCACCTGCCTGGGGCTCCTGCCTGGGGCTGGCCCTGGGGCAGAAGTCCTCTTGTCCCTCTGCGTGGAGCCTGCCCAGCACAGCCTCTCCATAGGCAGTCACACATGTTCTGAGGCTGAGCACCTGCTCACCCGCAGCTGGCAGGCAAGCAAACGAGAAGAGACACGCAGAAGGTCCTGCCCTTGGGGTCCTCCAAGTATGGTCCTTTCCCACCTCTGGGTGCCAGAGGATACATGCTCAGAGCCCTCTCCCTCCTCCGTTCTCCATAGGCCGCCCCGCCTGACCTCATTTCCTGCCCCTGGGGGTCCCAGCCTCCTCTTGCCCCGAGGCCTGTGCGCCAGGTGGTCTCCTCCCCGGCGGCTCACCCTGTCACACAAGCATCACCTCTGAGACCCCTGCCCAGCCTGTTACTCTGCATCTTCTCGCCCGGCTGAGCTGTTCTCATGCGTCCAGGGCCTAAGACACATCGCCATGCCCCGCCCATCCGTTCGTTCCAGCACTGCCATGGTGGAGGGCGGCGCCTCTGTGAGGAATGGGATGCTGCTCTGTTGCTGCAGCGCTCCCAGCACCTGGAACACATCCGAGCACACAGCAAGCACGTCTCGTTCCCTAGCCGAGGCATCTGCGCCTTCTAGCACGAGCCGGCAGAGGAAAAGCTGAAGACAGCGCCAGGCAGACAAGGAACCACAGCGATGGCCAACGCCTCCTGCCCGCTCACCACACGCCCAGCATGCCTCCTGCTGATTTATTATCCACGTGATTTATGGATCCCTCTTGAAAAACAGGAGCTGCAGTGACCTGTATCCCTCGCTCATGGGGGAACTCACTCAAGGGGCAGCATGTGAGTGGTGGGCAGGGCAGCCAGCTTGCAAGCTCAGGCCATCTTCCATTCTAGCTCAGCTCTCACACAGGCTGTCTGGGACCCACCAAGTTCAACTCTGACTACTGACTTGTCTGTCATGGGACAGACTCGGTATCCGTCCTGAGGACACAGAGGCACGAGCAGGCCTGTAGAGCCAGGGGAGAGGCGTGCCTGTGCTGTGGGCCCAGTGCCCTAGTGGGGATCCTGTGTCTGGGGGCTACCTGGGGAGCCAGGTGAGAAGGGCAGGTCAGAGCATGGGGCTCAGACGCAACGCTCACCTGTCGTGTGATGTGCCACGGCCTTGGCCAGCATGGTCTTTCCACAGCCGGGTGGGCCATACATGAGGACGCCTCGGGGAGGGTCGATGCCGATCTGCAACCCGGAGCAGCAGAGGCAGATTAGCACGAGAGGCAGTCCCTCAGTCTTGACCCTAATCCCAGCCCTAGCCTCAGTCCCGGCTTCTGCAGGGCCTCAGCCACCTCACCTGCTTGTAGAGCTCGAAGTGTGTGAGTGGTAGCTCCACGGCCTCCCGCACCTCCTGCTTCTGGATGTCCATACCACCAATGTCTGCATACATTACATCAGGCTTCTGGTCTGGGGGGAGAGCAGAGCTGGGGCTCTGGGACTAGCCCTGGGTAGGGAGAGTATCCCTGAGGATCCTTGGGCATGGGCTTCCCCTGCTGCTGACCTGAGGTGAGCATCATGATGCTGCTGTCAGCCTCGGGGGGCAGCACGTCCACCAGCGCATTGCTGTGCTTGTGCAGGGCCACAGAGGCGTTGGGCTTGAGCAGCTCCCGGTCGATGGTGCTCAGGATACGCACATAGTAGTTGGAGCCTGGGGAGAGCAGAAGGGAAGACATGGGGAAGATGGGAGGGGCCAGCACTCCACTCCAGCCTGCCCATCTCTCTCCACTCATGGCCAGACAGGCCCCTCTCAGTCACCACCTGGTCTCCTCCCGTCCATCCCACACGGCATACCGGCAACATCCTTGCCTGGCTCTTGCTGGGCTCTTGTCCTGCCTTCCAATGAGTTTTTCCTGGCTATCCCCAAGGTTTCTATCATTTCCTGGGTCCCTACACACCCTCAGCATCCAGCTGCTCTTGCATCTGTGTCAAGGAGACCCCCGTTCTCTGGTCCCCAGCCTCACCCTGACCCTTCCTCCCTTGTCCTCCATGGCCCATCAGTCACTATAATCTTCCACCTGAGCTCTGAGTCTCCTCTCCCTGACTCAGCCCCAGCCTCTTGGGCTCAGTTCCTGGTCATCAGGCCTCCACATTTATGCTAGTGTTGCAAGTTCAAGCCCCCTTCTGATAGCCAAGCCTGGCCACCCAGGAGGCTGCACACCTCCCTGTGGCCTGCTGCACTGCCCCCCAGCTCACCTACCATATTTACTCTCCCAACAAGGCACCACTGCAGGGAGAGCCCCACTCGCTCCCACATTTCCCTCTCCTCACATCTCAGCATTTCAATTTCAGGCTGTCACATAGAGCTGCCTACAACCCTTATAAGAACACAGCTTGGGTGTGGGGGAAGCTGGCATCGTGGTGTAGTGAGTTAAGCTGCCTCCTACAACAATTAACATTCGATATGGGCACCAGTTCCGAGTCTGGCGTGCTCCCCTTCCAATCCAATTCTCTGCTAATGCACCTGGGAAAACAGCGGAAGATGACCCAAGTGCTTGAGGGGGACAGGAATGGGGGAAGGGAGAAGGGCTTCTGCCATTCACTTGGGAGACCCGGGAAGAAGCTCCTGGGTCCTGGCTTCAGCTTGGTTCAGTCCCCAGATGTTGCAAGCATTTGGGGAGTGAACCAGAGAAAGGAAGCTATGAGTCTTACTGCCTGTCCCTGCTTCTCAAACATGTGAAGTAAAAACAGAAATGCTAGGGGCCAGCACAAAGGCTCACTGGCTAACCCTCCACCCGTAAGCACTGGGATACTATATGGGTGCCAATTCATATCCCAGCTGCTCCACTTCTTATCCAGCTCCCTGCTTGTGGCCCGGGAAAGCAGTAGAGAATGGCCCAAGGCCTTGGGACCCTGCACCCATGTGGGAGACCCAGAAGAAGCTCCTGACTCTGGTTGTGTGGTCATTTGGGGAGTGAATCAGTGGATAAAAGATGTAAATCTTCCTTTCCAAATAAAATCATGACCCACCTGTGGTGGAGCCCACGATGGCTGTGTTCTGGTCCACGGCCTCCAGGAACTGCCCGATGACCAGCGGGATGCTCTGGATGCGTTTCACCTCCTCCTGGGCATGCAGGAATTCCTTCTTCAGGTTCTTCTGCTCGTCCTTGATGTACTCCTCCTGCACCTCCAGGAACTCCAGCTCCTGCTGCAGCTTCTGCCAACACACAGGAGGCCGCGGGGTCAGCGGCAGCTCTGAGGGGCACAGGAGGGCAGGCTGGGCTGGCCCTGGGCAGGGGGAGCAGAGGATGGGTGCCAGGCTGCAAGAGCAAAGGACAATGGGCACAGCCTGTTGCAGGGCCCCAGGCTGGAGAAGTGGAGGATGGGGGTAGAGGTTGGGGCAGGGAGCAGGTCTGGGCTGGGGGAGCGGAGGACGGCAGGCTGGCCCATAGCAGGGGCCATGTATACCTTGTAGCGGCTATACAGGTCCTCCAAGTCCTCCGGCTCAGGACCCAGGAACGACAGGCCCGTCTGGGGCCGGGACACGGAGAGAGCTGGGATTTCATCCTAGATCAAAGGAGAAAAACAAAACTCAGGCTGGACGAGAAGGAACCCTCCCACTTGCCCAGCCCTGAGGACATGCCGGAATCCTGCAGTCCTTTACAAGCACATCCTGGAGTCCTCGTGGCCCCCATGGGCTCCGGGTGACACCTGCCCCTTCCACGTTCACCCATACACATCTTCTGCTTTCCCAACAAGCTCGGAACACACCCCAGTGTCCCCCAAAACCTCCAACTGGGGTCAGACTGTCACACGAACTCCTTACAGGACCTTAGTGTGCCCCCAACCCTCATTCCACTGGTTCCTGGTGTCACGTGTCTCTTTCCCGGGCGGGTCGTTGACGTCATCGCGCCTCCAAGCCTCCCTCCCATCCCTTACGTCACGGGCTACCACCTCACACTACACCGGGGTACCTCTTCTGCCACCACAGTCTACAGAACCCGAGTCAAGCAGCCCCCCGCCGGGCCAGCCCATCAGTCTCCACCATCACGCACGACCCCAGCCCCGCTGCCCCCAGCTCCGCATCGAGGCCTCCTCCCATCTCACCCCCAGACCCGAGCCGGGATCCACACCGTGACTCAGCACAGCCCGACTCAGGTCCGGCTCTCTCCCCCCAGCAGCCTGGCCCAACCCGCAAAGTCCAAATCTCCTGCCCGCGGCACCTGAGCCTTCTCCACCAAGATGCCGATTTCCTCCATAGTGACCAAGCCGGTCTCTGTGTGGCCTGGCCTGGGCCAGTCACGGCTTCCGCTGCCGACACCGGAAGTCCCTGCGATAGGAGGCTTCTGGGAAACGTAGTTCTAAGGTGTAGGGCCTAGAGGGCTGGAAGGGCTGCCTACGGTGACAGGCAGGGAGGGCCTCGGCTTGTGGACTCCGCCCTCCAAGGCATGCTCATGCGCAGTCCGTACCCCGCGAGCGCGAGGGCAGGGCCGGTGCGGCGCGCGTGCGCAGTAGTGCTCAGTGATGCCGCCTTGGTCTTTCCCGCCAGTAGGTGGCGGAGTGTGTTGGTGTTTCAACCCCGGGAATTTTCAGGAATCGATTGGAACGCGGCCGAGTTCTCTTCGCTCTCATTTAGCGGCAGCGCTGGAGCAGAAGCTTCGAATCGGATTCTTCAGAAGGGGACTTTATAGAGTCTCCTCTTGGGCTGCCCCCAGAATTGCGTGTCTCGCGGAGGTTGGAAGGCCCAAGCCAAGTCACCTTAGGGTGACTCTTGAGGCGCCCCAAGCCCAGCGGACCGCGAGGATGCCCTCTTTGGGGCTGTTTTGTTTTGAGGTGGCGCGTGCCCAGGGTTTGGGTCACACGGGAGACTCACAGACCTGGGCTAGGTCTTGAGCTTCAGCCCTCCAGGTACGACTCCTCTCAGGGAACAGGTGGAGAGCCACAAAGCCACCGGGCATGATCCTGGAGGCCCCGGGGCAGAGAGCCCGGGTCTGTGTGTCCCCGGGAACCCGTAATGCAGCCTTGCTGAGGCACATTCACTCTCATCTGTATTTTCTTACCGTCCCACCAGCTGTGTACACACCTGATGTTGGGGGTCCGAATGCACCTGTCCCCTAACTCTGTATTCTTGGTCTTAGGGGAGCCTGATCTTAAGGCTCAGACGGCAGACAGGGCAAAGGTGACTGCTGCTCAGTGCTGGTCCAGTGCTGCGGGAACCCGGATCTGAATGGGATCACGTCCCTGCCTGCCTTGGTTCAAGTTCCAGTGTTTTTATTTCTCAAAATAAGAAAAACAACAATAATGAAAAAAATTTTTCCCTCTGAATGGACAAATGGTCTTCTGGGACTCTACCTAATATGGAAAAGGCATCCAGGTTTTTCTTCTTTTAAGATTAATTTCTTTTTACTTGAAAGGTGAAAAAAAATTTTTTTTTTAAAGATTTATTTTATTTTTATTACAAAGTCAGATATACTGAGAGGAGGAGAGACAGAGAGGAAGTGTAGCTGCCGGGACTAGAACCAACGGCCACATGGGATCAAGGTGAGGACCTTAGCCACTAGGCCACGCCGCCGAGCCCCTGAAAAAAAAATTTTTTTTTGAGAGTGAATCATCTGCTCGTTCATGCCCCAGATTGAGTCATCCAGGAGCCAGGAGCTGCTTCTGGGTCTCCCACAGGAGTCTGGGGTCCCAAGGAATTGAACCTAAGTCCTCTGCTGCTTGCCCAGGCCATAAGCAGGGAGCTGGGTCACAAGTGGAGCAGCTGGGACGTGAACCAGCAGCCATGTGGGATGCCACACCCCAAGGTGGACAGTTAGCCTGCCATGCCACAGTGCTGGCCCCCAGAGTTTCTTCTTCTTTTTTTAAGATTTATTTTATTTTTATTGGAAAGTCAGATATACAGAGAGGAGGAGAAACAGAGAGAAAGATCTTCCTTCCAATGATTCACTCCCCAAGTGAGCACAATGGCTGGTGCTATGCTGATCCTAAGCCAGGATCCAGGAACTTCTTCCAGGTCTCCCACAAGGCTTTGGGATGTCCTTGACTGCTTTCCCAGGCCACAAGTAGGGAGCTGGATGGGAAGTGGAGCTGCCGGGATTAGAACTGGCGCTCATATGAGATCCAGACATGTTTAAGGCGAGGACTTTAGCCGCTAGGCCATGCCGCCGGGCCCCAGAGCTTCTTCTTGTGGCTTGGAGTCTGCACAGTGGACCAAGTCCCCTTCCCCCTTTGCCTGCTCTTCTCCCAGTTTCCAACCTTTGGATTCAACCCTGTGAGAGTTTCATCCTGATTTTTCCAAGCCCAGACGAGCTCTCCCTGGCGGCCTTGGCAGGGACCAGCCAGTGATCCCTTTTGACTTGTTATAGTTAATCATAACTAGTCACAACTCTGGCCGGGCCACTAGCTCATCTCTGTGTCTCAGTTAAGCCTCACACCTCACCTTGCTGGTGAGAAGCAGCAAGAATCAGACTGGGCCGTGAGCTTGTAGCATAGGCCAAGGAGTTTGTGAGTGCTTGATGCATATGTGCTTTCTTGACCCAGGTGAACCTGGGGGTGGAAATGGCTGTGTTATTTCTTCCTGTATCCACAGAAACGAATGAGAGGCAAGGTACTCGCCCAAGATGACACAGCCAGTCAACAGTACGGCTGACATTCGAATTCGGAGCCTGAGCTCATAAAGTGATGTCATAGTTGCACTTTGGGTCTATAAGACATCTTAGGTGAACCAGTCATGAATGATATCAAATCATGAGGGAGATTTTTCTTAATCTGGAGCTATCTTAATCTGCTCCCCCTCCATCCCTATTATCATGACCTTTCCTCTTGTTCTGTTGAGAAACACCCAGGTTGGCCATGGAGCAGGTGGGCAAACGACACATGCACATCTTCTGGCTAAAGAACAGCGTGTTATTCCTTTCAACTCCATTATCGTCTCAGAGAATCCCAGCTCTGGTGTTGAGTGCAGGTGTTCCCAGATCTGGGACTTTCCGGAACCAAAGTGAGGCTTGGTGTTCACAGGAACCTGTGAGACCTGGAGCTCAAGATGTCTTGGTTGGCAGGGAACCCAGGTGGTTGCTGAAATTTGACTCTAGCCACGAGAGTCAGGCTGGAATGTGGGCTTGTGGTTGCTAGGTCTCATGTTGCGAGATGTCAAAATTCAGATTTTCCAGCCAAAACTAATTTTTAAAGAAGATTTGTTTTTATTGGAAAGGCAGATTTACAGAGAGAAGGAGAGACAGGAAGATCTTCCATCTGACGATTAACTCCCCAAGCGGCTGCAGTGATTGGAGCTGTGCCATTCCGAAACCAGGAGCCCAGTGCTCTTCCGGGTCTCACACATGGATGCAGGGTCGCAAGGCTTTGGGCCATCCTTGACTGCTTTCCCAGGCTACAAGCAGTGAGCTGGATGGGAAATAGGACCACCTGGATTAGAACCAATGCTGATATGGGATCCCAGCACTTGTAAGGTCAGACTTTATAGCCACTAGACTATTGCGCCAGGCCCATAGGTCTCATTTAACCTTAACACCTCTTCAGGGGTGCTATCCCCAAATATAATCACACTAGGGGTTACAGCTTTGGCATACGGATTTTAGGGGGACACACTCAGCCCATGACACTTGAATGTAAGTTCTTTGTCAGGTATGTGTTTCAGAAATATCTTCCCAGTGTATGATCTGCCTTCTCATTTTCTTGTTAGTGTCTTTAGAAGTTCTTTTAAAAATATATGTAAGATTTAATTTATTTTCATTTGAAAGGCATATTTTATAGAGAGAAGGAGATAGAGAAAGATCTCTGTCCACTGGTTCACCCCCAAGTGGATGTAAGCTGTGTCGATCCAGAGCCAGGAGCTTCCTCTAGGTCTCTCATGTGAAAGCAGTGTCTCAAGGCTTTGGGCCATCCTCCAGTGCTTTCCTAGGTCACAGGCAGGGAGCTAGATGGGAAGTGCAGCAGGTGGTACACGAACTGATGCCCATGTGGCATCCTAGCACATGTAAAGCAAGGATTTAGCCACTGGGCTATCACACTGGGCCTGGAAGTTCTTGACTTTAAGTTCAACTTACTATTCTTTTTGCCAGGCTGAACTGTACTAACCCTTGGCAGATGTGAGATCCGCAGCTGGAAACATGCCTGGCAGGGGGAACTGTGGGCATTCCCCTGCTAGACTGTACCTACTGCTGGTGAGTATGAGAACCAGGGCTGGGGGCAGACCAGGCTGGACAAGGAGGCAGCACCTGCTGCCATATATGAAGCCTGGGTTTGGGGGTGGGTTGGGCTGAACTAAGCCACGACCCCCATGGGTACACACAAGAGGCAGATGGGATGCAGGCTGGGCTGGACTAGGTTGCAGCATAGGCTGGGGGGTGGGCCTGCTGGGGATCAGTGGGGGTCACCCCAGCTAAGCTGTGGTAGTCACTGGTATGTGTGAGGGCTCGGTCTATGTCAAGGCCAGGCTGGCTGACTGGACTGGGCCACAGCATCTTTCAGATCACGTGAGATGTGAGGCTGGGGCAGAACTGAACTGACCAAGTAGCTGCATCTACCAGTGCGTACGTTGGCTGGTGCAGGTGACAGATTGAATCTGACCCTGCAATGGCAGGCGCATATAAGAGTCAAGTCTTAGGTCACCACAGGCGAGGCTTTTTTTTTTTTTGACAAAAGAGAGCTGTTTTGTTTTATTATTATTTGTTGTTGTTGTTAATCTCCCTTCGGCTCGCCTCCGCCGGGCACCTGCGCCATCCTTCTCCGCGTTGCAGCCGTCCTTGCCACGATCTCTCTTCCTCCCTGAGTCGGGACGAGCGTGCTGCCATTTCACGTGGCGCCTGGTCCAGGGGGTCGCGCACCGACCGCCGGCGGGGAATCGGGGGCGTCCGGGAAGCCGCCAGCCGAGGCGGCCGGGTCGGGCTTTTGCAAAGCGCAGGCGAGGCTTTTTGAGGGAATCCCCAGCTAGACTGCTGGACTCAGACCCTGGCTCCAGGGAAAATCAGAGGATGTGTGGTCCAACCTTGGAGTCCTTGTATCAAGACTGGGCCTCTTCAGTTGCTGATGCCTGTGCAGTGGACAGCATGCCCTGATGTACAGGGTACATGACAGCCAGCTCATCTAGACCAACAAGGGATGCTGACTACCTCGTTGGAGGACAGGTTGGACCACTCTCCTGGCCAAGCTTTGCAGCATGTTCCTGGAGCTCTGGATGCACTAAGGTGAACTTTGTTAACCAGTAAACCTTGGAAAGATTTTTCTCAAACCTGTGGCAACGAAATCAGAAACTTCAGAACTATGGAAACCAATTAAGTAACATCCTCAGAACACTCTTTCCCACAGTGGGGTCTCTAAGACATTATCAAAAGATGGCCCCTCTCATTCCCAAGTGCTGATATAGTTTGCCAGCAAGGAGCAGCCCCTCTTTGCCCTCCTCCCCTGTGGACACAGGAAAAACAAATGTGAAACATTTGTCCCACCTACTTTCCTCCAAACCTGACCTTCCCCACTGTAATCAGAGGCCTGCGTGGGCATGCATCCCTCTCAACCATATAAACAATTTTTTAAATAAATTTAAAAATTAGGGCCCGGCGGCGTGGCCTAGCGGCTAAAGTCCTCGCCTTGAACGCGCCGGGATCCCATATGGGCACAGGTTCTAATCCCGGCAGCTCCACTTCCCATCCAGCTCCCTGCTTGTGGCCTGGGAAAGCAGTCGAGGACGGCCCAATGCATTGGGACCCTGCACCCACGTGGGAGACCCGGAAGAGGTTCCAGGTTCCCGGCTTCGGATCGGCGCACATCGGCCCGTTGCGGCTCACTTGGGGAGTGAATCATCGGACAGAAGATCTTCCTCTCTGTCTCTCCTCCTCTACAGAGGAGGAGAATAAATCTTTAAAAAAAATTAGAAAAACCCAGAAAACCTCACTACTTAGGACAAGGGTTGAGTCAAGTGTTGTCTTGAATAAAAAGGAGGAGATATTCATCAAGACAGGAGGTTCGAGTCCAGCGAGGGCCGAAGGGCTGAACTGACCAGATAAGGAAAGGCAAAGGACTTTCTGACCCAGGCAAGTCAAGTAATAAAGATAACTCAAAGTTAGCTTACAAATGTCATAAGATGTGTAATCTACAGTTAGAAAGGTGATTATAAAACCTTTTTAAAAGAACACATCAGGGCCCAGCATGATGGCTCAATCAGCTAAACCCTTGCCTTGCAACTGCCAGGATCCCATATGGGCACTGGCTGGTTTGTGTTCCAGCTGCTCCACTTCCCATCCAGCTCCCTGCTTGTGTCCTGGGAAGATAGCAGAGGATGGCTTAAAGCCTTGGAGCCCTGCAGCCATGTGAGAAACCCGGACAAGGCTTTAGATCGGCTCAGCTCTGGCCATTGCAGTCATTTGGGGGAGTGAACCAATGGGGATGGGAGATCTTTCTGTCTCTTCTTCTCTCTGTAGATCTGCTTTTCCAATAAAAATAAATAAATCTTAATTATAAAAAGCTTTGAGATCTAAATTTAAAAGCAGTGATGTTGTGCATGTGCCAAAGCAAAACACAGATACATCTCTTTATCATGTCGACATGGTAACTGCACCAGAATGTTGCAGAATACAAAGGTGGCTCAAAAGAAAGATGAGTACAGGGCCCGGCGGCGTGGCCTAGCGGTTAAATCCTCGCCTTGAACGTGCCGGGATCCCATATGGGCGCTGGTTCTAATCCCAGCAGCTCCACTTCCCATCCAGTTCCCTGCTTGTGGCCTGGGAAAGCAGTCGAGGACAGCCCAAAGCCTTGGGACACTGCACCCGCGTGGGAGACCCGGAAGAGGTTCCAGGTTCCCGGCTTTGGATCGGCGTAGCACCGGCCGTTGTGGTCACTTGGGGAGTGAATCATTGGATGGAAGATCTTCCTCTCTGTCTCCCCTCCTCTCTGTATATCTGACTTTGTAATAAAAATAAATAAATCTTAAAAAAAAAAGAAAGATGAGTACATTTGACTGCTTAGTGGCTGGAAATTTTGGCTGACAAAAACACCACGAGTGAAAGAAAAATCCTAAAGAGCGGAATTCACAGAAAACAGCAAATGGTTGACCTCATTCATAACCTTAGCAAGTCAAGGCGACATTTCTCACCCATCAGCCTGAGCACATCCTCTGTTGCCAAGGTCGTGGAGAGTCTGGCAGCCCTAGAGGGCCAGTGGTACTAAGAAACAGTCCAGACTCTATGGTGAAGGACCGGGCAGTTCCCAGCAAAGTAACATGAGTCTTTTTACCCAGAAACCTCACTTTTGGATTTGATCACAAAGGTAACACTGACAAAAATTCCAGGTAGTGCATACACATGGCTGTTTGTGGAAACAGCATTTTTTTTTTTTTTTTTTTTTTTTGTGGCAGGGAAGCACTGGAAACTTCATCAGTGGTGGAGCTACACTTTTTAAAACTACAGTTTAGGGCCTGGAATGATAGCTCAACAGGCTAATCCTTCTGTCCACAGTGCTGACATCCTGGCTCTTCCATTTCCCATCCAGCTCCCTGCCAGAGGCCTGGGAAAGCACTAGAGGATGACCCACGTCCTTGGGACTCTCCAGCTGTGTGGGAGACCCAGAGCTTGTTCTTGGTGTCTGCCTTTGGGTCCGCTCAGCCTGTGGCCATTGTGGCCACTTGGGGAGTGAAGCAGCGAATGGAAGACCTTTCTCTCTGTCTCTCCATTCTCTGTGTATTTGATTTCCTTTTCCAATAAAAATAAGTAAATCTTAAGAAAAAAAAACCCTACAGTTAAAACAGTGGAGGAGCATTTATAGTATTGTAATGGCATGATCTCCATGATAAAATGCTAAATAAAAAAAAAATGGAAAATGGAGTATGTTGTATAATATGCTATCTTCTTTGTGAACAAGGAAGGGACATAAAATGCACACGTGTATGTACATACAGTCCCTGAAGCTATTTCTGAAAGAGAAGGAAGGAAAGATGACTAAACTCCCCATAAAGAGTGGTTACTCACCTGGGAGGGGCACCCATAAGGACGGGACAGAGGTGAACTCTGAGAAGATCTGGAGTTGTTGAGTTTTGGCTTTGGAACTGTGCAGATGTCTAACAAAAATCCCTAAAAGGCGATTCCTACCCTAGTACCCAAAGTTTGCTGGGAATATGATTTGGGCTGGTAGCAATGAACAAAACACCCTGAATGGTTTTGTTATTCCACAAATCAAGGCGACGCCCAGTGGTCTAAAGTGGAATTGCAGTGGAATTAAACTACATGCTTGCAAATTCTATGCATTCATTGTATCACACACACACACACACATTTTAGCTACTTTCAGAGACGACTAACTTTGAAAAGCAAAGCATTTAAATCACTTTTTCCATATTAGTTAAAACTCAACTAACCGATGAATTTGTATCATGGAGCTAGCTAACAAATGAAGAATTATTAATAAATGAGAAATTCCCGTTTTGTAAAACTAATGAAAGAATGTATGTAGGTAGGTTGGAATGTTTAGCCAGCACATGTAGTGTTTATTTTTCATTGCACTGAATGTTCTGTATTTTATTTGGTAACTCTAGAGCTAAGCAATAATCAAGAATGGGTAGTTCGGGCCCGGCGGCGTGGCCTAGCGGCTAAAGTCCTCGCCTTGGAAGCCCCGGGATCCCATATGGGCACCGGTTCTAATCCCGGCAGCTCCACTTCCCATCCAGCTCCCTGCTTGTGGCCTGGGAAAGCAGTTGAGGACGGCCCAATGCATTGGGATACTGCACCCGCGTGGGAGACCCGGAAGAGGTTCCAGGTTCCCGGCATCGGATCGGCGCGCATCGGCCCGTTGCGGCTCACTTGGGGAGTGAATCATCGGACGGAAGAGCTTCCTCTCTGTCTCTCCTCCTCTCTGTATATCTGTCTGTAATAAAATGAATAAATCTTTAAAAAAAAAAAAAAAAAAAAAGAATGGGTAGTTCGTATTGTCAAAAGATGCAGAATGGGCCCAGAGTGGTAGCCTAAAGGCTAAGTCCTCACTTTGCATGTGCCAGGATCCCATATGGGCGCCAGTTCTTACCCCAGCATCCCCGCTTCCCATCCAGCTCCCTGCTTGTGCCCTGAGAAAGAACTGGAGGACGGCCCAAAGCCTTGGGACCCTGCACCCGCCTGAAAGACCCGGAAGAGGCTCCAGGCTCCTGGTTTTGGATCGGCGCAGCTCTGGCCATTGTGGCCACTTGGGGAGTGAATCAATGGATGGAAGATCTTCCTCTCTGTCTCTCCTCCTCTTTGTGTATCTGACTTTGCAGTAAAAACAAAGAAATCTCTTTTAAAAAAAGGTGCAGAGAATTGTCTAGTAAACTAACCATTCATCTACTTAGATTTGCAAAAACTAAAAGCAGATGGAAAGACCTGTAACACCAGAATATGCATTTACAAACTACCACTGCATGCCTCCTATTTGATAGCAAAACACTGACAGTATTTCCTTTGTGGTCGGGAGCAAGACTGGGAGAGCCCTGCACCTGCCTTCGCTTAGTGGTGTTATGGGGAGTCTAAAGAAAAGTTAAATGATAAAGTAAGAAACGAACTCATTGTTCCCACACAGTATGATTGTATATAAAGGGAACCACACAGAACTACAATTAACTAAATTATTACAATAAGAAGTAGTAACTTTTGGCTTCGACAAGATGACATACCTAGTTCTGCTAGGCACAGCTTAAAAACCCTAGAAATAATACAATAGTCATTTGTATCCTTGAAAAGGTTTACTTATTTATTTGAAAGAGCTACACAGAGGGAGAACTTAAGGCAGAGGCAGACTGAGAGAGATCTTCCATCTGCTGGTTCATTCCCCAATTGGCTGCAATAGCCAGAGCTGGGCCAGGATCCAGGAGCTTCCTCCCAGTCTCCCAGATGGGTACAGACCCCTCCAAACATGTGGGCCATCCTCTGTTGATTTCCTAGCTGCATTAGGAGGGAGCTGGATGGGAAGTGGAGCAGCAGGGGCTCAAACTGGCGCCGACGTAGGATGCTGGTGCTCATATGGGATACCTGCACCGCAGATGGTTGTTTCAGCAGCTGTGTCACAGTGTTGATCCCACAATGGCTTATGCTTCAGAGGATCCTGAAGCGGGCAAGCTGGCCAGGAACTTTAGAGCTTGAGAAATGCCACACTGGCACTGTGCCCCTCAACTGCTCACCCACTGACAAGAGGAGGCCTGGGCCCAGGGCCTCCCACTTCAGCACGCAGTAGAAGCCCCCGCTCCCCCTAGGATGGCACTATTCTGCACAGCAGGCGTAGAGACCAAAGGCAGGAGTCCCAGGGGTTGGCGCTGTGCCGTCAGTGCTGGCATCCTGCTCCACTTCCACCCTGGCTCCCTGCTTGTGGCCTTGGACAGAAGTGGAGAGTGGTCCAAGGCCTTGGGACCCTGCACTCACATGGGAAACCCAGAAGAAGCTCTTGGATCCGGGTTTTGGTTTGGCTCAGTTCCAGCTGTTGCAGCCATTTGGGAAGTGAACCAGCGGATGGACGACCTTTTGCACTGTCTCCTTCACTCTATAAATATGCTTTTCTAATAAAAATAAATAAATCTTAAAGACCCAGCAAGAACTCTGCTTTCTATCTGCTAGTACCCCTAACTCAGCAGTTCCAGGTGGTCCCGAGCAAATAACTTCAGCCTCTATTGGTGATAATCCCAGGAGCTGGCAGCAAGCCCAGCCCGACCTTGGGCAAATGAATCAGACCAGAATAACTGTACAAGGAAACTCAATTCCTTGGAACTACAGCAGGCCAAAGCAGGCAGAACCTGTATGTGAAGCCAGAATCCAGAATCTTCTCTCACAGTAGCAAAAAGGTCCAGGATTATAATTTTATCTTATGTTTAAGAAGGTCGTTTATTGACTTGACAGTCACAGCTACAGAGGGATGGGTGACAGATTTTCCATCTATTGGTTCACTCTCCAGATTGCCACATTGGTTAGGGCTAGACCAGGCTGAAACCAGGAGCCAGGAGCTTCTTCTGCGTCTCCCAAGTGTTTGGCAGGGACCCAAATGCTTCCATCTTCCACTGCTTTTCCCAGGCCATTATTGGGGCGCTGAATTGGAAGTGAAACAGCCAGGACTCAGATTGGCACCCATATATGCTGCTGGCATCGCAAGTTATGGCTTAACCAGCTACAATGTTGGTCCCCATGATACAATTTTTAAAACTCAGATATCAAAAACCAGTTCCTAAGACCATTGGCATCAACTCAAACAAGAAGCCATCAGGGGCCCGGTGGTGTGGCCTAGCGGCTAAAGTCCTTGCCTTGAATGCCCCGGGATCCCATATGGGCACCGGTTCTAATCCCGGCAGCTCCACTTCCCATCCAGCTCCCTGCTTGCTTGTGGCCTGGGAAAGCAGTCGAGGACGGGCCAAAGCCTTGGGACCCTGCACCCGCGTGGGAGACCCGGAAGAGGTTCCTGGTTCCCGGCTTCGGATCAGCTCGCACTGGCCATTGCAGCTCACTTGGGGAGTGAATCATTGGACGGAATATCTTCTTCTCTGTCTCTCCTCCTCTCTGTATATCTGACTGTAATAAAATAAATAAATCTTAAAAAAAAAAAGAAGCCATCAGAATGTTCCCCAATGGTAGCACGGGTAACTGTAGTGTTTTTTTCTCCTATAATCAAGTACTATATGGCCATGAGAATGAGTAAGAGTCCCGTGTCCAAGGACATCAGTGAATGAGGGAATTCAGTCCCAATACAGCTGTATGATTCTAGTCATATAAAATGCTAAAGTAGCAAACTCATGTGCAGTGTTGGAAGTCGTTACCTGTGGGTGGTAGGGAGGGAGCATGATTGGGAGGTGACGTGGAAAGGGCTCCCGGGAGCTGCTGGGTTCTCATAGAGACCTGACCTGGGCAAAGTGTCTCAGGGAGTGTCCATTCTGAGATAACCTGACGAGGTGTATACCTTTATGATCTCTGTGTTTATGAATATGTGTATTCTATTTCAATAAAAGATTTAAAAAACATTCTTATGAATCATATTGGCAGGGTTGCCTATACAGGAGGCAGCAGGAACGGGGAATGTGGGTAGAAAGAAGAATCAAACGCAGGGAGGCAGGTGGGCAGATGGTGAGGTCGCCAGACGAGTAGATGCCATGGGCACCATGACAGCAGCAGGGTTGCTACGGCCAGTTGGTACAGGCTAGGATTCTATCCCTCCACCACACTGCTCATGGTTTTTTTTCAAGATTTATTTATTTTTATTACAAAGTCAGATATACAGAGAGGAGGAAAGACAGAGAAGAAGATATTCCGTCCGATGATTCACTCCCCAAGTGAGCTGCAACGGCCGGTGCTGCGCCGATCCGAAGCCGGGAACCAGGAACTCTTCCGGGTCTCCCACGTGGGTGCAGGGTCCCAAGGCTTTGGGCCGTCCTCGACTGCTTTCCCAGGCCACAAGCAAGCAGGGAGCTGGATGGGAAGTGGAGCTGCCAGGATTAGAACTGGCACGCCCATGTGGGATGCTGGAGCGTTCAACGAGAGGATTTAGCCACTAGGCCACGCAGCCGGGCCCACGCTGCTCATGTTTTAAGTGCTCAGTATCCCCCTGGAGCTCTGACCTACCACACGGACACTACAAAAACAGAGGAAATGTTGGTAACCATGGAAAGGTCTAGGGGACAGCCTAAGGGGAGTAAAGAGGTGACCAGGAAAGGAGGCTGAGAATCACCAAAGTTCAAGGGGTATCACAGCGGGCTGGAATCGGGGCGCAGTAGGTCGTGCCATTGCTCGTGACTGCAGCATCTCACCTCACAGCGTCCGTTTCAGTCCCGGCTGCTGCATTTCTAATCCAGCTGTCTGCTGGCATGCCCCAGGAACCACAGGTGAGGCCCAAGCACTTGGGGCTCTTGCCACTCACTTGGGAGACCCACATGAGGTTCCTGGCTCTTCAGCCTGGCCTGGCCCTGCTTGGGCGACTATATGGGATATGAACCAGCACATAGAATCAATTTATTCTCTGTCTTTGTCTCTCTCTCTGCAGGAAAGCAGCGGCTTGGCGGGGCGGGGTGGGGTGGGGGAGGGCGAACTGCTGTAGAAAACATACTAGAGTAGCCCAAGATCCGGAAGCCAGGACAGCAGTCAGTCCCAAAGAGGACATGTCAATGTCAAGTGTGACAGAGAAGGAGCTAGTCCCTACTGGGGAATTTCACTGTCACAGAAGTGAGGTCACAGAGTATGAACCCGCGGAGCTGCTGGCCAGTCCCGGGGGGAGCTGGGGAGGGTCAGCCCTCTCCAGCTGCGGCTCTCCTGTCTGCTTGGCCCCTGACAAGCCTCGGGCAGGGAAATGCTTCTACCTGCCTGCCCGCCCAAAGGGAGGCTGGCTGCCTGCCGGTGATGAAGGATGGATATAGCTACTCTAACCACAGGGAAGTGGCCCCAGAGGTGAATTCCAGGGTCACTATGGGGTTTCTGAGAACAGAGTTAACACCAGGCAGGGCCCTGGGGTGTGTCGGAACATACACACACTCTCCTGGTTGTAATACACATGTCGGCCCAGCGGTATGGCCTAGTGGCTAAAGTCCTTGCCTTGAACGTGCTGGGATCCCATATGGGCACCGGTTCTAATCCTGGCAGCTCCACTTCCCATCCAGCTCCCTGCTTATGGCCTGGGAAAGCAGTCGAGGATGGCCCAAAAAGCCTTGGGACCCTGCACCCATGTGGGAGACCTGGAAGAAGTTCCTGGCTCCTGGTTTTGGATCGGCACAGCACCGCTCATTGTGCTCACTTGGGGAATGAATCATCGGATGAAAGATCTTCCTTTCTATATCTCCTCCTCTCTGTATGTCTGACTTTGTAATAAAAATATTTAGATCTTAAAAAAAAAAATCCACACATGTCCACTCGTGGTCAGCAAGTGGGTGAGAGGTTTGACTTGGCTGGCAGAACAGAGTGGGGTGTTACCCCCTAGAGCTACAACAAGTGTGCCTTCTCGGGGCTCCGGCTGTACAATGTGACCCTGGCCTTTCCAAGAGGGCAGGTACATCTCCAGGGTCAAGCAGGAACCCTCTAGAGCCTTCCAGAGTCACTCCTGGAAACTCACCCCACAGCTCTGTCCTGTCATCCCTTATTTGTCTGTGTCCATTTCCCAGGCCCTGAGAGGGGTCCCTGCCCCCAAGCACTGACTGCACATCAATGTCAGGGGTCCCTCGTTTCCCTGGAGCCTCCCCACCCCCAGTCCTTGCTCACCGCTGATCTGCGGTTCCCGAGGGCCCGTCCCCGACTCCGCTCATCTCTCCCGTCTGCTGTTGACTCACTTCATTTTCTAGTTGACACTAGGGTGTGTTAGGGGGGACTGGGGATGGGGTGGCCAGAGCTCCAGGGAGGGGAGGGTCCCCACCCTCCTCAACTGCCCAATGTCCAGGGCTCCCCTGAGATAAGGGAAACTGGCTCAAGGGCAGCAGCTGCAGGGTGCTGAGGGACCCAGGCTCAACAGCTGCTGTTGCCAGAGGTGACTCCTCGGTAAAGAGTGAGGGATGCAACTCCACCCAGAAAACCCATAGCACTGGTCACTCAGTCACTCAGCTCCTCTTCTGTTCCCCCTGTTGGACTCAGAATGCCCCTCAACGCTCATCATTTCTCATCTCAGGCATTGGGGAGTCACCAAAAACCTGTTCATCCAGTCCCTTCTGTGGGGCAGGAAAAAAAAAAAGGCAGAAAAAACCACAAAAACATAACAACAACAAAAATCCTGCCAAACCAAATAGATCTCCAGGAACCAGGAAAAGGTGGGATCCTTGTTCATGCTCAGCCTGGGACTCCAAGCACCCACTGTGGTCCCCAGCCTGGGAGCAGAGAGGAGCAGCCTGCCCACCTGCAGCCCTGGGAAGTGGTGGTGGGGTTAGTCCTCACTTCAGGGGTGCCATCCATGCACCAAAGCCTCACACTCCTATTGGTACCCAGAAGCCTGTGTCCAGCCCCCCCAACACCAGGGGAAATAGACTGTGCGTGGCCATGGACACGGGGGTCAGCTTGAGGTTGGGGGGACTGGGGAGGAGCCAGGAGCTGGATGTGGATCATTTGCTGTGTGGTTCCTGGCACAAGTTGAAGGACGGAACTCGGCCAGTGGGCCAGCCAACAGGACCGGTGCCCATGCTGCCTGTGCCCCACCCCGCCCCTCCTCCTTTTTACCCACCCCAGGGGAACCCAGGCTTCCGGCACCCTGCTCCCCAGCTGTCTTCCAGGAACACTGCCCCTCCAAGAGTGAGTTTACCAGCAGGCCCCCGGGGTGTAGCCACCAGCTGCTCACACTCCCCTCACAGGACCCAGGAGTCCAGAGATTTCTGCTCCTCTCCCTTCCCAGGCTGTCGGGGGTTCCCCTTCCCCATCTGGCAGATCAGCCGTCCAGGAAGTAGACTCCTTCTGCCTGGCAGCTGGCCCAGGGTGTGGCCTCGGGGCAGACTCCACTATAAAGCCTGGCCTGTGGGGCTCTCACCCAGCAGCTCCAGGGACCTGCCGGTGAGAAAGGCTGGGGCTTCTTTGCAAGGGGCGGCGGGGGTGGGATGGGAGCAACAGCAGGTCCTCCACCTTGGCCCCCACACCTGCTACAGAACCCATCTCCTCGGCATACTCCCTGGCCCCGGATGCAGCCCACCCTGTCTCAGCTAGCTTCTCTCAGTCTTTCAGCCTTCCTGACACCTCGGGGGGCCTGGTACCGAGGTCTGGCTGCTTCTCTCCTCCTGGGCTGGAGGTGACAATCCAGCACCCCAGAATCCTTTCTTTCTCTTTTCCACTTGCAGCCATGGGTTCCCTGAGGAGCTGGTGGTCACTCTGGGCCGGAGCAGCCCTCCTATGGGGTAAGTCTCACCCACTCCCTTCCCCTTTTCCTGGTCCAAGCCCTTCTGGGTCAGCACCTGTTCTTGCGCATGTGTCCACACATGCATCTCCCAGAGCCAGCCCATGCCGGCAGGGATGGAACAGAGAATTGACGTTTCTGCAGAAAAATCTGGTGGGGTCTGCCCATTCTCACTTCTCTGGAGAGACGACACGGCTAAACCCCTGGAGCCCCAGAGTCAAGGTGGGGGGAGGGGTGCGCCACTCAGCCAAGGCTTGGCTGGGGGTCTGTTTCTGCCCAGGTGATGGGTGATATCACCAAAGATGCTCCTGGAGGGCTTTGGGTCTCCGGTTCTCCCCGGGTTGTGGCCAAGAGTTTTAGATAAGCCCCTAAGGACTGGGGGAAGCTGGGGTTTCAGGGCTCCTTGACCTTGAACCTCTGGCCCTGAAGGACACTGGGGACACTGTTGCAGGCTCCCCTTACTGGACAAGTTGTCCTTCTGGCACCCCCAATTCTCTCTCTTTCCCTTCTCTCTCTCTCTCTCTCGGCACTGGGGAGTGTCTTCCTAGTTGCGGGTGTTGAGCAGCTCTCACCTCCCCATCACCCTTCTCCTTCCTTTACCCCTCCCACACCCCCGGCCCCCTCCCACCTGGAGTCATATTAAGACAAATCACCTGCTGGCAGCCAAGTGTAGGCAGTGTGGACCCCATAGTCCTGCAATCAAATTTTGGGTTGAAGATGTGACAGCAAAATGCAGAGAGCCAGTGTCTTGGAATACAGGAATATCTAGCATTTAAAAAGAGTGTGCAGAGAAAGCTGGCAGCAGCCACTGCCCACTCACTGCGGTGTGGGCAGGCTCCAGCTCCCGCAGTCCCATCCGAACAGTGTGGCACGTTGGCCTGACTTGCCTGCCCTGTCCAAAGAGTGGGCTTTTAGAAAACGAAAGCCAGAAAGGTTTAAAGTAAGTAGTGCACAAATAAGAACAAAGCCAAGAGAAAAAAAGAAAAAAAAATACCACTACCAAACCCGCATTGGTCAACCCACTTGCTGGCACAGGACAAGGGTTTGGCTCAGTGATGGGGCAGAATTGATCAGTGCACCCGCAGCTGCGTTTTCTCAAGGATGGACCCAGGAGGCTGCAGGGGATCCCGTGGATCCCGGCAGCGCAAAGGGGACAGGGATTTCTGATGACTTTTCTGCAGAACTACCAGCCAGGGGACAGTGCCGCCTCCCTCCACCTGCTCATTTCCTGCCTGTTGGAGAGCCCTGCTACGGTCTCTGTGGTCAGCCAGGTGGACAAAACCTTACAGAAGGTCATAGCCAGGCTTGGGCAGTCAGCCGTGGTCAACAGCAATGCCACGGCTGAGATGATTGGCAGCACTGCTTTCCAGCACGCGATGGTGGTCCGCTCTGACCGTGAGGTCTTGCTGCTGGTTACTGTAGCCTGTCAACACCTTGGGCAAGGAGCACTTTGTGCTGGCGCTCCTGGGCAGCTCCACCTCAAGTTTGCTGCAGTGGCAGGCTCAGCCGGGGCGTCGGTCACTATCAACCTGGAGGGGGCAGTGATGTTCCAGCACAAGATTCATCCAGCCAGTGGTGTCCCGAGCATGACGCTACAGCCCTGTGAGGTGGCCCAGGTACAGAGCCCTGTAGATCTCTTGGGATCCAAGGTCATGGCCAGCAGCCTCGTGGCTGTCCTCTCTGGCCACAGCTGTGCCCAGAAGCGCACCAGCTGCAACCATGTGGTGGAGCAGCTGCTGCCCATGTCTGCTTGGAGCATGCAGTATGTGGTCCCCCTGCTGGTCTCTCAGAGCTGCCTTGATCTAGCCTATGTGGTTGTGGTCAGCCAGGCCACAAAGCTGACCTATAACCACGGGAGTACCACTGGCTCTTGGGGCCTCCAGATGGGGGACATGGTACAGTTTGAGGTGTGGCCGTCCCGGCATCGCTACCTGCCTGCAGATGTGGGCATTCAGGTCCTGCTCTTTGGCACAATGGTGATAAAGAATGATATGACCTATGGCCCCTACCTGGCCCTAGTCCCAGATGTGGTAACTTACTGTCACACTCACATGGTCCAGAGTGTTCCGGGCACTCTGGGTGTGGCTGCAGTGATGGCCTAGACCAAGCTAGTCAGTGGGCTAACCGTGGATGGGGACACACCAAAGGCCAGGCTTGACTGGGTGGCTGTGCCAGGCAGTGAGTTCTCATATGCTGAAGTGGACCTAGGCATAGCTAACAGGACTCACACAGTTAGTGCCAACACCAGCATCGAGCTGCTTGCCTTCAGGCTGGGTCAGACTGGGCTTTGGGACAGCAGCTGCCTGCAGTCACAGTGAGTGACAGGAAGTGACCCTCTGTACCCCTGGCGACCCTTTTCTCAGCTGCCTGCTGCCGCTCCCGTGGGGCTCTGTGGCTCCACTGGGCTATGCGGCTCCATCTTCCTTGACATTCTTTTCTTGAGTCTTCTCAGGACACAGAAACCACCCCAACTTCGAGGGGCCTCTCTGGGGCTTGAATAATCATGGAGAGGAGGAATCGAGGATCACTTGGGGTAGCTGACATCAGCTTTAACACTGGGCTCCATTCCCAATCTTTTTGAGGTTTTGGTTTCTTCAGACATTGCGGTGTGGTGTGTGAGTTGGAACTGAGACTTGGGGTGCCCACTTCCCAAACCAGAGGATCTGTTGGAGCCCCGACACCTCCACTTCTCCCCAGCTTCCTGCTAATGCACCCTTGGAGAGGGTAGATAATGGCTCAAGCCCCCGGGTCCCTGCCCCGATGTAGCACTGGGCTCCTGCTTTGAACAGGTCCAGCGCTGGCTATTATAGGCACTTAGGGAATGAACCAGTGAATGAAAGCTCTTTCTCTTTCTCTCTCTGCTTTTTAAACAGACAAAAATAACTAAAGCTTTTATTATTTTTTTTTTAAGAAAGCAAATAAAAAAATCATGTTGGCACATTTGCCAGATTTCCTTATGATGAACAAGGGATCATTATCTTAATACATTCTCATCTTTCAAATGAGGAAATTGAGAGACAAAGAGATGGAGAAATCATTTGTCTGTGTTACTGAGCCCAATGATTGAACCAGGCTTGCCGCCCAAACAATCTGACCCACGCCAGTCGTCTCCAGCAGGCTGAGCAAGCTCTGCCTTCTGTTTCCTGCTCCTAAAAACAAAGTCTTATCCTTTCGAGCCTGGTAGGATGGTGGGGAAGAGGGAGAAGGGGAGAAAGAATGATGAAAATGACAGCTCCCTCAGTCCTTCTTCACTCCCTTCTATTCTTCTGGGCTGCCCCATGTTAAACTGAAGAATCCAACAACCAGGACTGAGCAGCTCTCTCTGTGAAAGCCCAGACCTCAACTTCTCCATTTCTAAAACGGGGCATAGGCAGTTGTGAATCAACCCCCAGGACAAGAGAGACATGGGCTTCTTGGCCCTGCTCCCTGTGGACACTTTTTATTTTATCTGAATAGCAACAAGAGAGAGAGAGAAGAGAGAGAGAGAGAGAGAGAGAGAGAGAGAGAGAGAGAGAGAGAACAAGCGACTGAGCAACAAAGAGAGCAGAAATTCCATCTACTAGTTTGTTCCCTTTATAAGAGCCCAACACGGCAGGGGCTGAGCCCCGAGGGAGCCAGGAGGCCCAACTCCATGCCGGGGTCCTACCTGGGAGAGGGGTAGCCCAACTCTGCCACTTCCCAGGGTACAGGCCAGGAGTGGAGCCAGGAGCCCACACTGGCAATCTCACCAGGCACTCATGTAGGCCAACTCCTGCTCCACTTCTGGCAGCATCTGACTTTCTGCTTCTTCTTCCTTGCCTAGCTGCGGTGGCCCTGGGTGAGGCAGAGTCCAAAGCTGTGTGCCGTGCCCAAGGAGACCCCCACTACACCACCTTCGATGGCCGTCACTACAATATGATGGGCACCTGCACATACTCCATGGTGGAGCTGTGCGGCATGGACCCGACTCTGCCTGCCTTTGCGGTGGAAGCCAAGAACGAGCACCGGACCAGCCGCCTTGTCTCCTACGTGGGCTTGGTCACTGTGCGCGCTTACAGCCAGGTTGTGATGCTGGCCCGCGGGGAGACTGGCTTCGCCCGGGTGAGTGTCAGGAGGCTGTGGGCATCCGTGTCCACAGTGTCTGTCTTTGCCATGGGGTGGGGAATGGGAGATTAGGAAGAGGGGGTAGAAAACCACTAGCAGGGTTTGAAGCCATTCCTAGGAATTCTAAAGATGCTGAGATAGGTAATTAGGAAAATAAATATGCTAATATGGTTTTAGAGCAGTAAAAAAAAAAGATGAATAAACCACAGAGTTTGGTGAGCACCTGTTAAGTGCCCCATCTGGTTCTTAGCACCCACACCTCCCCTTGCCTGGGTGCACTTAACACTCACAGTGACTCTGGGAGGAGGCAGTATGATTAGGGGCTTGTCCTAGTGTTACGGAATGAGGACGTGAGAGCTCTCTGGGATCCCTTGTGTAAGAGCACTGGTCGACCTCACGAGTTCCCCACTGCCTGCTGCCAACACCACGTCATGGGTTAGGAAGTCGACACTTGAATTTTGAGAGGCCACTAGCATCCCATCTTTAATACCTGGCTGGAAGGACAGGCCGCTATCTGTCTGTACTCAGGACGTTGGTGCTGGAAGACACTTCCCACTCTGTCCCTGCAGCTTCCTTGTGCCTTAAGGCTAGGCTCAGCTGTTCCCTCCTCTGGTGAGCCTGTGTTGGCCTTGGCCCCCCACTTTTTTTTCTATTTTTCCCCTCTTTTTTCTAAGTTTCTAC
The DNA here is from genome assembly GCF_030435755.1 of Ochotona princeps. Taxonomy (NCBI): domain Eukaryota; kingdom Metazoa; phylum Chordata; class Mammalia; order Lagomorpha; family Ochotonidae; genus Ochotona; species Ochotona princeps. Next base: position 50,110,160 of record NC_080847.1, on the reverse strand, counting down.
AGCCATTGCTTCCTCTCTGAACTCTGCACTGTCCCTTGACTATTGCTGGGGCTGTCCTCACTGGGACGGAGAGCCCTAAGAGGCTAGGGCCTGGAGCTTTGTCTTGGTCCACACTGGATCTCTAAGGCCAGGGCCCAGTGCCAGGTGAGTGTCCAGGGCAGGTGGATGTAATCCAGTGGTGACTGAGGGTGCACCTGCTGCTTGGGCCAGGGGCAGTGATCAAGGTTCTTCCATGGAGCAATGGCAGCACAGCCCAATGATGGACACCATGAATGTGCAAGTTATTGTCAAGAAAGCTAGAAGTTGTTCCTGAAAGACAATAGGGGAGGGGTATAAAGAATGGAGAGGTGTGACTGTGTGAAATAGGGTTGTGAGAGGGAGTTGGGCCTAGTGTTTTAGAAGCCAAGCCAGATCCTCACTCCCTGTGTTCAAGTGCCTGGGTTCAATCCCCAGATCCGGATCCCGATCTTAACTTTCTGTTCCTGAAGATCTTGGGAAGCACTGATGATCTCTGCCGTGTATGTGGGAGACCCAGAGGGAGCTCCTGGCTTCCAGCCCAACCCTGACTGTTGTAGACATTTTGGAAGGGAATCAGCAAACGGGATCTCTCTTTTTCTTCAAATAAGTTTTTTTTTTAAAGCAACAGTAACATTAATAAAAGAGGGTGGCATCACAGGACATCTGAGCAAATGTTTGAATCAAGGCAAGGATGAGAGCCACGTGTGCATGATGAGCAAGATGGGTGAGATGGTTTCAGGCCACAGGAGTGGAAGACCAGAGCTCTGAAGGCTCAGTGTGGAAGGAGCTGGAAAGAGCAGATGAGGTGCAAGTGACCAGCCAGTGCAGGGCTCTGACCACCCACATTTCACCCTCTTTGCAGATCAACAACCAGCACTCCCTCCTGCCGGTCTCCCTGAATGAGAACCGCCTGCGCGTGTATCAGAGTGGGACCCGGGCTGTGGTGGAGCTCGACTTCGGACTGGTGGTCACCTATGATTGGGACTCTGTGATGACCGTGACCCTGCCTGACAAGTTCAAAGACCAGGTGTGTGGGCTGTGCGGCAACTACAATGGCAACCCCGATGATGACTTCCTCACGTTTGACGGCGTGGAGGCCGCGAATGCCGTGGAGTTGGCTAACAGCTGGAAACTGGACGACGGGGATTATCTGTGTGATGATGGTTGCCTAAACAACTGTCCTTCCTGCTCCAAAGATGAGACTGACTTCTATGAGGGCGAATTCATGTGTGGCCTGCTGACCACAACCGAAGGTCCCTTCTCCACGTGTCACGAAGCCCTGGACCCCACATCCTTTATGAGCGACTGTGTGTATGACCTGTGTGCAGCCAGCGGGGATCAGAACAGCCTGTGCCGTGCCCTGAGTGCCTATGCCCAGGCCTGCATGGACCTGGGCTTTACACTTGGGAACTGGAGATCATATGCCAGCTGCCGTGAGTGATGCTGCTGTGGGGGTGGGGGAAAAGAACGGGGTGTGGGGAATGCTGGGAGCACGCAGGGACAGATGAGGTGCCTCTTGGATCTGAGCATTTGGCTGAGCCAAGTGGGGACGCAAGGATGGCCAAGCCCGCTGGGCTGTGTCCCACAGTGAGTCCAAGGTCAGGGCAAGCATACATAGCACACTGGACAGGGATACCCCAGAGCGGTCAGGCTGGGGTTACAGATGGGGGGTAGGGGGAGAAACTTGCAGGTCCCCTCCCCACTTAGCACCCTTTTGTGACTTGCTGTTAATGTTCCAGTCCTCTAGCCTCCTTCATTAAGCAAGCATTGCTTGGACTCCCTGCCTGGCCCTGACTGATACTGGTGATGTTAACACAGTGAGGGCCGATGACAGATCTTCCCTTGCACCAGAGAAATGTTTAGGAGACGGAAAGGATAGGGGGAGGGCAGAGGAGAAGGAGTCACTAAATCCAGGGGAAACACAGAGGGTATATGGGGCTTGTCTGGGTCACTGCTGTTACCCCCACCCTATACCTCCAGTATCCAGCACCAAGAGGAAGTGGAGGTTTCATCGATTCTCTCCCCGCCCCCATTTATCCACAGCAGGTGTGTTTTTGCCTTTGCTTTATTTCTGAGCATGCCCTGTGTGCCAGGCCCTGTCCATGGTGCTGAAGGCTCAGCGATGATAGAGATGGGCACTTGGAGAGATTCCCAAGACACTTACATCCCAGGGGGCTGAGGGACAGACAGGTGGTGCACAGTCCAAGTGCTGAATGTCTTCAGAGAGTGATGGAAAGGAAGGTTTTACGCTGTGGAAGTAACTGGGGGATGCCTACAACAGGAATGGCTTTTCTGGGCACATGTCTTAGGTGCCGAGAGCAGGGTCAGGCGAGGCAGTCAGCTGATGTTCCTGGAAGACCTCAATGTAGATGAACCCTCTTTACCCTTGCATCAACCCTGTGAGGCCAGTGCTGGGCTATCCCCTTCATCAAAAGGGAAACTGAGTCACAGTGGGGATATGGGGCATTTGCTCATGATCACACACTAGGAAGCAGTCAAAGCTTGGGTCTGAACCTGGGCTTTTGGGGCTCCAGGACTCTTATTGTATGGATATCATACCGACCTTCTGAGAGAACAACCAGTGCAGAGGTCCTGGGCAGGAGTGGAAGCAGGTACAAAGGGAGACAGAGAGAAAATGAGGGAAGAGAAGTGATAGAGGCAGAGGATGCCGGGCCTCCGGGGCCACTGACCAGAGCTCAGGAGAATACTGAGAGGGGTCAGCTCTCCTGCGATTCAGGTGTGTCCTGGATCTTCTGGCTGCTCAGGGGGAGCAGGTGTGAGTCCTGGCAAGAGGCAGATTCTGGATAGATGTTGAACCTGCAAGCTTCTGGGACACATTGGCAAGTGAGAAGGAAGCTGATCAGGGCAGTACTGAGGTGTAGGGCCCTCGGGGAGGAGCAGGTTGGACATGTCGGTCCCTGAATGGCAGTATATGCAGAGTAGGCAGGAGGGCTAGGGGAAGGCTCCCCTGTTCATCACAACAGCACTGACCTACTCTCTCGTGCCCTCCACCCACAGCCATGTCATGCCCAGAAAACAGCAAATATAATTCCTGTGGGCCTGCCTGCCCTGAAACCTGCAACCCGGATTTTACGCCTTCCAACTGCTCTGAGCGCCCTTGTGTGGAGAGCTGTGAGTGCCTCCCAGGCTTTGTGGCCAGTGGTGGCGCCTGCATCCCCCAGTCATCATGTGGTTGTTCGTTTGAGGGCCACCTGCTGGCACCAGGCCAGGAGATGTGGACCGACGACAGATGCAGACAGCGCTGCACCTGCAACAGCACCACCCAAGAAGTCAGCTGCATCAACACGCAAGGCTGCCCACCTGGCGAGAGCTGCCGTGTGGAGAATGAGCTCTTGGGTTGCTACCCAGGCAGCTTTGCCACCTGCCAGGCCTCTGGCGACCCACACTATGTGACCTTTGACGGCCGCCGCTATGACTTCATGGGTGCCTGTGTGTACCTGCTGGCGGGCTCGTGCAACCAGAATTCAGCGCTACCTGAGTTCCGGGTGCTGGTGGAGAATGAGCATCGGGGCAGCCAGGCCGTGAGCTACACGCGTGCTGTGCGGGTAGAGGTGTACGGCCTGGAGTTGGTCATTAGCAAGGACTACCCAGGACAAGTCATGGTGAGCAATTTGGGCCCCGTGCTGGGGGCAGGGGCAGGAAAAGGAAAAACGTTAAGGCTCCCAGTGGAGTTCGATGTCCCTGTTAGAAGAAATGATTGTAGGTGGTTGGGGACATGTCCCCAAGCGAACTGGGGTTCCCTCTTCTTGCCTGTGTGACTTGGTCACTGCCTTAGGCTTGTCTTCCTCAAGGGTATAAAAAGAGAAAGGGGTCCCTGAGCAGCTGACATTTCACAGGCAGGGGTGGGGACTTGAGGGAGGTTTGCAAGACACCGCAGTGCCCAGCACTTGGTCAGTGTTGCCAGTGATTGTGGTTGTAATGAGGACTCAGAATCTCAGATGTGTACATTTTTGTAGATCACTGTTTTTTTTTGGGGGGGGTGGGGCTGGGAGCAGTATAACCTGTCAGGTGACAAGTGATATGTGGGGAGCTAGAGGGGAATGCATCACAGGGGTTCTCACCCTCCTGGGGTGCCTAGTGGTCCAAGGATTCAGTCTAGGGGGTCTCTTTCCTTTGAAAGCAGAGAACAATGACTTTGAGTAGAAAGGTAAGAATGGAGAAGGACAGTGTTGGGAGACACAATAGCTGGTGTTTATTAGTGAGAAGTTGTGGGCAGTGATGCATAGCATGTGGATCAGGGTTGAGCAGGAGAGTGGGAAATGGGAGACAGCAAACTTGTAACCCTGGCAAACACATAGGGAAAAAAAAAAAGAAATTCTGATCTTAGAGAATACTCCAGATAAACAGAGGACAGAATCATCAGTTTGTATTCTTACTAACTCCTCTCTCAGAGGACAGTTAGCCTGAGACTGGAAACACAATAACCAACACATACTAACCAACATGTGCTATATCCACATGTATCAATTCTCTGACTTTGCACCACAACCTGGGAAGTTGCTGGTCTTGAGATTGGGCGGGGCCTCTGTAGGATTGGGCGGGGCTTCAGTGATTCTGGGAGAAGCTTCAGTGAAACAGGTAGAACTTCGGGAGACAGAGATTACTCCATGTCTGGAGTTGTAGAACTGTGGGTGGGGCAGTGCTGAGGTATTTAATATCTCATTTGTGAGGGCTCATTTCATCCAGGGGCTTTCAGGTCCTTGTAAGGGGTTTTGCGGAGTGGAGTGAGCTGAACTTTGGAGGTGGAAGGAAGGTGGAGCACCCACGCTGAGAGATGTGAATTTAAGCCAATGTCTGGAATGGATGGCAAGCGTTCAGCCAGGGGGTCAGTAGGTACAAGGCCCATGGTGGGACTGAGCATGATTTGTTCAATGGCACAGTGTGGAGACCAGGAGAGCTGAGGGCAGGGAGCCATGGAGGCAGGAATGCCCAGCCCTCCTAACCACCCTAGTCACCTCCCTTCTCTCCCCCAGGTGGATGGCGTGCTTCAGTACCCTCCATTTGATGCTGCTGATGGGCGCGTGCAGGTGAACCTCCTCGGTAACAATGCTGCCATCCGCACCGACTTCAGCCTAACTGTCACCTTCAACTGGGATGCTCTAGTGACTGTCAAGGTGCCCAGCAGTTACACAGATGCCATGTGTGGTCTGTGCGGGAACTTCAACGAGGACCCCAATGACGACTTGACTCTGCGGAATGGCAGCCAAACGACTGATGCCACAGACTTTGGGAACAGCTGGCAGGAGGAGGAGACGGGCCCGGGCTGTGAAGCGACTGGATCCCCGGAATGTCCCAACCTGGACCAGATGGTGAACGACCAGGTGGAGAAGAAGGAGAAGTGTGGAATCCTGGCCGACCCCGACGGTCCCTTTGAGAAGTGTCACAAAAAGCTGGATCCCCAGGCTGTTGTTCGTGATTGTGTCTATGACCTCTGCCTGGTACCAGACCAACCTGATCTGTTGTGTGATGCATTGGCCGCGTATGCAGCTATGTGCCAGACTGCTGGGGTCACCCTCGACCCATGGAGGAGTGATACACTTTGCCGTGAGTACTGGCCGTGGCGTGTGTGTGTGTGTGTGTGTCTGTGTGTGCATTAGTAGGTGTACATGTGTGTGCCTGTGACTATGAGGAGGAGGGGCCAGCATTATGCGGATGCATTAACACTTAAATATCATCTATTCAGTTCATTGTTACAGTGGTCCTATGACAAAGGGACTGTGGATCCGCTTTTGAGAGATGAGGAAAGTGAGGGTCAGAAAATTGAGGCACTCTTGGGATCATGGGAACTCGAGTGTCCCAGAGGATGGACATGCCGCCGATGTCTGGGAAAGGACAGCTGACATCCCGTCAGTGGCACCTTGCCTGACTCCCACCTGACAGCTGTCACTCAGAGAGGAAGCGGCAGTGCTACTTTGTCTTGTTCTTTTCTACCTTCCTTCCTTTCTTATTTTCTTAAGATTTACTTTATTTTATTCGATGGCAAACTTACAGAGCAAATGAGAGACAGAAAGCTATCTAGCCTCTGGTTCACTCCTCAAATGGCCACAAGTTGGTGCTGAGTCGATCTGAAGCTGGGAGTTTCTTCCCAGTCTTTGAAGTGAGTGCAGGGGCCCACGACTTTGGGCCATTCTCTATAGCTTTCGCAGGCCACAGGTAGAGAGCTGGATGGAAAGTGCAACAGCTAGAACAGGAACCAGTACCAGTATGGAATTCTGGCCATGGTAAGGGGAGAATAAGCCAATTGAACTATCACACTGGTTCCGGGGGTACTTTTATGAATAGCCCCATCCCCTGATCAAGCTGTCCTGGTCTACTTGTGGCCTGCTCCGTTAATGAGAGCTGCCAGGATCCAGCTGTTGGTGCAGGAGTTTTCACCCAGAAGTTTGAAAAACCATATGTTCCCGCCTCAGCTCTGGTTTGACATGTTTCCTGTTCAGATGCACCCCAGGCAGAAGCAAGGGTAGGCACAGGGGTGGAGAGAGGCCTGGTTTATTCTGCGTTTATTTTACTTTTGCAGAACTTCCTGTCTGATGCATAGAAGCCATTGAAGTTTGGAGTGAAAAAAAGGAAGACGAGAGGTCTTAGGTGTAGGACAGGTGTTTGTTCCACTTTACCATGCTATTTATCACTCATCCAATAATCCTTTTAACATTATTGAATTTAAAATTACTAAGATTCTACTTTGACTATCATGTGGAAAATGAAGCTAAGAAAACTAGAACTGTACCACATGCATAGGAAGCATGCAGGTACATGAAAGGGAATGATTAAATCATGTCCCAGCTAACACCTTACAACTAACCTAACGGGGCACTTACAGATATGATAAATCACTCCAATTGCAGCCAGACTGAAATGAGCTGTCATTAATAGTGTTCCAACGGTCAAGTGTGTCCAAAGGCCGTATTGAACACTGGGGATACCCCTGCTGTGAATGTGTCAGTGTGTGTGAACACATGTGAATGCACACGGAGGTGTGAGGGTCTATGGGTCACCCTAAAAAGGAAGTTTTGAGAAAATGGCCTCCCTCTCTCTGCAGCGTTCAACTGCACAGAACACAGCCACTACGAGGCATGTGCCCAAGGCTGCCCGCTAACGTGTGGAGAAGTCCTAAGGTCCGGGGGATGTGGCTCTGAGTGCTACGAGAGTTGCGTGTGTGATGATGGATATTTGCTCAGCGGAAACACCTGTGTGCCCATTGCCTCATGTGGCTGCGTACAGAATGGTGCCTACTACCCGCCAGGCCAGACCTTCTACCCTGGCCCCAAGTGTGACTCCCTCTGCACCTGCCAGGCGGGAGGCCAGCTGTCCTGCGAGCCCTCCTCCTGTGGCCCACAGGAGATCTGCCAGGTGTCTGATGGTGTCTTGGGCTGCGTGCCCGTGAGTTCTGCCACCTGCCAGGCCTCTGGAGACCCACACTACGTGACCTTTGACGGCCGCCGCTACGACTTCATGGGCGCCTGTGTGTACCTGCTGGCGGGCACGTGCGGCTCAAACATGACGCTGCCCGAGTTCCGGGTGCTGGTGGAGAATGAGCATCGGGGCAGCCAGGCCGTGAGCTACACGGGCGCCGTGCGGGTGGAGGTGTACGGCGTGGAGTTGGTCATGAGCCGGCAGAAGCCAGGACAAGTGATGGTAAGCTAAGGGCAAAGGCAGGCAAATCCCTCAGGCTTGCAGGGGCAGTGAGTGGGTGTCGCTGCGTTTGAGGAAAGGGTGAGGGAATGGGAAAGGAGAAGGATTTTGGTGTGAAGGTCCTGGGTCGGGCTGAGCTGGGAGAGTTGCTGCTGGTGAGGAAAGTAGCAGGGCTGCAGCAGAGGAAGGGGAGGTGCGGGGCGAGCCGAGCTGTGGGGTGGTGGGAGGCAGGTGCAGAGCATGCTGGCTGAGAGGTGTGGGTTTCAGGTGCTGCCTGGAGAGTGAGGGGTTGGATGGCAGGGGTTCCAGGCAGGAGCAGCAGCAGGTGCCAAGGTGCATGGTGGGGCTGAGCACAGCCCGGACACATGGTAGCCACCCGCGCATGCAGGAAGACCAGCTAGCTGACCCTCCTCATCCTTCTGGTCTCCTCCCCTGTCTCCCAGGTGGATGGCGTGCTTCAGTACCCTCCGTTTGAGGCCGCTGGAGGGCGCGTGCAGGTGAACCGCCTGGGTAACAACGCCGTGGTCCACACCGACTTTGGCCTGACTGTCACCTTCAACTGGGATGCTCTAGTGACTGTCAAGGTGCCCAGCAGCTACACAGATGCCATGTGTGGTCTGTGCGGGAACTTCAATGGGGACCCCAACGACGACTTGACTCTGCGGAATGGCAGCCAAGCTACCAACGCACCTGAATTTGGGAACAGCTGGCAGGAGGAGGAGACGGGCCCGGGCTGTGATGTCGTCACGGATGGTGAATGTCCCAACCTGGACCAGATGGTGAAGGACCAGGTGGAGAAGAAGGAGAAGTGTGGAATCCTGGCCGACCCCGACGGTCCCTTCCGGGATTGTCACCAACATCTGGATCCCCAGGACGCTGTGCGTGACTGTGTCTATGACCTCTGCCTGGTACCAGACCAACCTGATCTGGCGTGTGACACATTGGTGGCATACGCTGCCGCGTGCCAGGCTGCCGGGGCCACCGTGTACCCCTGGAGGAACGAAACATTTTGCCGTGAGTAGCCGCAGTGGCAGCTCTGTGTGTGTGTGTGTGTGTGTGTGTGTGTGTGTGTGTGTGTGTGTGCGTTGCCTGTGCGTGCTTGTGGGTAGGAGGTGGCAGCCTTCTGTCTGCCCGTTGACATGTGATGTCATCCGTTCCCTTCCTGCTTTAAGAGCCCCCTGATGTAGCCACTGTGATTATACTGAGCCTACAGACGAAAAGAGGGAGATTCGGAAGGTTGAGGTTCCAAGCCTGGGATGATGGCAACTCGAGTGTCCCAGAGGATTGGCATGCCGCCGATGTCTGGGAAGGACAGCTGACATCCCGTCAGTGGCACCTTGCCTGACTCCCACCTGACAGCTGTCACTCAGAGATGAAGCGGCAGTGCTACTGTTTTGAATAGCCCCAGCCCTAAGCAAGTCCTCCTGGTGCCCAGCTGGCCTGCCCCGCTCAGGAGAGCATCCTCGGTCACTCTGGGTGAGAACCGGGCTGTGGCCGTGGGCACAGACGTGGTCAGCCGAGACTTCTGCTCGCCCGGAATGTTGGAGAACCACGTGTTCCCGCCTGGGCTCTGTTTCCGACCCATCGTCCCGTTGAGGTGTACCCTGGAGGCAGCAAGGGATGACTCATGCACTTGGGTGGGCACAGGGGTAGAAAGAGGCCTGGTGTGTGCCATGTGAAATTCTGATTTGTCAAGAGCTGCTGTCTGAGACAGTGAAGGGTTTGGAATTTGGATTGACCCGAGTGAGACAGGAGAGTTCTTCGAGAGGGGCACATGTTTCCTTCCGTTGTGCCGGTATTGGTTTAGTACTCTTGCAGCAGCTGTAAAGCTGCAACAAGTTGATATTACGAATGTGACCAAATCCTGCTTTCATTGCAATGCGGAAGGAAGACGCAAAGAGCGCCAGATGCATAGGCAGCATGTCCGTACACACGCAAGTGGATGTTTCAGTCTGGTTCCGTGTATCAGCTCAGAGCCAACTTGATGGGGCCTACGATGTTAGTCCAAAGTGCTGTTGGACTGAAACGAACGGTCATCATCAGTGTCCCAGCGGTCAAGCGTGTTCCCCAGGCCGCACTGGGCCATGGGGCGGCTCGTGGTGTGAGTGTTTCTGCGTGTGTGAGCGCGTGTGAGTGCACACGGAGGTGTGAGGGTCCCAGAGTGTACGTCGGAACAGGAAGTGTTGACGGATGGCCTCCCTGTCTCTGCTACAGCATCCAAGTGCCCAGAACACAGCCACTACGAGGTGTGTGCCCAAGGCTGCCAGCCCACCTGCGGGAACCTCACGGTGACCGGAGCCTGTGGCTCTGCGTGCTACGAGAGTTGTGTGTGCGACGATGGTTTTGTGCTCAGCGGCAACTCGTGCGTGGCCCCAGAATCCTGTGGCTGTGTTCACGATGGCATCTACCACCCGCCAGGCCAGACCTTCTACCCTGGCCCCGAGTGTGACTCCCTCTGCACCTGCCAGGCGGGAGGCCAGCTGTCCTGCGAGCCCTCCTCCTGTGGCCCACAGGAGATCTGCCAGGTGTCTGATGGTGTCTTGGGCTGCGTGCCCGTGAGTTCTGCCACCTGCCAGGCCTCTGGAGACCCACACTACGTGACCTTCGACGGCCGCCGCTACGACTTCATGGGCGCCTGTGTGTACCTGCTGGCGGGCACGTGCGGCTCAAACATGACGCTGCCCGAGTTCCGGGTGCTGGTGGAGAATGAGCATCGGGGCAGCCAGGCCGTGAGCTACACGGGCGCCGTGCGGGTGGAGGTGTACGGCGTGGAGTTGGTCATGAGCCGGCAGAAGCCAGGACAAGTGATGGTAAGCTAAGGGCAAAGGCAGGCAAATCCCTCAGGCTTGCAGGGGCAGTGAGTGGGTGTCGCTGCGTTTGAGGAAAGGGTGAGGGAATGGGAAAGGAGAAGGATTTTGGTGTGAAGGTCCTGGGTCGGGCTGAGCTGGGAGAGTTGCTGCTGGTGAGGAAAGTAGCAGGGCTGCAGCAGAGGAAGGGGAGGTGCGGGGCGAGCCGAGCTGTGGGGTGGTGGGAGGCAGGTGCAGAGCATGCTGGCTGAGAGGTGTGGGTTTCAGGTGCTGCCTGGAGAGTGAGGGGTTGGATGGCAGGGGTTCCAGGCAGGAGCAGCAGCAGGTGCCAAGGTGCATGGTGGGGCTGAGCACAGCCCGGACACATGGTAGCCACCCGCGCATGCAGGAAGACCAGCTAGCTGACCCTCCTCATCCTTCTGGTCTCCTCCCCTGTCTCCCAGGTGGATGGCGTGCTTCAGTACCCTCCGTTTGAGGCCGCTGGAGGGCGCGTGCAGGTGAACCGCCTGGGTAACAACGCCGTGGTCCACACCGACTTTGGCCTGACTGTCACCTTCAACTGGGATGCTCTAGTGACTGTCAAGGTGCCCAGCAGCTACACAGATGCCATGTGTGGTCTGTGCGGGAACTTCAATGGGGACCCCAACGACGACTTGACTCTGCGGAATGGCAGCCAAGCTACCAACGCACCTGAATTTGGGAACAGCTGGCAGGAGGAGGAGACGGGCCCGGGCTGTGAAGCGACTGGATCCCCGGAATGTCCCAACCTGGACCAGATGGTGAAGGACCAGGTGGAGAAGAAGGAGAAGTGTGGAATCCTGGCCGACCCCGACGGTCCCTTCCGGGATTGTCACCAACATCTGGATCCCCAGGACGCTGTGCGTGACTGTGTCTATGACCTCTGCCTGGTACCAGACCAACCTGATCTGGCGTGTGACACATTGGTGGCATACGCTGCCGCGTGCCAGGCTGCCGGGGCCACCGTGTACCCCTGGAGGAACGAAACATTTTGCCGTGAGTAGCCGCAGGGGCAGCTCTGTGTGTGTGTGTGTGTGTGTGTGTGTGTGTGTGTGTGTGCGTTGCCTGTGCGTGCTTGTGGGTAGGAGGTGGCAGCCTTCTGTCTGCCCGTTGACATGTGATGTCATCCGTTCCCTTCCTGCTTTAAGAGCCCCCTGATGTAGCCACTGTGATTATACTGAGCCTACAGACGAAAAGAGGGAGATTCGGAAGGTTGAGGTTCCAAGCCTGGGATGATGGCAACTCGAGTGTCCCAGAGGATTGGCATGCCGCCGATGTCTGGGAAGGACAGCTGACATCCCGTCAGTGGCACCTTGCCTGACTCCCACCTGACAGCTGTCACTCAGAGATGAAGCGGCAGTGCTACTGTTTTGAATAGCCCCAGCCCTAAGCAAGTCCTCCTGGTGCCCAGCTGGCCTGCCCCGCTCAGGACAGCATCCTCGGTCACTCTGGGTGAGAACCGGGCTGTGGCCGTGGGCACAGACGTGGTCAGCCGAGACTTCTGCTCGCCCGGAAGGTTGGAGAACCACGTGTTCCCGCCTGGGCTCTGTTTCCGACCCATCGTCCCGTTGAGGTGCACCCTGGAGGCAGCAAGGGATGACTCATGCACTTGGGTGGGCACAGGGGTAGAAAGAGGCCTGGTGTGTGCCATGTGAAATTCTGATTTGTCAAGAGCTGCTGTCTGAGACAGTGAAGGGTTTGGAATTTGGATTGACCCGAGTGAGACAGGAGAGTTCTTCGAGAGGGGCACATGTTTCCTTCCGTTGTGCCGGTATTGGTTTAGTACTCTTGCAGCAGCTGTAAAGCTGCAACAAGTTGATATTACGAATGTGACCAAATCCTGCTTTCATTGCAATGCGGAAGGAAGACGCAAAGAGCGCCAGATGCATAGGCAGCATGTCCGTACACACGCAAGTGGATGTTTCAGTCTGGTCCCGTGTATCAGCTCAGAGCCAACTTGATGGGGCCTACGATGTTAGTCCAAAGTGCTGTTGGACTGAAACGAACGGTCATCATCAGTGTCCCAGCGGTCAAGCGTGTTCCCCAGGCCGCACTGGGCCATGGGGCGGCTCGTGGTGTGAGTGTTTCTGCGTGTGTGAGCGCGTGTGAGTGCACACGGAGGTGTGAGGGTCCCAGAGTGTACGTCGGAACGGGAAGTGTTGACGGATGGCCTCCCTGTCTCTGCTACAGCATCCAAGTGCCCAGAACACAGCCACTACGAGGTGTGTGCCCAAGGCTGCCAGCCCACCTGCGGGAACCTCACGGTGACCGGAGCCTGTGGCTCTGCGTGCTACGAGAGTTGTGTGTGCGACGATGGTTTTGTGCTCAGCGGCAACTCGTGCGTGGCCCCAGAATCCTGTGGCTGTGTTCACGATGGCATCTACCACCCGCCAGGCCAGACCTTCTACCCTGGCCCCGAGTGTGACTCCCTCTGCACCTGCCAGGCGGGAGGCCAGCTGTCCTGCGAGCCCTCCTCCTGTGGCCCACAGGAGATCTGCCAGGTGTCTGATGGTGTCTTGGGCTGCGTGCCCGTGAGTTCTGCCACCTGCCAGGCCTCTGGAGACCCACACTACGTGACCTTCGACGGCCGCCGCTACGACTTCATGGGCGCCTGTGTGTACCTGCTGGCGGGCACGTGCGGCTCAAACATGACGCTGCCCGAGTTCCGGGTGCTGGTGGAGAATGAGCATCGGGGCAGCCAGGCCGTGAGCTACACGGGCGCCGTGCGGGTGGAGGTGTACGGCGTGGAGTTGGTCATGAGCCGGCAGAAGCCAGGACAAGTGATGGTAAGCTAAGGGCAAAGGCAGGCAAATCCCTCAGGCTTGCAGGGGCAGTGAGTGGGTGTCGCTGCGTTTGAGGAAAGGGTGAGGGAATGGGAAAGGAGAAGGATTTTGGTGTGAAGGTCCTGGGTCGGGCTGAGCTGGGAGAGTTGCTGCTGGTGAGGAAAGTAGCAGGGCTGCAGCAGAGGAAGGGGAGGTGCGGGGCGAGCCGAGCTGTGGGGTGGTGGGAGGCAGGCGCAGAGCATGCTGGCTGAGAGGTGTGGGTTTCAGGTGCTGCCTGGAGAGTGAGGGGTTGGATGGCAGGGGTTCCAGGCAGGAGCAGCAGCAGGTGCCAAGGTCCATGGTGGGGCTGAGCACAGCCCGGACACATGGTAGCCACCCGCGCATGCAGGAAGACCAGCTAGCTGACCCTCCTCATCCTTCTGGTCTCCTCCCCTGTCTCCCAGGTGGATGGCGTGCTTCAGTACCCTCCGTTTGAGGCCGCTGGAGGGCGCGTGCAGGTGAACCGCCTGGGCAACAACGCCGTGGTCCACACCGACTTTGGCCTGACTGTCACCTTCAACTGGGATGCTCTAGTGACTGTCAAGGTGCCCAGCAGCTACACAGATGCCATGTGTGGTCTGTGCGGGAACTTCAACGAGGACCCCAACGACGACTTGACTCTGCGGAATGGCAGCCAAACGACTGATGCCACAGACTTTGGGAACAGCTGGCAGGAGGAGGAGACGGGCCCGGGCTGTGAAGCGACTGGATCCCCGGAATGTCCCAACCTGGACCAGATGGTGAACGACCAGGTGGAGAAGAAGGAGAAGTGTGGAATCCTGGCCGACCCCGACGGTCCCTTCCGGGAGTGTCACCAACACCTGGATCCCCAGGGCGCTGTGCACGACTGTGTCTATGACCTCTGCCTGGTACCAGACCAACCTGATCTGGCGTGTGACACATTGGTGGCATACGCTGCCGCGTGCCAGGCTGCCGGGGCCACCGTGTACCCCTGGAGGAACGAAACGTTTTGCCGTGAGTAGCCGCAGTGGCAGCTGTGTGTGTGTGTGTGTGTGTGTGTGTGTGTGTGTGTGCGTTGCCTGTGCGTGCTTGTGGGTAGGAGGTGGCAGCCTTCTGTCTGCCCGTTGACATGTGATGTCATCCGTTCCCTTCCTGCTTTAAGAGCCCCCTGATGTAGCCACTGTGATTATACTGAGCCTACAGACGAAAAGAGGGAGATTCGGAAGGTTGAGGTTCCAAGCCTGGGATGATGGCAACTCGAGTGTCCCAGAGGATTGGCATGCCGCCGATGTCTGGGAAGGACAGCTGACATCCCGTCAGTGGCACCTTGCCTGACTCCCACCTGACAGCTGTCACTCAGAGATGAAGCGGCAGTGCTACTGTTTTGAATAGCCCCAGCCCTAAGCAAGTCCTCCTGGTGCCCAGCTGGCCTGCCCCGCTCAGGAGAGCATCCTCGGTCACTCTGGGTGAGAACCGGGCTGTGGCCGTGGGCACAGACGTGGTCAGCCGAGACTTCTGCTCGCCCGGAAGGTTAGAGAACCACGTGTTCCCGCCTGGGCTCTGTTTCCGACCCATCGTCCCGTTGAGGTGCACCCTGGAGGCAGCAAGGGATGACTCATGCACTTGGGTGGGCACAGGGGTAGAAAGAGGCCTGGTGTGTGCCATGTGAAATTCTGGTTTGTCAAGAGCTGCTGTCTGAGACAGTGAAGGGTTTGGAATTTGGAGTGACCCGAGTGAGACAGGAGAGTTCTTCGAGAGGGGCACATGTTTCCTTCCGTTGTGCCGGTATTGGTTTAGTACTCTTGCAGCAGCTGTAAAGCTGCAACAAGTTGATATTACGAATGTGACCAAATCCTGCTTTCATTGCAATGCGGAAGGAAGACGCAAAGAGCGCCAGATGCATAGGCAGCATGTCCGTACACACGCAAGTGGATGTTTCAGTCTGGTCCCGTGTATCAGCTCAGAGCCAGCTTGATGGGGCCTACGATGTTAGTCCAAAGTGCTGTTGGACTGAAACGAACGGTCATCATCAGTGTCCCAGCGGTCAAGCGTGTTCCCCAGGCCGCACTGGGCCATGGGGCGGCTCGTGGTGTGAGTGTTTCTGCGTGTGTGAGCGCGTGTGAGTGCACACGGAGGTGTGAGGGTCCCAGAGTGTACGTCGGAACGGGAAGTGTTGACGGATGGCCTCCCTGTCTCTGCTACAGCATCCAAGTGCCCAGAACACAGCCACTACGAGGTGTGTGCCCAAGGCTGCCAGCCCACCTGCGGGAACCTCACGGTGACCGGAGCCTGTGGCTCTGCGTGCTACGAGAGTTGTGTGTGCGACGATGGTTTTGTGCTCAGCGGCAACTCGTGCGTGGCCCCAGAATCCTGTGGCTGTGTTCACGATGGCATCTACCACCCGCCAGGCCAGACCTTCTACCCTGGCCCCGAGTGTGACTCCCTCTGCACCTGCCAGGCGGGAGGCCAGCTGTCCTGCGAGCCCTCCTCCTGTGGCCCACAGGAGATCTGCCAGGTGTCTGATGGTGTCTTGGGCTGCGTGCCCGTGAGTTCTGCCACCTGCCAGGCCTCTGGAGACCCACACTACGTGACCTTCGACGGCCGCCGCTACGACTTCATGGGCGCCTGTGTGTACCTGCTGGCGGGCACGTGCGGCTCAAACATGACGCTGCCCGAGTTCCGGGTGCTGGTGGAGAATGAGCATCGGGGCAGCCAGGCCGTGAGCTACACGGGCGCCGTGCGGGTGGAGGTGTACGGCGTGGAGTTGGTCATGAGCCGGCAGAAGCCAGGACAAGTGATGGTAAGCTAAGGGCAAAGGCAGGCAAATCCCTCAGGCTTGCAGGGGCAGTGAGTGGGTGTCGCTGCGTTTGAGGAAAGGGTGAGGGAATGGGAAAGGAGAAGGATTTTGGTGTGAAGGTCCTGGGTCGGGCTGAGCTGGGAGAGTTGCTGCTGGTGAGGAAAGTAGCAGGGCTGCAGCAGAGGAAGGGGAGGTGCGGGGCGAGCCGAGCTGTGGGGTGGTGGGAGGCAGGCGCAGAGCATGCTGGCTGAGAGGTGTGGGTTTCAGGTGCTGCCTGGAGAGTGAGGGGTTGGATGGCAGGGGTTCCAGGCAGGAGCAGCAGCAGGTGCCAAGGTCCATGGTGGGGCTGAGCACAGCCCGGACACATGGTAGCCACCCGCGCATGCAGGAAGACCGGCTAGCTGACCCTCCTCATCCTTCTGGTCTCCTCCCCTGTCTCCCAGGTGGATGGCGTGCTTCAGTACCCTCCGTTTGAGGCCGCTGGAGGGCGCGTGCAGGTGAACCGCCTGGGCAACAACGCCGTGGTCCACACCGACTTTGGCCTGACTGTCACCTTCAACTGGGATGCTCTAGTGACTGTCAAGGTGCCCAGCAGCTACACAGATGCCATGTGTGGTCTGTGCGGGAACTTCAACGAGGACCCCAACGACGACTTGACTCTGCGGAATGGCAGCCAAACGACTGATGCCACAGACTTTGGGAACAGCTGGCAGGAGGAGGAGACGGGCCCGGGCTGTGAAGCGACTGGATCCCCGGAATGTCCCAACCTGGACCAGATGGTGAACGACCAGGTGGAGAAGAAGGAGAAGTGTGGAATCCTGGCCGACCCCGACGGTCCCTTCCGGGAGTGTCACCAACACCTGGATCCCCAGGGCGCTGTGCACGACTGTGTCTATGACCTCTGCCTGGTACCAGACCAACCTGATCTGGCGTGTGACACATTGGTGGCATACGCTGCCGCGTGCCAGGCTGCCGGGGCCACCGTGTACCCCTGGAGGAACGAAACGTTTTGCCGTGAGTAGCCGCAGTGGCAGCTCTGTGTGTGTGTGTGTGTGTGTGTGTGTGTGCGTTGCCTGTGCGTGCTTGTGGGTAGGAGGTGGCAGCCCTCTGTCTGCCCGTTGACATGTGATGTCATCCGTTCCGTTCCTGCTTTAAGAGCCCCCTGATGTAGCCACTGTGATTATACTGAGCCTACAGACGAAAAGAGGGAGATTCGGAAGGTTGAGGTTCCAAGCCTGGGATGATGGCAACTCGAGTGTCCCAGAGGATTGGCATGCCGCCGATGTCTGGGAAGGACAGCTGACATCCCGTCAGTGGCACCTTGCCTGACTCCCACCTGACAGCTGTCACTCAGAGATGAAGCGGCAGTGCTACTGTTTTGAATAGCCCCAGCCCTAAGCAAGTCCTCCTGGTGCCCAGCTGGCCTGCCCCGCTCAGGAGAGCATCCTCGGTCACTCTGGGTGAGAGCCGGGCTGTGGCCATGGGCACAGACGTGGTCAGCCGAGACTTCTGCTCGCCCGGAAGGTTGGAGAACCACGTATTCCCGCCTGGGCTGTTTCCGACCCATCGTCCTGTTGAGGTGTACCCTGGAGGCAGCAAGGGATGACTCATGCACTTGGGTGGGCACAGGGGTAGAAAGAGGCCTGGTGTGTGCCATGTGAAATTCTGGTTTGTCAAGAGCTGCTGTCTGAGACAGTGAAGGGTTTGGAATTTGGAGTGACCCAAGTGAGACAGGAGAGTTCTTCGAGAGGGGCACATGTTTCCTTCCGTTGTGCCGGTATTGGTTTAGTACTCTTGCAGCAGCTGTAAAGCTGCAACAAGTTGATATTACGAATGTGACCAAATCCTGCTTTCATTGCAATGCGGAAGGAAGACGCAAAGAGCGCCAGATGCATAGGCAGCATGTCCGTACACACGCAAGTGGATGTTTCAGTCTGGTCCCGTGTATCAGCTCAGAGCCAACTTGATGGGGCCTACGATGTTAGTCCAAAGTGCTGTTGGACTGAAACGAACGGTCATCATCAGTGTCCCAGCGGTCAAGCGTGTTCCCCAGGCCGCACTGGGCCATGGGGCGGCTCGTGGTGTGAGTGTTTCTGCGTGTGTGAGCGCGTGTGAGTGCACACGGAGGTGTGAGGGTCCCAGAGTGTACGTCGGAACGGGAAGTGTTGACGGATGGCCTCCCTGTCTCTGCTACAGCATCCAAGTGCCCAGAACACAGCCACTACGAGGTGTGTGCCCAAGGCTGCCAGCCCACCTGCGGGAACCTCACGGTGACCGGAGCCTGTGGCTCTGCGTGCTACGAGAGTTGTGTGTGCGACGATGGTTTTGTGCTCAGCGGCAACTCGTGCGTGGCCCCAGAATCCTGTGGCTGTGTTCACGATGGCATCTACCACCCGCCAGGCCAGACCTTCTACCCTGGCCCCGAGTGTGACTCCCTCTGCACCTGCCAGGCGGGAGGCCAGCTGTCCTGCGAGCCCTCCTCCTGTGGCCCACAGGAGATCTGCCAGGTGTCTGATGGTGTCTTGGGCTGCGTGCCCGTGAGTTCTGCCACCT
The DNA here is from genome assembly GCF_030435755.1 of Ochotona princeps. Lineage (NCBI taxonomy): Eukaryota > Metazoa > Chordata > Mammalia > Lagomorpha > Ochotonidae > Ochotona > Ochotona princeps. The sequence goes on along the minus strand of NC_080847.1, from coordinate 50,091,531 downwards.
GCCAGGCCTCTGGAGACCCACACTACGTGACCTTCGACGGCCGCCGCTACGACTTCATGGGCGCCTGTGTGTACCTGCTGGCGGGCACGTGCGGCTCAAACATGACGCTGCCCGAGTTCCGGGTGCTGGTGGAGAATGAGCATCGGGGCAGCCAGGCCGTGAGCTACACGGGCGCCGTGCGGGTGGAGGTGTACGGCGTGGAGTTGGTCATGAGCCGGCAGAAGCCAGGACAAGTGATGGTAAGCTAAGGGCAAAGGCAGGCAAATCCCTCAGGCTTGCAGGGGCAGTGAGTGGGTGTCGCTGCGTTTGAGGAAAGGGTGAGGGAATGGGAAAGGAGAAGGATTTTGGTGTGAAGGTCCTGGGTCGGGCTGAGCTGGGAGAGTTGCTGCTGGTGAGGAAAGTAGCAGGGCTGCAGCAGAGGAAGGGGAGGTGCGGGGCGAGCCGAGCTGTGGGGTGGTGGGAGGCAGGCGCAGAGCATGCTGGCTGAGAGGTGTGGGTTTCAGGTGCTGCCTGGAGAGTGAGGGGTTGGATGGCAGGGGTTCCAGGCAGGAGCAGCAGCAGGTGCCAAGGTGCATGGTGGGGCTGAGCACAGCCCGGACACATGGTAGCCACCCGCGCATGCAGGAAGACCAGCTAGCTGACCCTCCTCATCCTTCTGGTCTCCTCCCCTGTCTCCCAGGTGGATGGCGTGCTTCAGTACCCTCCGTTTGAGGCCGCTGGAGGGCGCGTGCAGGTGAACCGCCTGGGCAACAACGCCGTGGTCCACACCGACTTTGGCCTGACTGTCACCTTCAACTGGGATGCTCTAGTGACTGTCAAGGTGCCCAGCAGCTACACAGATGCCATGTGTGGTCTGTGCGGGAACTTCAACGAGGACCCCAACGACGACTTGACTCTGCGGAATGGCAGCCAAACGACTGATGCCACAGACTTTGGGAACAGCTGGCAGGAGGAGGAGACGGGCCCGGGCTGTGAAGCGACTGGATCCCCGGAATGTCCCAACCTGGACCAGATGGTGAACGACCAGGTGGAGAAGAAGGAGAAGTGTGGAATCCTGGCCGACCCCGACGGTCCCTTCCGGGAGTGTCACCAACACCTGGATCCCCAGGGCGCTGTGCACGACTGTGTCTATGACCTCTGCCTGGTACCAGACCAACCTGATCTGGCGTGTGACACATTGGTGGCATACGCTGCCGCGTGCCAGGCTGCCGGGGCCACCGTGTACCCCTGGAGGAACGAAACGTTTTGCCGTGAGTAGCCGCAGTGGCAGCTGTGTGTGTGTGTGTGTGTGTGTGTGTGTGTGTGTGCGTTGCCTGTGCGTGCTTGTGGGTAGGAGGTGGCAGCCTTCTGTCTGCCCGTTGACATGTCATGTCATCCGTTCCCTTCCTGCTTTAAGAGCCCCCTGATGTAGCCACTGTGATTATACTGAGCCTACAGACGAAAAGAGGGAGATTCGGAAGGTTGAGGTTCCAAGCCTGGGATGATGGCAACTCGAGTGTCCCAGAGGATTGGCATGCCGCCGATGTCTGGGAAGGACAGCTGACATCCCGTCAGTGGCACCTTGCCTGACTCCCACCTGACAGCTGTCACTCAGAGATGAAGCGGCAGTGCTACTGTTTTGAATAGCCCCAGCCCTAAGCAAGTCCTCCTGGTGCCCAGCTGGCCTGCCCCGCTCAGGAGAGCATCCTCGGTCACTCTGGGTGAGAGCCGGGCTGTGGCCATGGGCACAGACGTGGTCAGCCGAGACTTCTGCTCGCCCGGAAGGTTAGAGAACCACGTGTTCCCGCCTGGGCTCTGTTTCCGACCCATCGTCCCGTTGAGGTGCACCCTGGAGGCAGCAAGGGATGACTCATGCACTTGGGTGGGCACAGGGGTAGAAAGAGGCCTGGTGTGTGCCATGTGAAATTCTGGTTTGTCAAGAGCTGCTGTCTGAGACAGTGAAGGGTTTGGAATTTGGAGTGACCCGAGTGAGACAGGAGAGTTCTTCGAGAGGGGCACATGTTTCCTTCCGTTGTGCCGGTATTGGTTTAGTACTCTTGCAGCAGCTGTAAAGCTGCAACAAGTTGATATTACGAATGTGACCAAATCCTGCTTTCATTGCAATGCGGAAGGAAGACGCAAAGAGCGCCAGATGCATAGGCAGCATGTCCGTACACACGCAAGTGGATGTTTCAGTCTGGTCCCGTGTATCAGCTCAGAGCCAGCTTGATGGGGCCTACGATGTTAGTCCAAAGTGCTGTTGGACTGAAACGAACGGTCATCATCAGTGTCCCAGCGGTCAAGCGTGTTCCCCAGGCCGCACTGGGCCATGGGGCGGCTCGTGGTGTGAGTGTTTCTGCGTGTGTGAGCGCGTGTGAGTGCACACGGAGGTGTGAGGGTCCCAGAGTGTACGTCGGAACGGGAAGTGTTGACGGATGGCCTCCCTGTCTCTGCTACAGCATCCAAGTGCCCAGAACACAGCCACTACGAGGTGTGTGCCCAAGGCTGCCAGCCCACCTGCGGGAACCTCACGGTGACCGGAGCCTGTGGCTCTGCGTGCTACGAGAGTTGTGTGTGCGACGATGGTTTTGTGCTCAGCGGCAACTCGTGCGTGGCCCCAGAATCCTGTGGCTGTGTTCACGATGGCATCTACCACCCGCCAGGCCAGACCTTCTACCCTGGCCCCGAGTGTGACTCCCTCTGCACCTGCCAGGCGGGAGGCCAGCTGTCCTGCGAGCCCTCCTCCTGTGGCCCACAGGAGATCTGCCAGGTGTCTGATGGTGTCTTGGGCTGCGTGCCCGTGAGTTCTGCCACCTGCCAGGCCTCTGGAGACCCACACTACGTGACCTTCGACGGCCGCCGCTACGACTTCATGGGCGCCTGTGTGTACCTGCTGGCGGGCACGTGCGGCTCAAACATGACGCTGCCCGAGTTCCGGGTGCTGGTGGAGAATGAGCATCGGGGCAGCCAGGCCGTGAGCTACACGGGCGCCGTGCGGGTGGAGGTGTACGGCGTGGAGTTGGTCATGAGCCGGCAGAAGCCAGGACAAGTGATGGTAAGCTAAGGGCAAAGGCAGGCAAATCCCTCAGGCTTGCAGGGGCAGTGAGTGGGTGTCGCTGCGTTTGAGGAAAGGGTGAGGGAATGGGAAAGGAGAAGGATTTTGGTGTGAAGGTCCTGGGTCGGGCTGAGCTGGGAGAGTTGCTGCTGGTGAGGAAAGTAGCAGGGCTGCAGCAGAGGAAGGGGAGGTGCGGGGCGAGCCGAGCTGTGGGGTGGTGGGAGGCAGGCGCAGAGCATGCTGGCTGAGAGGTGTGGGTTTCAGGTGCTGCCTGGAGAGTGAGGGGTTGGATGGCAGGGGTTCCAGGCAGGAGCAGCAGCAGGTGCCAAGGTGCATGGTGGGGCTGAGCACAGCCCGGACACATGGTAGCCACCCGCGCATGCAGGAAGACCGGCTAGCTGACCCTCCTCATCCTTCTGGTCTCCTCCCCTGTCTCCCAGGTGGATGGCGTGCTTCAGTACCCTCCGTTTGAGGCCGCTGGAGGGCGCGTGCAGGTGAACCGCCTGGGCAACAACGCCGTGGTCCACACCGACTTTGGCCTGACTGTCACCTTCAACTGGGATGCTCTAGTGACTGTCAAGGTGCCCAGCAGCTACACAGATGCCATGTGTGGTCTGTGCGGGAACTTCAACGAGGACCCCAACGACGACTTGACTCTGCGGAATGGCAGCCAAACGACTGATGCCACAGACTTTGGGAACAGCTGGCAGGAGGAGGAGACGGGCCCGGGCTGTGAAGCGACTGGATCCCCGGAATGTCCCAACCTGGACCAGATGGTGAACGACCAGGTGGAGAAGAAGGAGAAGTGTGGAATCCTGGCCGACCCCGACGGTCCCTTCCGGGAGTGTCACCAACACCTGGATCCCCAGGGCGCTGTGCACGACTGTGTCTATGACCTCTGCCTGGTACCAGACCAACCTGATCTGGCGTGTGACACATTGGTGGCATACGCTGCCGCGTGCCAGGCTGCCGGGGCCACCGTGTACCCCTGGAGGAACGAAACGTTTTGCCGTGAGTAGCCGCAGTGGCAGCTCTGTGTGTGTGTGTGTGTGTGTGTGTGTGTGCGTTGCCTGTGCGTGCTTGTGGGTAGGAGGTGGCAGCCCTCTGTCTGCCCGTTGACATGTGATGTCATCCGTTCCGTTCCTGCTTTAAGAGCCCCCTGATGTAGCCACTGTGATTATACTGAGCCTACAGACGAAAAGAGGGAGATTCGGAAGGTTGAGGTTCCAAGCCTGGGATGATGGCAACTCGAGTGTCCCAGAGGATTGGCATGCCGCCGATGTCTGGGAAGGACAGCTGACATCCCGTCAGTGGCACCTTGCCTGACTCCCACCTGACAGCTGTCACTCAGAGATGAAGCGGCAGTGCTACTGTTTTGAATAGCCCCAGCCCTAAGCAAGTCCTCCTGGTGCCCAGCTGGCCTGCCCCGCTCAGGAGAGCATCCTCGGTCACTCTGGGTGAGAGCCGGGCTGTGGCCATGGGCACAGACGTGGTCAGCCGAGACTTCTGCTCGCCCGGAAGGTTGGAGAACCACGTATTCCCGCCTGGACTCTGTTTCCGACCCATCGTCCTGTTGAGGTGTACCCTGGAGGCAGCAAGGGATGACTCATGCACTTGGGTGGGCACAGGGGTAGAAAGAGGCCTGGTGTGTGCCATGTGAAATTCTGGTTTGTCAAGAGCTGCTGTCTGAGACAGTGAAGGGTTTGGAATTTGGAGTGACCCGAGTGAGACAGGAGAGTTCTTCGAGAGGGGCACATGTTTCCTTCCGTTGTGCCGGTATTGGTTTAGTACTCTTGCAGCAGCTGTTAAGCTGCAACAAGTTGATATTACGAATGTGACCAAATCCTGCTTTCATTGCAATGCGGAAGGAAGACGCAAAGAGCGCCAGATGCATAGGCAGCATGTCCGTACACACGCAAGTGGATGTTTCAGTCTGGTCCCGTGTATCAGCTCAGAGCCAACTTGATGGGGCCTACGATGTTAGTCCAAAGTGCTGTTGGACTGAAACGAACGGTCATCATCAGTGTCCCAGCGGTCAAGCGTGTTCCCCAGGCCGCACTGGGCCATGGGGCGGCTCGTGGTGTGAGTGTTTCTGCGTGTGTGAGCGCGTGTGAGTGCACACGGAGGTGTGAGGGTCCCAGAGTGTACGTCGGAACGGGAAGTGTTGACGGATGGCCTCCCTGTCTCTGCTACAGCATCCAAGTGCCCAGAACACAGCCACTACGAGGTGTGTGCCCAAGGCTGCCAGCCCACCTGCGGGAACCTCACGGTGACCGGAGCCTGTGGCTCTGCGTGCTACGAGAGTTGTGTGTGCGACGATGGTTTTGTGCTCAGCGGCAACTCGTGCGTGGCCCCAGAATCCTGTGGCTGTGTTCACGATGGCATCTACCACCCGCCAGGCCAGACCTTCTACCCTGGCCCCGAGTGTGACTCCCTCTGCACCTGCCAGGCGGGAGGCCAGCTGTCCTGCGAGCCCTCCTCCTGTGGCCCACAGGAGATCTGCCAGGTGTCTGATGGTGTCTTGGGCTGCGTGCCCGTGAGTTCTGCCACCTGCCAGGCCTCTGGAGACCCACACTACGTGACCTTCGACGGCCGCCGCTACGACTTCATGGGCGCCTGTGTGTACCTGCTGGCGGGCACGTGCGGCTCAAACATGACGCTGCCCGAGTTCCGGGTGCTGGTGGAGAATGAGCATCGGGGCAGCCAGGCCGTGAGCTACACGGGCGCCGTGCGGGTGGAGGTGTACGGCGTGGAGTTGGTCATGAGCCGGCAGAAGCCAGGACAAGTGATGGTAAGCTAAGGGCAAAGGCAGGCAAATCCCTCAGGCTTGCAGGGGCAGTGAGTGGGTGTCGCTGCGTTTGAGGAAAGGGTGAGGGAATGGGAAAGGAGAAGGATTTTGGTGTGAAGGTCCTGGGTCGGGCTGAGCTGGGAGAGTTGCTGCTGGTGAGGAAAGTAGCAGGGCTGCAGCAGAGGAAGGGGAGGTGCGGGGCGAGCCGAGCTGTGGGGTGGTGGGAGGCAGGCGCAGAGCATGCTGGCTGAGAGGTGTGGGTTTCAGGTGCTGCCTGGAGAGTGAGGGGTTGGATGGCAGGGGTTCCAGGCAGGAGCAGCAGCAGGTGCCAAGGTGCATGGTGGGGCTGAGCACAGCCCGGACACATGGTAGCCACCCGCGCATGCAGGAAGACCAGCTAGCTGACCCTCCTCATCCTTCTGGTCTCCTCCCCTGTCTCCCAGGTGGATGGCGTGCTTCAGTACCCTCCGTTTGAGGCCGCTGGAGGGCGCGTGCAGGTGAACCGCCTGGGCAACAACGCCGTGGTCCACACCGACTTTGGCCTGACTGTCACCTTCAACTGGGATGCTCTAGTGACTGTCAAGGTGCCCAGCAGCTACACAGATGCCATGTGTGGTCTGTGCGGGAACTTCAACGAGGACCCCAACGACGACTTGACTCTGCGGAATGGCAGCCAAACGACTGATGCCACAGACTTTGGGAACAGCTGGCAGGAGGAGGAGACGGGCCCGGGCTGTGAAGCGACTGGATCCCCGGAATGTCCCAACCTGGACCAGATGGTGAACGACCAGGTGGAGAAGAAGGAGAAGTGTGGAATCCTGGCCGACCCCGACGGTCCCTTCCGGGAGTGTCACCAACACCTGGATCCCCAGGGCGCTGTGCACGACTGTGTCTATGACCTCTGCCTGGTACCAGACCAACCTGATCTGGCGTGTGACACATTGGTGGCATACGCTGCCGCGTGCCAGGCTGCCGGGGCCACCGTGTACCCCTGGAGGAACGAAACGTTTTGCCGTGAGTAGCCGCAGTGGCAGCTGTGTGTGTGTGTGCGTTGCCTGTGCGTGCTTGTGGGTAGGAGGTGGCAGCCTTCTGTCTGCCCGTTGACATGTGATGTCATCCGTTCCCTTCCTGCTTTAAGAGCCCCCTGATGTAGCCACTGTGATTATACTGAGCCTACAGACGAAAAGAGGGAGATTCGGAAGGTTGAGGTTCCAAGCCTGGGATGATGGCAACTCGAGTGTCCCAGAGGATTGGCATGCCGCCGATGTCTGGGAAGGACAGCTGACATCCCGTCAGTGGCACCTTGCCTGACTCCCACCTGACAGCTGTCACTCAGAGATGAAGCGGCAGTGCTACTGTTTTGAATAGCCCCAGCCCTAAGCAAGTCCTCCTGGTGCCCAGCTGGCCTGCCCCGCTCAGGAGAGCATCCTCGGTCACTCTGGGTGAGAGCCGGGCTGTGGCCATGGGCACAGACGTGGTCAGCCGAGACTTCTGCTCGCCCGGAAGGTTGGAGAACCACGTGTTCCCGCCTGGGCTCTGTTTCCGACCCATCGTCCCGTTGAGGTGCACCCTGGAGGCAGCAAGGGATGACTCATGCACTTGGGTGGGCACAGGGGTAGAAAGAGGCCTGGTGTGTGCCATGTGAAATTCTGGTTTGTCAAGAGCTGCTGTCTGAGACAGTGAAGGGTTTGGAATTTGGATTGACCCGAGTGAGACAGGAGAGTTCTTCGAGAGGGGCACATGTTTCCTTCCGTTGTGCCGGTATTGGTTTAGTACTCTTGCAGCAGCTGTTAAGCTGCAACAAGTTGATATTACGAATGTGACCAAATCCTGCTTTCATTGCAATGCGGAAGGAAGACGCAAAGAGCGCCAGATGCATAGGCAGCATGTCCGTACACACGCAAGTGGATGTTTCAGTCTGGTCCCGTGTATCAGCTCAGAGCCAACTTGATGGGGCCTACGATGTTAGTCCAAAGTGCTGTTGGACTGAAACGAACAGTCATCATCAGTGTCCCAGCGGTCAAGCGTGTTCCCCAGGCCGCACTGGGCCATGGGGCGGCTCGTGGTGTGAGTGTTTCTGCGTGTGTGAGCGCGTGTGAGTGCACACGGAGGTGTGAGGGTCCCAGAGTGTACGTCGGAACGGGAAGTGTTGACGGATGGCCTCCCTGTCTCTGCTACAGCATCCAAGTGCCCAGAACACAGCCACTACGAGGTGTGTGCCCAAGGCTGCCAGCCCACCTGCGGGAACCTCACGGTGACCGGAGCCTGTGGCTCTGCGTGCTACGAGAGTTGTGTGTGCGACGATGGTTTTGTGCTCAGCGGCAACTCGTGCGTGGCCCCAGAATCCTGTGGCTGTGTTCACGATGGCATCTACCACCCGCCAGGCCAGACCTTCTACCCTGGCCCCGAGTGTGACTCCCTCTGCACCTGCCAGGCGGGAGGCCAGCTGTCCTGCGAGCCCTCCTCCTGTGGCCCACAGGAGATCTGCCAGGTGTCTGATGGTGTCTTGGGCTGCGTGCCCGTGAGTTCTGCCACCTGCCAGGCCTCTGGAGACCCACACTACGTGACCTTCGACGGCCGCCGCTACGACTTCATGGGCGCCTGTGTGTACCTGCTGGCGGGCACGTGCGGCTCAAACATGACGCTGCCCGAGTTCCGGGTGCTGGTGGAGAATGAGCATCGGGGCAGCCAGGCCGTGAGCTACACGGGCGCCGTGCGGGTGGAGGTGTACGGCGTGGAGTTGGTCATGAGCCGGCAGAAGCCAGGACAAGTGATGGTAAGCTAAGGGCAAAGGCAGGCAAATCCCTCAGGCTTGCAGGGGCAGTGAGTGGGTGTCGCTGCGTTTGAGGAAAGGGTGAGGGAATGGGAAAGGAGAAGGATTTTGGTGTGAAGGTCCTGGGTCGGGCTGAGCTGGGAGAGTTGCTGCTGGTGAGGAAAGTAGCAGGGCTGCAGCAGAGGAAGGGGAGGTGCGGGGCGAGCCGAGCTGTGGGGTGGTGGGAGGCAGGCGCAGAGCATGCTGGCTGAGAGGTGTGGGTTTCAGGTGCTGCCTGGAGAGTGAGGGGTTGGATGGCAGGGGTTCCAGGCAGGAGCAGCAGCAGGTGCCAAGGTGCATGGTGGGGCTGAGCACAGCCCGGACACATGGTAGCCACCCGCGCATGCAGGAAGACCAGCTAGCTGACCCTCCTCATCCTTCTGGTCTCCTCCCCTGTCTCCCAGGTGGATGGCGTGCTTCAGTACCCTCCGTTTGAGGCCGCTGGAGGGCGCGTGCAGGTGAACCGCCTGGGCAACAACGCCGTGGTCCACACCGACTTTGGCCTGACTGTCACCTTCAACTGGGATGCTCTAGTGACTGTCAAGGTGCCCAGCAGCTACACAGATGCCATGTGTGGTCTGTGCGGGAACTTCAACGAGGACCCCAACGACGACTTGACTCTGCGGAATGGCAGCCAAACGACTGATGCCACAGACTTTGGGAACAGCTGGCAGGAGGAGGAGACGGGCCCGGGCTGTGAAGCGACTGGATCCCCGGAATGTCCCAACCTGGACCAGATGGTGAACGACCAGGTGGAGAAGAAGGAGAAGTGTGGAATCCTGGCCGACCCCGACGGTCCCTTCCGGGAGTGTCACCAACACCTGGATCCCCAGGGCGCTGTGCGCGACTGTGTCTATGACCTCTGCCTGGTACCAGACCAACCTGATCTGGCTTGTGACACATTGGTGGCATACGCTGCCGCGTGCCAGGCTGCCGGGGCCACCGTGTACCCCTGGAGGAACGAAACGTTTTGCCGTGAGTAGCCGCAGTGGCAGCTCTGTGTGTGTGTGTGTGTGTGTGTGTGTGTGTGTGTGTGTGCGTTGCCTGTGCGTGCTTGTGGGTAGGAGGTGGCAGCCCTCTGTCTGCCCGTTGACATGTGATGTCATCCGTTCCGTTCCTGCTTTAAGAGCCCCCTGATGTAGCCACTGTGATTATACTGAGCCTACAGACGAAAAGAGGGAGATTCGGAAGGTTGAGGTTCCAAGCCTGGGATGATGGCAACTCGAGTGTCCCAGAGGATTGGCATGCCGCCGATGTCTGGGAAGGACAGCTGACATCCCGTCAGTGGCACCTTGCCTGACTCCCACCTGACAGCTGTCACTCAGAGATGAAGCGGCAGTGCTACTGTTTTGAATAGCCCCAGCCCTAAGCAAGTCCTCCTGGTGCCCAGCTGGCCTGCCCCGCTCAGGAGAGCATCCTCGGTCACTCTGGGTGAGAGCCGGGCTGTGGCCATGGGCACAGACGTGGTCAGCCGAGACTTCTGCTCGCCCGGAAGGTTGGAGAACCACGTATTCCCGCCTGGGCTCTGTTTCCGACCCATCGTCCTGTTGAGGTGTACCCTGGAGGCAGCAAGGGATGACTCATGCACTTGGGTGGGCACAGGGGTAGAAAGAGGCCTGGTGTGTGCCATGTGAAATTCTGGTTTGTCAAGAGCTGCTGTCTGAGACAGTGAAGGGTTTGGAATTTGGAGTGACCCGAGTGAGACAGGAGAGTTCTTCGAGAGGGGCACATGTTTCCTTCCGTTGTGCCGGTATTGGTTTAGTACTCTTGCAGCAGCTGTAAAGCTGCAACAAGTTGATATTACGAATGTGACCAAATCCTGCTTTCATTGCAATGCGGAAGGAAGACGCAAAGAGCGCCAGATGCATAGGCAGCATGTCCGTACACACGCAAGTGGATGTTTCAGTCTGGTCCCGTGTATCAGCTCAGAGCCAACTTGATGGGGCCTACGATGTTAGTCCAAAGTGCTGTTGGACTGAAACGAACGGTCATCATCAGTGTCCCAGCGGTCAAGCGTGTTCCCCAGGCCGCACTGGGCCATGGGGCGGCTCGTGGTGTGAGTGTTTCTGCGTGTGTGAGCGCGTGTGAGTGCACACGGAGGTGTGAGGGTCCCAGAGTGTACGTCGGAACGGGAAGTGTTGACGGATGGCCTCCCTGTCTCTGCTACAGCATCCAAGTGCCCAGAACACAGCCACTACGAGGTGTGTGCCCAAGGCTGCCAGCCCACCTGCGGGAACCTCACGGTGACCGGAGCCTGTGGCTCTGCGTGCTACGAGAGTTGTGTGTGCGACGATGGTTTTGTGCTCAGCGGCAACTCGTGCGTGGCCCCAGAATCCTGTGGCTGTGTTCACGATGGCATCTACCACCCGCCAGGCCAGACCTTCTACCCTGGCCCCGAGTGTGACTCCCTCTGCACCTGCCAGGCGGGAGGCCAGCTGTCCTGCGAGCCCTCCTCCTGTGGCCCACAGGAGATCTGCCAGGTGTCTGATGGTGTCTTGGGCTGCGTGCCCGTGAGTTCTGCCACCTGCCAGGCCTCTGGAGACCCACACTACGTGACCTTCGACGGCCGCCGCTACGACTTCATGGGCGCCTGTGTGTACCTGCTGGCGGGCACGTGCGGCTCAAACATGACGCTGCCCGAGTTCCGGGTGCTGGTGGAGAATGAGCATCGGGGCAGCCAGGCCGTGAGCTACACGGGCGCCGTGCGGGTGGAGGTGTACGGCGTGGAGTTGGTCATGAGCCGGCAGAAGCCAGGACAAGTGATGGTAAGCTAAGGGCAAAGGCAGGCAAATCCCTCAGGCTTGCAGGGGCAGTGAGTGGGTGTCGCTGCGTTTGAGGAAAGGGTGAGGGAATGGGAAAGGAGAAGGATTTTGGTGTGAAGGTCCTGGGTCGGGCTGAGCTGGGAGAGTTGCTGCTGGTGAGGAAAGTAGCAGGGCTGCAGCAGAGGAAGGGGAGGTGCGGGGCGAGCCGAGCTGTGGGGTGGTGGGAGGCAGGCGCAGAGCATGCTGGCTGAGAGGTGTGGGTTTCAGGTGCTGCCTGGAGAGTGAGGGGTTGGATGGCAGGGGTTCCAGGCAGGAGCAGCAGCAGGTGCCAAGGTGCATGGTGGGGCTGAGCACAGCCCGGACACATGGTAGCCACCCGCGCATGCAGGAAGACCAGCTAGCTGACCCTCCTCATCCTTCTGGTCTCCTCCCCTGTCTCCCAGGTGGATGGCGTGCTTCAGTACCCTCCGTTTGAGGCCGCTGGAGGGCGCGTGCAGGTGAACCGCCTGGGCAACAACGCCGTGGTCCACACCGACTTTGGCCTGACTGTCACCTTCAACTGGGATGCTCTAGTGACTGTCAAGGTGCCCAGCAGCTACACAGATGCCATGTGTGGTCTGTGCGGGAACTTCAACGAGGACCCCAACGACGACTTGACTCTGCGGAATGGCAGCCAAACGACTGATGCCACAGACTTTGGGAACAGCTGGCAGGAGGAGGAGACGGGCCCGGGCTGTGAAGCGACTGGATCCCCGGAATGTCCCAACCTGGACCAGATGGTGAACGACCAGGTGGAGAAGAAGGAGAAGTGTGGAATCCTGGCCGACCCCGACGGTCCCTTCCGGGAGTGTCACCAACACCTGGATCCCCAGGGCGCTGTGCGCGACTGTGTCTATGACCTCTGCCTGGTACCAGACCAACCTGATCTGGCGTGTGACACATTGGTGGCATACGCTGCCGCGTGCCAGGCTGCCGGGGCCACCGTGTACCCCTGGAGGAACGAAACGTTTTGCCGTGAGTAGCCGCAGTGGCAGCTGTGTGTGTGTGTGCGTTGCCTGTGCGTGCTTGTGGGTAGGAGGTGGCAGCCTTCTGTCTGCCCGTTGACATGTGATGTCATCCGTTCCCTTCCTGCTTTAAGAGCCCCCTGATGTAGCCACTGTGATTATACTGAGCCTACAGACGAAAAGAGGGAGATTCGGAAGGTTGAGGTTCCAAGCCTGGGATGATGGCAACTCGAGTGTCCCAGAGGATTGGCATGCCGCCGATGTCTGGGAAGGACAGCTGACATCCCGTCAGTGGCACCTTGCCTGACTCCCACCTGACAGCTGTCACTCAGAGATGAAGCGGCAGTGCTACTGTTTTGAATAGCCCCAGCCCTAAGCAAGTCCTCCTGGTGCCCAGCTGGCCTGCCCCGCTCAGGAGAGCATCCTCGGTCACTCTGGGTGAGAGACGGGCTGTGGCCATGGGCACAGACGTGGTCAGCCGAGACTTCTGCTCGCCCGGAAGGTTGGAGAACCACGTGTTCCCGCCTGGGCTCTGTTTCCGACCCATCGTCCCGTTGAGGTGCACCCTGGAGGCAGCAAGGGATGACTCATGCACTTGGGTGGGCACAGGGGTAGAAAGAGGCCTGGTGTGTGCCATGTGAAATTCTGGTTTGTCAAGAGCTGCTGTCTGAGACAGTGAAGGGTTTGGAATTTGGAGTGACCCGAGTGAGACAGGAGAGTTCTTCGAGAGGGGCACATGTTTCCTTCCGTTGTGCCGGTATTGGTTTAGTACTCTTGCAGCAGCTGTTAAGCTGCAACAAGTTGATATTACGAATGTGACCAAATCCTGCTTTCATTGCAATGCGGAAGGAAGACGCAAAGAGCGCCAGATGCATAGGCAGCATGTCCGTACACACGCAAGTGGATGTTTCAGTCTGGTCCCGTGTATCAGCTCAGAGCCAACTTGATGGGGCCTACGATGTTAGTCCAAAGTGCTGTTGGACTGAAACGAACAGTCATCATCAGTGTCCCAGCGGTCAAGCGTGTTCCCCAGGCCGCACTGGGCCATGGGGCGGCTCGTGGTGTGAGTGTTTCTGCGTGTGTGAGCGCGTGTGAGTGCACACGGAGGTGTGAGGGTCCCAGAGTGTACGTCGGAACGGGAAGTGTTGACGGATGGCCTCCCTGTCTCTGCTACAGCATCCAAGTGCCCAGAACACAGCCACTACGAGGTGTGTGCCCAAGGCTGCCAGCCCACCTGCGGGAACCTCACGGTGACCGGAGCCTGTGGCTCTGCGTGCTACGAGAGTTGTGTGTGCGACGATGGTTTTGTGCTCAGCGGCAACTCGTGCGTGGCCCCAGAATCCTGTGGCTGTGTTCACGATGGCATCTACCACCCGCCAGGCCAGACCTTCTACCCTGGCCCCGAGTGTGACTCCCTCTGCACCTGCCAGGCGGGAGGCCAGCTGTCCTGCGAGCCCTCCTCCTGTGGCCCACAGGAGATCTGCCAGGTGTCTGATGGTGTCTTGGGCTGCGTGCCCGTGAGTTCTGCCACCTGCCAGGCCTCTGGAGATCCACACTACGTGACCTTCGACGGCCGCCGCTACGACTTCATGGGCGCCTGTGTGTACCTGCTGGCGGGCACGTGCGGCTCAAACATGACGCTGCCCGAGTTCCGGGTGCTGGTGGAGAATGAGCATCGGGGCAGCCAGGCCGTGAGCTACACGGGCGCCGTGCGGGTGGAGGTGTACGGCGTGGAGTTGGTCATGAGCCGGCAGAAGCCAGGACAAGTGATGGTAAGCTAAGGGCAAAGGCAGGCAAATCCCTCAGGCTTGCAGGGGCAGTGAGTGGGTGTCGCTGCGTTTGAGGAAAGGGTGAGGGAATGGGAAAGGAGAAGGATTTTGGTGTGAAGGTCCTGGGTCGGGCTGAGCTGGGAGAGTTGCTGCTGGTGAGGAAAGTAGCAGGGCTGCAGCAGAGGAAGGGGAGGTGCGGGGCGAGCCGAGCTGTGGGGTGGTGGGAGGCAGGCGCAGAGCATGCTGGCTGAGAGGTGTGGGTTTCAGGTGCTGCCTGGAGAGTGAGGGGTTGGATGGCAGGGGTTCCAGGCAGGAGCAGCAGCAGGTGCCAAGGTGCATGGTGGGGCTGAGCACAGCCCGGACACATGGTAGCCACCCGCGCATGCAGGAAGACCAGCTAGCTGACCCTCCTCATCCTTCTGGTCTCCTCCCCTGTCTCCCAGGTGGATGGCGTGCTTCAGTACCCTCCGTTTGAGGCCGCTGGAGGGCGCGTGCAGGTGAACCGCCTGGGCAACAACGCCGTGGTCCACACCGACTTTGGCCTGACTGTCACCTTCAACTGGGATGCTCTAGTGACTGTCAAGGTGCCCAGCAGCTACACAGATGCCATGTGTGGTCTGTGCGGGAACTTCAACGAGGACCCCAACGACGACTTGACTCTGCGGAATGGCAGCCAAACGACTGATGCCACAGACTTTGGGAACAGCTGGCAGGAGGAGGAGACGGGCCCGGGCTGTGAAGCGACTGGATCCCCGGAATGTCCCAACCTGGACCAGATGGTGAACGACCAGGTGGAGAAGAAGGAGAAGTGTGGAATCCTGGCCGACCCCGACGGTCCCTTCCGGGAGTGTCACCAACACCTGGATCCCCAGGGCGCTGTGCACGACTGTGTCTATGACCTCTGCCTGGTACCAGACCAACCTGATCTGGCGTGTGACACATTGGTGGCATACGCTGCCGCGTGCCAGGCTGCCGGGGCCACCGTGTACCCCTGGAGGAACGAAACGTTTTGCCGTGAGTAGCCGCAGTGGCAGCTCTGTGTGTGTGTGTGTGTGTGTGTGTGTGTGTGTGTGTGCGTTGCCTGTGCGTGCTTGTGGGTAGGAGGTGGCAGCCCTCTGTCTGCCCGTTGACATGTGATGTCATCCGTTCCGTTCCTGCTTTAAGAGCCCCCTGATGTAGCCACTGTGATTATACTGAGCCTACAGACGAAAAGAGGGAGATTCGGAAGGTTGAGGTTCCAAGCCTGGGATGATGGCAACTCGAGTGTCCCAGAGGATTGGCATGCCGCCGATGTCTGGGAAGGACAGCTGACATCCCGTCAGTGGCACCTTGCCTGACTCCCACCTGACAGCTGTCACTCAGAGATGAAGCGGCAGTGCTACTGTTTTGAATAGCCCCAGCCCTAAGCAAGTCCTCCTGGTGCCCAGCTGGCCTGCCCCGCTCAGGAGAGCATCCTCGGTCACTCTGGGTGAGAGCCGGGCTGTGGCCATGGGCACAGACGTGGTCAGCCGAGACTTCTGCTCGCCCGGAAGGTTGGAGAACCACGTATTCCCGCCTGGGCTCTGTTTCCGACCCATCGTCCTGTTGAGGTGTACCCTGGAGGCAGCAAGGGATGACTCATGCACTTGGGTGGGCACAGGGGTAGAAAGAGGCCTGGTGTGTGCCATGTGAAATTCTGGTTTGTCAAGAGCTGCTGTCTGAGACAGTGAAGGGTTTGGAATTTGGAGTGACCCGAGTGAGACAGGAGAGTTCTTCGAGAGGGGCACATGTTTCCTTCCGTTGTGCCGGTATTGGTTTAGTACTCTTGCAGCAGCTGTAAAGCTGCAACAAGTTGATATTACGAATGTGACCAAATCCTGCTTTCATTGCAATGCGGAAGGAAGACGCAAAGAGCGCCAGATGCATAGGCAGCATGTCCGTACACACGCAAGTGGATGTTTCAGTCTGGTCCCGTGTATCAGCTCAGAGCCAACTTGATGGGGCCTACGATGTTAGTCCAAAGTGCTGTTGGACTGAAACGAACGGTCATCATCAGTGTCCCAGCGGTCAAGCGTGTTCCCCAGGCCGCACTGGGCCATGGGGCGGCTCGTGGTGTGAGTGTTTCTGCGTGTGTGAGCGCGTGTGAGTGCACACGGAGGTGTGAGGGTCCCAGAGTGTACGTCGGAACGGGAAGTGTTGACGGATGGCCTCCCTGTCTCTGCTACAGCATCCAAGTGCCCAGAACACAGCCACTACGAGGTGTGTGCCCAAGGCTGCCAGCCCACCTGCGGGAACCTCACGGTGACCGGAGCCTGTGGCTCTGCGTGCTACGAGAGTTGTGTGTGCGACGATGGTTTTGTGCTCAGCGGCAACTCGTGCGTGGCCCCAGAATCCTGTGGCTGTGTTCACGATGGCATCTACCACCCGCCAGGCCAGACCTTCTACCCTGGCCCCGAGTGTGACTCCCTCTGCACCTGCCAGGCGGGAGGCCAGCTGTCCTGCGAGCCCTCCTCCTGTGGCCCACAGGAGATCTGCCAGGTGTCTGATGGTGTCTTGGGCTGCGTGCCCGTGAGTTCTGCCACCTGCCAGGCCTCTGGAGACCCACACTACGTGACCTTCGACGGCCGCCGCTACGACTTCATGGGCGCCTGTGTGTACCTGCTGGCGGGCACGTGCGGCTCAAACATGACGCTGCCCGAGTTCCGGGTGCTGGTGGAGAATGAGCATCGGGGCAGCCAGGCCGTGAGCTACACGGGCGCCGTGCGGGTGGAGGTGTACGGCGTGGAGTTGGTCATGAGCCGGCAGAAGCCAGGACAAGTGATGGTAAGCTAAGGGCAAAGGCAGGCAAATCCCTCAGGCTTGCAGGGGCAGTGAGTGGGTGTCGCTGCGTTTGAGGAAAGGGTGAGGGAATGGGAAAGGAGAAGGATTTTGGTGTGAAGGTCCTGGGTCGGGCTGAGCTGGGAGAGTTGCTGCTGGTGAGGAAAGTAGCAGGGCTGCAGCAGAGGAAGGGGAGGTGCGGGGCGAGCCGAGCTGTGGGGTGGTGGGAGGCAGGCGCAGAGCATGCTGGCTGAGAGGTGTGGGTTTCAGGTGCTGCCTGGAGAGTGAGGGGTTGGATGGCAGGGGTTCCAGGCAGGAGCAGCAGCAGGTGCCAAGGTGCATGGTGGGGCTGAGCACAGCCCGGACACATGGTAGCCACCCGCGCATGCAGGAAGACCAGCTAGCTGACCCTCCTCATCCTTCTGGTCTCCTCCCCTGTCTCCCAGGTGGATGGCGTGCTTCAGTACCCTCCGTTTGAGGCCGCTGGAGGGCGCGTGCAGGTGAACCGCCTGGGCAACAACGCCGTGGTCCACACCGACTTTGGCCTGACTGTCACCTTCAACTGGGATGCTCTAGTGACTGTCAAGGTGCCCAGCAGCTACACAGATGCCATGTGTGGTCTGTGCGGGAACTTCAACGAGGACCCCAACGACGACTTGACTCTGCGGAATGGCAGCCAAACGACTGATGCCACAGACTTTGGGAACAGCTGGCAGGAGGAGGAGACGGGCCCGGGCTGTGAAGCGACTGGATCCCCGGAATGTCCCAACCTGGACCAGATGGTGAACGACCAGGTGGAGAAGAAGGAGAAGTGTGGAATCCTGGCCGACCCCGACGGTCCCTTCCGGGAGTGTCACCAACACCTGGATCCCCAGGGCGCTGTGCGCGACTGTGTCTATGACCTCTGCCTGGTACCAGACCAACCTGATCTGGCGTGTGACACATTGGTGGCATACGCTGCCGCGTGCCAGGCTGCCGGGGCCACCGTGTACCCCTGGAGGAACGAAACGTTTTGCCGTGAGTAGCCGCAGTGGCAGCTCTGTGTGTGTGTGCGTTGCCTGTGCGTGCTTGTGGGTAGGAGGTGGCAGCCTTCTGTCTGCCCGTTGACATGTGATGTCATCCGTTCCCTTCCTGCTTTAAGAGCCCCCTGATGTAGCCACTGTGATTATACTGAGCCTACAGACGAAAAGAGGGAGATTCGGAAGGTTGAGGTTCCAAGCCTGGGATGATGGCAACTCGAGTGTCCCAGAGGATTGGCATGCCGCTGATGTCTGGGAAGGACAGCTGACATCCCATCAGTGGCACCTTGCCTGACTCCCACCTGACAGCTGTCACTCAGAGATGAAGCGGCAGTGCTACTGTTTTGAATAGCCCCAGCCCTAAGCAAGTCCTCCTGGTGCCCAGCTGGCCTGCCCCGCTCAGGAGAGCATCCTCGGTCACTCTGGGTGAGAGACGGGCTGTGGCCATGGGCACAGACGTGGTCAGCCGAGACTTCTGCTCGCCCGGAAGGTTGGAGAACCACGTGTTCCCGCCTGGGCTCTGTTTCCGACCCATCGTCCTGTTGAGGTGCACCCTGGAGGCAGCAAGGGATGACTCATGCACTTGGGTGGGCACAGGGGTAGAAAGAGGCCTGGTGTGTGCCATGTGAAATTCTGGTTTGTCAAGAGCTGCTGTCTGAGACAGTGAAGGGTTTGGAATTTGGATTGACCCGAGTGAGACAGGAGAGTTCTTCGAGAGGGGCACATGTTTCCTTCCGTTGTGCCGGTATTGGTTTAGTACTCTTGCAGCAGCTGTTAAGCTGCAACAAGTTGATATTACGAATGTGACCAAATCCTGCTTTCATTGCAATGCGGAAGGAAGACGCAAAGAGCGCCAGATGCATAGGCAGCATGTCCGTACACACGCAAGTGGATGTTTCAGTCTGGTCCCGTGTATCAGCTCAGAGCCAACTTGATGGGGCCTACGATGTTAGTCCAAAGTGCTGTTGGACTGAAACGAACAGTCATCATCAGTGTCCCAGCGGTCAAGCGTGTTCCCCAGGCCGCACTGGGCCATGGGGCGGCTCGTGGTGTGAGTGTTTCTGCGTGTGTGAGCGCGTGTGAGTGCACACGGAGGTGTGAGGGTCCCAGAGTGTACGTCGGAACGGGAAGTGTTGACGGATGGCCTCCCTGTCTCTGCTACAGCATCCAAGTGCCCAGAACACAGCCACTACGAGGTGTGTGCCCAAGGCTGCCAGCCCACCTGCGGGAACCTCACGGTGACCGGAGCCTGTGGCTCTGCGTGCTACGAGAGTTGTGTGTGCGACGATGGTTTTGTGCTCAGCGGCAACTCGTGCGTGGCCCCAGAATCCTGTGGCTGTGTTCACGATGGCATCTACCACCCGCCAGGCCAGACCTTCTACCCTGGCCCCGAGTGTGACTCCCTCTGCACCTGCCAGGCGGGAGGCCAGCTGTCCTGCGAGCCCTCCTCCTGTGGCCCACAGGAGATCTGCCAGGTGTCTGATGGTGTCTTGGGCTGCGTGCCCGTGAGTTCTGCCACCTGCCAGGCCTCTGGAGACCCACACTACGTGACCTTCGACGGCCGCCGCTACGACTTCATGGGCGCCTGTGTGTACCTGCTGGCGGGCACGTGCGGCTCAAACATGACGCTGCCCGAGTTCCGGGTGCTGGTGGAGAATGAGCATCGGGGCAGCCAGGCCGTGAGCTACACGGGCGCCGTGCGGGTGGAGGTGTACGGCGTGGAGTTGGTCATGAGCCGGCAGAAGCCAGGACAAGTGATGGTAAGCTAAGGGCAAAGGCAGGCAAATCCCTCAGGCTTGCAGGGGCAGTGAGTGGGTGTCGCTGCGTTTGAGGAAAGGGTGAGGGAATGGGAAAGGAGAAGGATTTTGGTGTGAAGGTCCTGGGTCGGGCTGAGCTGGGAGAGTTGCTGCTGGTGAGGAAAGTAGCAGGGCTGCAGCAGAGGAAGGGGAGGTGCGGGGCGAGCCGAGCTGTGGGGTGGTGGGAGGCAGGCGCAGAGCATGCTGGCTGAGAGGTGTGGGTTTCAGGTGCTGCCTGGAGAGTGAGGGGTTGGATGGCAGGGGTTCCAGGCAGGAGCAGCAGCAGGTGCCAAGGTGCATGGTGGGGCTGAGCACAGCCCGGACACATGGTAGCCACCCGCGCATGCAGGAAGACCAGCTAGCTGACCCTCCTCATCCTTCTGGTCTCCTCCCCTGTCTCCCAGGTGGATGGCGTGCTTCAGTACCCTCCGTTTGAGGCCGCTGGAGGGCGCGTGCAGGTGAACCGCCTGGGCAACAACGCCGTGGTCCACACCGACTTTGGCCTGACTGTCACCTTCAACTGGGATGCTCTAGTGACTGTCAAGGTGCCCAGCAGCTACACAGATGCCATGTGTGGTCTGTGCGGGAACTTCAACGAGGACCCCAACGACGACTTGACTCTGCGGAATGGCAGCCAAACGACTGATGCCACAGACTTTGGGAACAGCTGGCAGGAGGAGGAGACGGGCCCGGGCTGTGAAGCGACTGGATCCCCGGAATGTCCCAACCTGGACCAGATGGTGAACGACCAGGTGGAGAAGAAGGAGAAGTGTGGAATCCTGGCCGACCCCGACGGTCCCTTCCGGGAGTGTCACCAACACCTGGATCCCCAGGGCGCTGTGCACGACTGTGTCTATGACCTCTGCCTGGTACCAGACCAACCTGATCTGGCGTGTGACACATTGGTGGCATACGCTGCCGCGTGCCAGGCTGCCGGGGCCACCGTGTACCCCTGGAGGAACGAAACGTTTTGCCGTGAGTAGCCGCAGTGGCAGCTCTGTGTGTGTGTGTGTGTGTGTGTGTGTGTGTGTGTGTGTGCGTTGCCTGTGCGTGCTTGTGGGTAGGAGGTGGCAGCCCTCTGTCTGCCCGTTGACATGTGATGTCATCCGTTCCGTTCCTGCTTTAAGAGCCCCCTGATGTAGCCACTGTGATTATACTGAGCCTACAGACGAAAAGAGGGAGATTCGGAAGGTTGAGGTTCCAAGCCTGGGATGATGGCAACTCGAGTGTCCCAGAGGATTGGCATGCCGCCGATGTCTGGGAAGGACAGCTGACATCCCGTCAGTGGCACCTTGCCTGACTCCCACCTGACAGCTGTCACTCAGAGATGAAGCGGCAGTGCTACTGTTTTGAATAGCCCCAGCCCTAAGCAAGTCCTCCTGGTGCCCAGCTGGCCTGCCCCGCTCAGGAGAGCATCCTCGGTCACTCTGGGTGAGAGCCGGGCTGTGGCCATGGGCACAGACGTGGTCAGCCGAGACTTCTGCTCGCCCGGAAGGTTGGAGAACCACGTATTCCCGCCTGGGCTGTTTCCGACCCATCGTCCTGTTGAGGTGTACCCTGGAGGCAGCAAGGGATGACTCATGCACTTGGGTGGGCACAGGGGTAGAAAGAGGCCTGGTGTGTGCCATGTGAAATTCTGGTTTGTCAAGAGCTGCTGTCTGAGACAGTGAAGGGTTTGGAATTTGGAGTGACCCAAGTGAGACAGGAGAGTTCTTCGAGAGGGGCACATGTTTCCTTCCGTTGTGCCGGTATTGGTTTAGTACTCTTGCAGCAGCTGTAAAGCTGCAACAAGTTGATATTACGAATGTGACCAAATCCTGCTTTCATTGCAATGCGGAAGGAAGACGCAAAGAGCGCCAGATGCATAGGCAGCATGTCCGTACACACGCAAGTGGATGTTTCAGTCTGGTCCCGTGTATCAGCTCAGAGCCAACTTGATGGGGCCTACGATGTTAGTCCAAAGTGCTGTTGGACTGAAACGAACGGTCATCATCAGTGTCCCAGCGGTCAAGCGTGTTCCCCAGGCCGCACTGGGCCATGGGGCGGCTCGTGGTGTGAGTGTTTCTGCGTGTGTGAGCGCGTGTGAGTGCACACGGAGGTGTGAGGGTCCCAGAGTGTACGTCGGAACGGGAAGTGTTGACGGATGGCCTCCCTGTCTCTGCTACAGCATCCAAGTGCCCAGAACACAGCCACTACGAGGTGTGTGCCCAAGGCTGCCAGCCCACCTGCGGGAACCTCACGGTGACCGGAGCCTGTGGCTCTGCGTGCTACGAGAGTTGTGTGTGCGACGATGGTTTTGTGCTCAGCGGCAACTCGTGCGTGGCCCCAGAATCCTGTGGCTGTGTTCACGATGGCATCTACCACCCGCCAGGCCAGACCTTCTACCCTGGCCCCGAGTGTGACTCCCTCTGCACCTGCCAGGCGGGAGGCCAGCTGTCCTGCGAGCCCTCCTCCTGTGGCCCACAGGAGATCTGCCAGGTGTCTGATGGTGTCTTGGGCTGCGTGCCCGTGAGTTCTGCCACCTGCCAGGCCTCTGGAGACCCACACTACGTGACCTTCGACGGCCGCCGCTACGACTTCATGGGCGCCTGTGTGTACCTGCTGGCGGGCACGTGCGGCTCAAACATGACGCTGCCCGAGTTCCGGGTGCTGGTGGAGAATGAGCATCGGGGCAGCCAGGCCGTGAGCTACACGGGCGCCGTGCGGGTGGAGGTGTACGGCGTGGAGTTGGTCATGAGCCGGCAGAAGCCAGGACAAGTGATGGTAAGCTAAGGGCAAAGGCAGGCAAATCCCTCAGGCTTGCAGGGGCAGTGAGTGGGTGTCGCTGCGTTTGAGGAAAGGGTGAGGGAATGGGAAAGGAGAAGGATTTTGGTGTGAAGGTCCTGGGTCGGGCTGAGCTGGGAGAGTTGCTGCTGGTGAGGAAAGTAGCAGGGCTGCAGCAGAGGAAGGGGAGGTGCGGGGCGAGCCGAGCTGTGGGGTGGTGGGAGGCAGGCGCAGAGCATGCTGGCTGAGAGGTGTGGGTTTCAGGTGCTGCCTGGAGAGTGAGGGGTTGGATGGCAGGGGTTCCAGGCAGGAGCAGCAGCAGGTGCCAAGGTGCATGGTGGGGCTGAGCACAGCCCGGACACATGGTAGCCACCCGCGCATGCAGGAAGACCAGCTAGCTGACCCTCCTCATCCTTCTGGTCTCCTCCCCTGTCTCCCAGGTGGATGGCGTGCTTCAGTACCCTCCGTTTGAGGCCGCTGGAGGGCGCGTGCAGGTGAACCGCCTGGGCAACAACGCCGTGGTCCACACCGACTTTGGCCTGACTGTCACCTTCAACTGGGATGCTCTAGTGACTGTCAAGGTGCCCAGCAGCTACACAGATGCCATGTGTGGTCTGTGCGGGAACTTCAACGAGGACCCCAACGACGACTTGACTCTGCGGAATGGCAGCCAAACGACTGATGCCACAGACTTTGGGAACAGCTGGCAGGAGGAGGAGACGGGCCCGGGCTGTGAAGCGACTGGATCCCCGGAATGTCCCAACCTGGACCAGATGGTGAACGACCAGGTGGAGAAGAAGGAGAAGTGTGGAATCCTGGCCGACCCCGACGGTCCCTTCCGGGAGTGTCACCAACACCTGGATCCCCAGGGCGCTGTGCACGACTGTGTCTATGACCTCTGCCTGGTACCAGACCAACCTGATCTGGCGTGTGACACATTGGTGGCATACGCTGCCGCGTGCCAGGCTGCCGGGGCCACCGTGTACCCCTGGAGGAACGAAACGTTTTGCCGTGAGTAGCCGCAGTGGCAGCTCTGTGTGTGTGTGTGTGTGTGTGTGTGTGTGTGTGTGTGTGCGTTGCCTGTGCGTGCTTGTGGGTAGGAGGTGGCAGCCCTCTGTCTGCCCGTTGACATGTGATGTCATCCGTTCCGTTCCTGCTTTAAGAGCCCCCTGATGTAGCCACTGTGATTATACTGAGCCTACAGACGAAAAGAGGGAGATTCGGAAGGTTGAGGTTCCAAGCCTGGGATGATGGCAACTCGAGTGTCCCAGAGGATTGGCATGCCGCCGATGTCTGGGAAGGACAGCTGACATCCCGTCAGTGGCACCTTGCCTGACTCCCACCTGACAGCTGTCACTCAGAGATGAAGCGGCAGTGCTACTGTTTTGAATAGCCCCAGCCCTAAGCAAGTCCTCCTGGTGCCCAGCTGGCCTGCCCCGCTCAGGAGAGCATCCTCGGTCACTCTGGGTGAGAGCCGGGCTGTGGCCATGGGCACAGACGTGGTCAGCCGAGACTTCTGCTCGCCCGGAAGGTTGGAGAACCACGTATTCCCGCCTGGGCTGTTTCCGACCCATCGTCCTGTTGAGGTGTACCCTGGAGGCAGCAAGGGATGACTCATGCACTTGGGTGGGCACAGGGGTAGAAAGAGGCCTGGTGTGTGCCATGTGAAATTCTGGTTTGTCAAGAGCTGCTGTCTGAGACAGTGAAGGGTTTGGAATTTGGAGTGACCCAAGTGAGACAGGAGAGTTCTTCGAGAGGGGCACATGTTTCCTTCCGTTGTGCCGGTATTGGTTTAGTACTCTTGCAGCAGCTGTAAAGCTGCAACAAGTTGATATTACGAATGTGACCAAATCCTGCTTTCATTGCAATGCGGAAGGAAGACGCAAAGAGCGCCAGATGCATAGGCAGCATGTCCGTACACACGCAAGTGGATGTTTCAGTCTGGTCCCGTGTATCAGCTCAGAGCCAACTTGATGGGGCCTACGATGTTAGTCCAAAGTGCTGTTGGACTGAAACGAACGGTCATCATCAGTGTCCCAGCGGTCAAGCGTGTTCCCCAGGCCGCACTGGGCCATGGGGCGGCTCGTGGTGTGAGTGTTTCTGCGTGTGTGAGCACGTGTGAGTGCACACGGAGGTGTGAGGGTCCCAGAGTGTACGTCGGAACGGGAAGTGTTGACGGATGGCCTCCCTGTCTCTGCTACAGCATCCAAGTGCCCAGAACACAGCCACTACGAGGTGTGTGCCCAAGGCTGCCAGCCCACCTGCGGGAACCTCACGGTGACCGGAGCCTGTGGCTCTGCGTGCTACGAGAGTTGTGTGTGCGACGATGGTTTTGTGCTCAGCGGCAACTCGTGCGTGGCCCCAGAATCCTGTGGCTGTGTTCACGATGGCATCTACCACCCGCCAGGCCAGACCTTCTACCCTGGCCCCGAGTGTGACTCCCTCTGCACCTGCCAGGCGGGAGGCCAGCTGTCCTGCGAGCCCTCCTCCTGTGGCCCACAGGAGATCTGCCAGGTGTCTGATGGTGTCTTGGGCTGCGTGCCCGTGAGTTCTGCCACCTGCCAGGCCTCTGGAGACCCACACTACGTGACCTTCGACGGCCGCCGCTACGACTTCATGGGCGCCTGTGTGTACCTGCTGGCGGGCACGTGCGGCTCAAACATGACGCTGCCCGAGTTCCGGGTGCTGGTGGAGAATGAGCATCGGGGCAGCCAGGCCGTGAGCTACACGGGCGCCGTGCGGGTGGAGGTGTACGGCGTGGAGTTGGTCATGAGCCGGCAGAAGCCAGGACAAGTGATGGTAAGCTAAGGGCAAAGGCAGGCAAATCCCTCAGGCTTGCAGGGGCAGTGAGTGGGTGTCGCTGCGTTTGAGGAAAGGGTGAGGGAATGGGAAAGGAGAAGGATTTTGGTGTGAAGGTCCTGGGTCGGGCTGAGCTGGGAGAGTTGCTGCTGGTGAGGAAAGTAGCAGGGCTGCAGCAGAGGAAGGGGAGGTGCGGGGCGAGCCGAGCTGTGGGGTGGTGGGAGGCAGGCGCAGAGCATGCTGGCTGAGAGGTGTGGGTTTCAGGTGCTGCCTGGAGAGTGAGGGGTTGGATGGCAGGGGTTCCAGGCAGGAGCAGCAGCAGGTGCCAAGGTGCATGGTGGGGCTGAGCACAGCCCGGACACATGGTAGCCACCCGCGCATGCAGGAAGACCAGCTAGCTGACCCTCCTCATCCTTCTGGTCTCCTCCCCTGTCTCCCAGGTGGATGGCGTGCTTCAGTACCCTCCGTTTGAGGCCGCTGGAGGGCGCGCGCAGGTGAACCGCCTGGGCAACAACGCCGTGGTCCACACCGACTTTGGCCTGACTGTCACCTTCAACTGGGATGCTCTAGTGACTGTCAAGGTGCCCAGCAGCTACACAGATGCCATGTGTGGTCTGTGCGGGAACTTCAACGAGGACCCCAACGACGACTTGACTCTGCGGAATGGCAGCCAAACGACTGATGCCACAGACTTTGGGAACAGCTGGCAGGAGGAGGAGACGGGCCCGGGCTGTGAAGCGACTGGATCCCCGGAATGTCCCAA
The DNA here is from genome assembly GCF_030435755.1 of Ochotona princeps. Taxonomy (NCBI): domain Eukaryota; kingdom Metazoa; phylum Chordata; class Mammalia; order Lagomorpha; family Ochotonidae; genus Ochotona; species Ochotona princeps. Next base: position 50,065,426 of record NC_080847.1, on the reverse strand, counting down.
CCTGGACCAGATGGTGAACGACCAGGTGGAGAAGAAGGAGAAGTGTGGAATCCTGGCCGACCCCGACGGTCCCTTCCGGGAGTGTCACCAACACCTGGATCCCCAGGGCGCTGTGCACGACTGTGTCTATGACCTCTGCCTGGTACCAGACCAACCTGATCTGGCGTGTGACACATTGGTGGCATACGCTGCCGCGTGCCAGGCTGCCGGGGCCACCGTGTACCCCTGGAGGAACGAAACGTTTTGCCGTGAGTAGCCGCAGTGGCAGCTCTGTGTGTGTGTGCGTTGCCTGTGCGTGCTTGTGGGTAGGAGGTGGCAGCCTTCTGTCTGCCCGTTGACATGTGATGTCATCCGTTCCCTTCCTGCTTTAAGAGCCCCCTGATGTAGCCACTGTGATTATACTGAGCCTACAGACGAAAAGAGGGAGATTCGGAAGGTTGAGGTTCCAAGCCTGGGATGATGGCAACTCGAGTGTCCCAGAGGATTGGCATGCCGCTGATGTCTGGGAAGGACAGCTGACATCCCATCAGTGGCACCTTGCCTGACTCCCACCTGACAGCTGTCACTCAGAGATGAAGCGGCAGTGCTACTGTTTTGAATAGCCCCAGCCCTAAGCAAGTCCTCCTGGTGCCCAGCTGGCCTGCCCCGCTCAGGAGAGCATCCTCGGTCACTCTGGGTGAGAGACGGGCTGTGGCCATGGGCACAGACGTGGTCAGCCGAGACTTCTGCTCGCCCGGAAGGTTGGAGAACCACGTGTTCCCGCCTGGGCTCTGTTTCCGACCCATCGTCCCGTTGAGGTGCACCCTGGAGGCAGCAAGGGATGACTCATGCACTTGGGTGGGCACAGGGGTAGAAAGAGGCCTGGTGTGTGCCATGTGAAATTCTGGTTTGTCAAGAGCTGCTGTCTGAGACAGTGAAGGGTTTGGAATTTGGATTGACCCGAGTGAGACAGGAGAGTTCTTCGAGAGGGGCACATGTTTCCTTCCGTTGTGCCGGTATTGGTTTAGTACTCTTGCAGCAGCTGTTAAGCTGCAACAAGTTGATATTACGAATGTGACCAAATCCTGCTTTCATTGCAATGCGGAAGGAAGACGCAAAGAGCGCCAGATGCATAGGCAGCATGTCCGTACACACGCAAGTGGATGTTTCAGTCTGGTCCCGTGTATCAGCTCAGAGCCAACTTGATGGGGCCTACGATGTTAGTCCAAAGTGCTGTTGGACTGAAACGAACAGTCATCATCAGTGTCCCAGCGGTCAAGCGTGTTCCCCAGGCCGCACTGGGCCATGGGGCGGCTCGTGGTGTGAGTGTTTCTGCGTGTGTGAGCGCGTGTGAGTGCACACGGAGGTGTGAGGGTCCCAGAGTGTACGTCGGAACGGGAAGTGTTGACGGATGGCCTCCCTGTCTCTGCTACAGCATCCAAGTGCCCAGAACACAGCCACTACGAGGTGTGTGCCCAAGGCTGCCAGCCCACCTGCGGGAACCTCACGGTGACCGGAGCCTGTGGCTCTGCGTGCTACGAGAGTTGTGTGTGCGACGATGGTTTTGTGCTCAGCGGCAACTCGTGCGTGGCCCCAGAATCCTGTGGCTGTGTTCACGATGGCATCTACCACCCGCCAGGCCAGACCTTCTACCCTGGCCCCGAGTGTGACTCCCTCTGCACCTGCCAGGCGGGAGGCCAGCTGTCCTGCGAGCCCTCCTCCTGTGGCCCACAGGAGATCTGCCAGGTGTCTGATGGTGTCTTGGGCTGCGTGCCCGTGAGTTCTGCCACCTGCCAGGCCTCTGGAGACCCACACTACGTGACCTTCGACGGCCGCCGCTACGACTTCATGGGCGCCTGTGTGTACCTGCTGGCGGGCACGTGCGGCTCAAACATGACGCTGCCCGAGTTCCGGGTGCTGGTGGAGAATGAGCATCGGGGCAGCCAGGCCGTGAGCTACACGGGCGCCGTGCGGGTGGAGGTGTACGGCGTGGAGTTGGTCATGAGCCGGCAGAAGCCAGGACAAGTGATGGTAAGCTAAGGGCAAAGGCAGGCAAATCCCTCAGGCTTGCAGGGGCAGTGAGTGGGTGTCGCTGCGTTTGAGGAAAGGGTGAGGGAATGGGAAAGGAGAAGGATTTTGGTGTGAAGGTCCTGGGTCGGGCTGAGCTGGGAGAGTTGCTGCTGGTGAGGAAAGTAGCAGGGCTGCAGCAGAGGAAGGGGAGGTGCGGGGCGAGCCGAGCTGTGGGGTGGTGGGAGGCAGGCGCAGAGCATGCTGGCTGAGAGGTGTGGGTTTCAGGTGCTGCCTGGAGAGTGAGGGGTTGGATGGCAGGGGTTCCAGGCAGGAGCAGCAGCAGGTGCCAAGGTGCATGGTGGGGCTGAGCACAGCCCGGACACATGGTAGCCACCCGCGCATGCAGGAAGACCAGCTAGCTGACCCTCCTCATCCTTCTGGTCTCCTCCCCTGTCTCCCAGGTGGATGGCGTGCTTCAGTACCCTCCGTTTGAGGCCGCTGGAGGGCGCGCGCAGGTGAACCGCCTGGGCAACAACGCCGTGGTCCACACCGACTTTGGCCTGACTGTCACCTTCAACTGGGATGCTCTAGTGACTGTCAAGGTGCCCAGCAGCTACACAGATGCCATGTGTGGTCTGTGCGGGAACTTCAACGAGGACCCCAACGACGACTTGACTCTGCGGAATGGCAGCCAAACGACTGATGCCACAGACTTTGGGAACAGCTGGCAGGAGGAGGAGACGGGCCCGGGCTGTGAAGCGACTGGATCCCCGGAATGTCCCAACCTGGACCAGATGGTGAACGACCAGGTGGAGAAGAAGGAGAAGTGTGGAATCCTGGCCGACCCCGACGGTCCCTTCCGGGAGTGTCACCAACACCTGGATCCCCAGGGCGCTGTGCACGACTGTGTCTATGACCTCTGCCTGGTACCAGACCAACCTGATCTGGCGTGTGACACATTGGTGGCATACGCTGCCGCGTGCCAGGCTGCCGGGGCCACCGTGTACCCCTGGAGGAACGAAACGTTTTGCCGTGAGTAGCCGCAGTGGCAGCTGTGTGTGTGTGTGTGTTGCCTGTGCGTGCTTGTGGGTAGGAGGTGGCAGCCTTCTGTCTGCCCGTTGACATGTGATGTCATCCGTTCCGTTCCTGCTTTAAGAGCCCCCTGATGTAGCCACTGTGATTATACTGAGCCTACAGACGAAAAGAGGGAGATTCGGAAGGTTGAGGTTCCAAGCCTGGGATGATGGCAACTCGAGTGTCCCAGAGGATTGGCATGCCGCCGATGTCTGGGAAGGACAGCTGACATCCCGTCAGTGGCACCTTGCCTGACTCCCACCTGACAGCTGTCACTCAGAGATGAAGCGGCAGTGCTACTGTTTTGAATAGCCCCAGCCCTAAGCAAGTCCTCCTGGTGCCCAGCTGGCCTGCCCCGCTCAGGAGAGCATCCTCGGTCACTCTGGGTGAGAGACGGGCTGTGGCCATGGGCACAGACGTGGTCAGCCGAGACTTCTGCTCGCCCGGAAGGTTGGAGAACCACGTGTTCCCGCCTGGGCTCTGTTTCCGACCCATCGTCCCGTTGAGGTGCACCCTGGAGGCAGCAAGGGATGACTCATGCACTTGGGTGGGCACAGGGGTAGAAAGAGGCCTGGTGTGTGCCATGTGAAATTCTGGTTTGTCAAGAGCTGCTGTCTGAGACAGTGAAGGGTTTGGAATTTGGATTGACCTGAGTGAGACAGGAGAGTTCTTCGAGAGGGGCACATGTTTCCTTCCGTTGTGCCGGTATTGGTTTAGTACTCTTGCAGCAGCTGTAAAGCTGCAACAAGTTGATATTACGAATGTGACCAAATCCTGCTTTCATTGCAATGCGGAAGGAAGACGCAAAGAGCGCCAGATGCATAGGCAGCATGTCCGTACACACGCAAGTGGATGTTTCAGTCTGGTCCCGTGTATCAGCTCAGAGCCAACTTGATGGGGCCTACGATGTTAGTCCAAAGTGCTGTTGGACTGAAACGAACGGTCATCATCAGTGTCCCAGCGGTCAAGCGTGTTCCCCAGGCCGCACTGGGCCATGGGGCGGCTCGTGGTGTGAGTGTTTCTGCGTGTGTGAGCGCGTGTGAGTGCACACGGAGGTGTGAGGGTCCCAGAGTGTACGTCGGAACGGGAAGTGTTGACGGATGGCCTCCCTGTCTCTGCTACAGCATCCAAGTGCCCAGAACACAGCCACTACGAGGTGTGTGCCCAAGGCTGCCAGCCCACCTGCGGGAACCTCACGGTGACCGGAGCCTGTGGCTCTGCGTGCTACGAGAGTTGTGTGTGCGACGATGGTTTTGTGCTCAGCGGCAACTCGTGCGTGGCCCCAGAATCCTGTGGCTGTGTTCACGATGGCATCTACCACCCGCCAGGCCAGACCTTCTACCCTGGCCCCGAGTGTGACTCCCTCTGCACCTGCCAGGCGGGAGGCCAGCTGTCCTGCGAGCCCTCCTCCTGTGGCCCACAGGAGATCTGCCAGGTGTCTGATGGTGTCTTGGGCTGCGTGCCCGTGAGTTCTGCCACCTGCCAGGCCTCTGGAGACCCACACTATGTTAGCTTCGACGGCCGCTATTTCGATTTCATGGGCGCTTGTGTGTACGTGCTGGCTAAGAGTTGTGGGAACCATTCTGATCTGGCAGAATTCACCGTCTTGCAGGAAAATGAGCCCTGGGGCAACGGATATGTCAGTGCTACCAAGGCCATCACCGTCTTAATCGGGAACTATACCATTTTCTTGGAGCAGAACCAGCCGAAGGTTTTGGTAAGAATAAATGCATGGGACTCGTATTTGGGCATGGTCTATTCCCTCCTCATTCTGTCTATCCAGTCTGCACCCAGCAGGTTCCCTGCTTCCTGTTGTTTGTGCTATGGGATATTCCCCCCTCCTCCTCCATGTTCTTACCCCTACCACCTTACTGTGTTGGTGCTAATTAGCTGGATCAGGTTGTACTCTGCGGTTGCAAATATTCAAAGATCGGGCACGTTCCAAGGAGATTAGACCATGTGTATCAGAGGAACTTGTGGTCTTAATATCTGTAGCACCATCAGCAACAGCCTTACCAATAGACATAGGCTGATTCTAGGTCCTGCTGGCCACTGGTCAGCATGGGGACAACAAGGAGACAGAGACTGAGAGAGAAAGCCCTTCCCTCCATCTGCTGGTTTACTCCCCAAAGACTTGCAGTGCTTGGAGCTGTACCAGGTTGAAACCAGGCACAGGGAATTGTATACGGGTTTCACACATGAGTGCAGGGGCCCAAACACTTGGTGCCTCCTCCGCTGCTTTCCCAGGTACATTAGCAGGGAGCTGCTTTAGAAATGGACCTGGCATGATCTAACTGGTGCCCATATGGGATATGGTGGCACCAGCAGTGGCTTAACTTGCTGTACTACAACACCAACCTCCTAAATTCACATTTTGAGATTGAGTAGACATATGTGTTGGGGAAAGGGTGGTGCTGTTCAGTCTCCCTACTAGACCCTGTTGTTATACCCATTTCATAAATGCAGAAACTGAAATCAGAGAGGGAATCCCCATAGGCCTTTCCTGTCAGGTAGGGAGGTTCTAGTGGGCACCTCTTATAGCATGCTCCTCCTGTCTGCCAGGTGAACGGCGTGGCCCTGACACCGCCCGTGGAGTTGGAGGAGGGCCAGATCCGCATTTACCAGCATGGGTCTGACATGGTGGTAGAGACCGACTTTGGCCTGCGCGTGGCTTATGACCTCATGTACTACGTGCGGGTTACTGTCCCGGGCAGCTACCAACAGCACTTGTGTGGCCTGTGCGGAGACTACAATGGCAACCCCACAGATGACTTCCAGAAGCCTGATGGCTCACAGGCGACCAACCCCAATGACTTTGGCAACTCCTGGGAGGAGGACGTGCCAGGCTCATCCTGCCAGCCACCCCCCGACTGCAGCACCTGGGATGGTGACATCTGTGAGGACAACCAGTGCAGCGAGGAGCTGGAGACACAATACAAGGGCGAAGAATACTGCGGGTTCCTCACTAGTGCCACAGGCCCGCTGGCCTCCTGCCACGCCCTGCTGGACCCCACCGGCTTCTTGAAGGACTGTGTCTTTGACCTCTGCCAGTCTGAGGGTAGCCTAGATATCCTGTGCAGCAACCTCCATGCCTACGTGAGTGCTTGCCAGGCAGCTGGCGGCCAAGTGGATTCCTGGAGGAATGACACTTTCTGTCGTGAGTGAGAGGGATATGGTGGTGGGGGGAACGACCCTGAGGGAAGCAGGGTTGGGAAGGGGATGCTGTTGAGGGATTGGAGGCCCCGGGGGGGGGGTCCTCCCTCCCTGTGCAGGAGCTCTGACAGGCATCCCCCTTACTTGCAGCGCTGAAGTGCCCCCCCAACAGCCACTATGAGCTGTGCGCCGACACCTGCTCCCAGAGCTGCTCGGCTCGCAATGCCTCTCTCAACTGCCCGGATGGCTGTGCGGAGGGCTGCCAATGTAACCCCAACTTCTTCTACAATGGCACATCGTGTGTGCCCGCCCAGGAGTGTGGCTGCTACCACAATGGCATCAACTTCGAGGTAGGAACCCAGCCTTTCCCACCCCAGGAGGAGCACTGGAGACAGCCTCCTGGGTCCCCCTCTTACCTCCCCTCAGCCCCATAGTGCATCAGTGACTCTCATCCTCCCCACTGTGAGGCAGCCCTTGACCCAGTCTTCCCCACCTCCGTCCCTCCTGGCCCCATGCTCTTCCCTCTGGTCCCCTGTGGAGAAGATCTTGCTAAGCATAACTTTGACTCCTCCCCTGACTGCCCAGGTCGAGTTTGGCTTTTGTAGCGCAGACTTGGACAAGGAGGAAATTATGTCTCTACCCCTGCCAATGCTGCTGCTCTCCTTCACTCTCTCACTGTTGCTTCCTTGGGGGGGGGCAAATGATTTTATGTTTTTTTATTTTTCATTTTATTTGAAAGGCAGAGAAATCATTCACCCACTGGCTCACTGTCCAAATGCCCACAACAGCCAGGGCTGGGACCCGGAACTCCATCCAGGTCTCCTCCGTGAGCCTTGGAGCCACCGCCTTAGCAGGAAGTGGATGGAAGAGCCGGGACTCGACAGACCCAGCTCTCATGTGAAATATAGGTGCCTCCCCACCATCCCTCAAGCAGCAGCTTAGGCTCCTGGGCAAGCACCTGCCCCCATGGGTCCTTTTCATCAACCTGAGGAAGAACGTGTCTGCCATGAGGCTCCCTGTAAGCTCTCTGCGAGAGCAGGGACCCTGTCTCGTTCTCGTCCCATGAGTGATGCCAACAACGCATCTGTGGTAAAGAAGAAATGCGGAAGCTGCTTTAAGTGCTGTATCATATGTGCTATACTCGCACCGCCTGTGGCTGTTGACGTTTTCTTACAAGAACAGTCGGATGTGCAGAGGACGATGGAGGAAAGCTCCGTGTGTCCACTCCTCTCTGCGCTGTACAGCAACTTTCTTCAGTCTCGTTTGTCCCGGTTGGGATGACAGCAAGGCAGCCTCTTTTTATTGCCTATGTGCTTCAAACGTCCTACTCATAGCCTTACGTAGGCAGATGTTGGAATCATGTGGAAGAATGAGATGAGGAATCTGCCCAGAGTTGGACAGTTTGGAAACAGCAGAGTGGCTTCCCACTCAGGCTGTTGGCACTGAGTCACCCATTCCCTGCTTCCCCCCACACCATGAGTTTGGAGAATGTATGAGTGAATGAATCCATGTATGGAAGTGAATGAGTGAATTGGGTCCCAAGGTCACAGGCAAGGGGAGAGACCCCTGTTCCTGTCCCTAACTGCCACCTGCAGAGTCTCTGATGGGCTGCGCCTTGTGTCCTCGTGTCCCCACAGCCAGAGCAGACGGTGCTGATTGACAACTGCCAGCAAGAGTGTGTTTGCCATGAGGGTGTCCTGACGTGCCAGGCACACAGCTGTGAGCCTGGGCAATTGTGCCAGCCCTCGGGAGGTGTCTTGAGCTGTGTCACCAAAGGTGCTTGGCTGGGACTGGGGCAGAGGCAGGGGTGGGAAGGGACAAAGGACACAGAGCCAGGCACTGAGGAGGGACATGAGGGGATGTCCCGAAAGGAACAGCCCGTTCCTGCAACCAGCTAAGGACTGAGGTCTTCAACCTGTGTGGGCGGGTGGGTGAGGTGGGGGGGGTCCCTGGACTGGGTTTATCAGGGCCAGGAACAGAGACCCCCCACTCCCGCAACCTTGTATATGGGAACCTTCAGGACTAGGTATCCCTTAGTCACTGTCATATACCTTTAGTATAAGACAGGTCTGGATTATCCTCCAAGGCCATGAGACATATACATGGGGGTTCCCAGGCCTCGGTCTGCAATGCTACAATCCCAGAAAGTTCCCTGTGACCTTGGAGTTGGGCACAGAGATTTCCGAGACATGGGTCTTAGGGGTGAACCAGTGTCCTCTGGCATGCCTGGCACAGGGCTGGGAGCAGCTGTGTCTACAGTGGATGGTCCCTCAAGGTTTTCTCTCCTATTCCCCTGCCTCCAGACCTGTGCGAAGACGTGACATGCCCTCCCCAATCAACATGCAAGGAGCAGAACGGCCAGGGCGTGTGTGTGTCCAACTCCGGAACCACATGCTGGCTGTGGGGCGACCCACATTACCACTCCTTCGACGGCTACAACTTTGACTTCCAAGGCACCTGCAGCTACGTGCTGGCAGAGGTCGGTGACTGCCCGGGTGTGGATGCTGGGAACCTGACACACTTCGCTGTCGCCACCAAGAATGAAAACCGAGGCAACCCGTCCGTGTCCTTCGTGAAGCTGGTTACTGTGACTGTCCTGGACATGAACATCTCCATCCACAAGGGCGAGATCGGCAAAGTCAGGGTATGTGTGTGTAGCAGGACGGCCCCCCATTCGCACTCCCGCCCCCCACCAAGAGGGCCAGATGAACCCCAACTGGCCCGTTAGGAAGCACAAGTTTCCATGTCTTCCCCTAGGTCACCAAACAGCAATATTTCATGCATACCTCTCCCTTTTCCTGAAAACTGAACAAATCTAGTCCCGGACTGAGGGCTTCAGTGTTTGTCTCTTGGTAGAGCTGAGTTGGAATCCCAGCTCTGCTCCCGTATGTGATAATGGGCAAATGATTACATCTGCTGGGCCTTAGCTCCCTCATCTAGGAACAAGGCATCAATTACCCTACCATGAGATGGTATGTGACAGGTGCCCGATGAGTACCCAGCAAGCAAAGCAGAGGCTCCAAGACACAGGCAGAAACACAGAGGGCAGAGAGATGGGCCTGCATGTGTTTCTGCTCAGAGAAGAGCAATGCAGGTTTCCCGGCAGCTCACGGGGAAAGAGTGCAGTGTGGGTTAGGGTTGGAGACCAGTGATTGGTCGAGAGGGCTGTCCAGACACACAGCCAAGCACAGAGCATGCAGGGGTATAGTGGGGGGAAAGACACAAGGTCAGAGACAGGAGCGAGACCAGGCACCCCAAAAAAGAGAGAAACTTGGATACAGGTGAAAGTCCAGAGAGGTAGACCCTGGCGAAGACACAGGGAGAGACAAGAGAGAGGAAGAAGATGGAGAGCCCACGACAGAGAACGAGAGAAAGAGAATAAGAACGAGCCAGAAAAAGAAACAGACATGAGCTCCCCCTGTCCAGGGCCCGGTCATGATATTTGTCAAATGTCTATGTGACCTTCAATGATGTGAAAGGCCGCCGTAGCCCCCCAGCCTCCATCAGGAAGCCAGCGGCCAGGGCTGGAATGATTGACGCATCCCCTTCCCCCACCCTCCACCAGGTGAATGGCGTGTTGACAACGTTGCCCGCTTCATTGGCCGATGGGCAGATCTCAGTGACCCAGGGTGTCTCTAAGGCAGTACTGGTGACCGACTTCGGGCTGCAGGTCACCTACGACTGGGACTGGCGTGTGGAGGTGACCCTGCCCAACAGCTACCTCGGTGCAGTGTGCGGGCTCTGTGGGAACATGGATGGCGATCCCAGCAACGACCAAGTCTTCCCCAATGGCACAGCTGCCCCCTCCATCCCGGACTGGGGTGGCAGCTGGCAAACCCCAGACTGGGACTCACAGTGCTGGGATGAGTGCCAGGGGTCCTGCCCAACATGTTCCGAGGACCAGAAGAAGAAGTACCAGGGCTCTGATTTCTGCGGACCCCTGGCCCCTGGAATCGAGGGCCTCTTCTCCAAGTGCCACTCTTACGTGCCACCCGACATCTACTTCGAGGGCTGCGTTCTAGACGTGTGCCTGGGCGGCGGGGATCGGGACATACTTTGCAAGGCACTGGCTGCCTATGCTGCTCTTTGCCAGGCTGCTGGCGCTGAGCTCCAGGACTGGAGAAAGCAGCTCAAGTGTGGTGAGTATGGGAGAGGAAGCAGGAGGGGGTTGGGGAGGTGTAGGTGGTGCTGTCTCAGCCGGGCCTGTTGGACCGTGCTTGCTTGATTTTTCTGGGTCTTTCTCCCATCCAAGTACTAACCAGGCCCAACCCTGCTTAGCTTCCAAGATCAGACAAGATTGGACGCGTTCAGGGTGGTATGGCCGTAGACTGATTTTTCTGGGTCTTTCTTTTGCTTCTCTTACTGGGTGTCTCGCCCTCGGCACTTCTGTTGGGGTGGGGTGTGTGGGGACTCTGTCTCTTTCCATCTCTGTCTGCTTCTTTGCTTCTGTGTTTTCCCACCATGTACCTGGATCCTATCCTAACACCCCCCCCGCCCCGTCTCTTTCCCACCACAGAGATCACCTGCCCTGACCACAGCCACTACGAGCTCTGTGGCTCACCCTGCCCAGCCACCTGCTCATCCCCTGAGAACACCACGACCTCCGCCCTCTGCCAGGGTCCCTGCGTCGAGGGCTGCCAGTGCGACGCAGGCTTCGTGCTGAGTGGCGACCGCTGTGTGTCCCTGGAGGATGGCTGCGGCTGCTGGGAAAACGGCATCTACTATGAGAGGGGCAGCGAGTTCTGGACCGACGCCACCTGCTCCGAGCGGTGCCGCTGTGAACCTGCCTGTGGCTCGCTGATCTGCATGTCCTCCAGGTGCGGGAAAGGTGAAGAGTGTGCCTTGCAGTCCTCGGGCGAGTACAGCTGCCAGCCAGAAAGCATAGCCGAGTGCCAGGCCTGGGGTGACCCCCACTACGTCACCCTGGATGGGCATCAGTTCGACTTCCAGGGCGCCTGCGAGTACCTGCTCAGTGCGCCATGCTCCAAGCTGCCGGAAGGCACCGAAAAGTTCAACGTCACTGTGGCCAATCAGCAGCTGGGCAGCCAGGCTGTCAGCTACACACACAGCGTCACTCTGTATATCTATGGCCATAGCCTGACCCTCAGCGCCAGCTGGCCTCAGCAGCTACAGGTGAGAAGCTAGTGGCGGGAGGGTGAGGAGGGGGTTTGGGCCAGATAGGAGCAGGTGCCAGTGCTGGGGCTGCCTGGGTTAGTGAGAGCTCTATTACACCCCTGAATGTGTTTTACAAGCTGATCTGGGGTCTGAGCATAGTCCTAGGAGCCAGATGGCTCTAGGCAGTGGTTTGCCTTCCTCTGAACCACAGTCTACTTCTCTGTAAAATGGGCTTACAAAACCAGCAGCTTTCAGGTGGCATAGAGAGCCGGTGTCGGTAGATGTTGGTTATTGCTACTCATATGTTGTAGTTGGTCAAGCTGGGACTCCAACCTGTGGTTCCCACAGCTGACTTCTGCTCCACCCCTCTCCAATGCCCGCAGGTGGATGGCCGGTTAGTGACACTGCCCTACCAGCTGGACTCGCGCTTGAACGCGTACTTGAGTGGCATCGACGTGGTGGTGACCACCGCCGCCGGGATCTCGCTGAGCTACGGGGACAGCTTCGTGCGCCTCCATGTGCCCTCCGTGTATGCCCACGCCCTCTGTGGCCTGTGCGGGAACTACAACCAGGACCCCTCAGATGACCTGACCGACAAAGGGCCAGAGGACTGGCAAGTGGGCGGTGAACCAGGCTGTGGGGTGTGTGAGTCCGGGTCATGCCCAGAGCCGTGCACGCCTGAGGAGCAGGAGGCCTTCAGAGATGCCTGCAGTGTGATCTCGGACCCCAAAGGCCCACTGGCCCCTTGCCACAGCTTCCTGCCGCCGGAGCAGTACTTCCAGGGCTGTTTGCTGGACGCTTGCCAGACTCAGGGCCACGAGAGTGGCCTCTGCACTGCTGTGGCCTCCTATGTGACAGCCTGCCAGGCCGCTGGTGCGCAACTGGAGGAGTGGAGGCAGCCAGGCTTCTGTGGTGAGTACCTGGTTGGTTGGTTTGCTTAAGACTCGTTTATTTCTATTGGAAAGGCAAATTTACAGAGAGAAGAAGAGACAGAAAGATCTTCTATTCACTGGTTCACTCCCCAGACGGCTGCCATGGCCGGAGCTGAGCCAATCTGAAGCCAGGAATCAGGAGATTACTTATGGTTTCCCATGCGGGTGCAGGGTCCCAAGGCTTTGGAACATCCTCGACTGCTTTCCCAGGCCACAAGCAGCAGGGAGCTGGATGGGAACTGGAGCAGCCAGGACATGAACTGGCACCCATATGGGATCCCGGTGCTTGCAATGGGAAGATTAATCAATCAATCCATTGCACTGGGCCTGAGTACCTGGTTTTTGCCTGGTCCACACAGCAGAAGCTTTTTTTCCTTCTGTCCACTTCCACCCCAGTGTTCTCTTCCCCAGGAGTCTGGGACAAGGGTCTTCCCTCTTCCCAGGGGTGGGGAAATGGCTGAGTGCCCTGAGCCATGGGTGTCTGGTTATTTGATGTACTGAGACTAACTGAGCAGGCACAGCCAAGGTCAGGCTGACATATCCCTGGGGACAGCTGGGTCCACAATCAAGGTTAGTCCTGGTCAGTCAATGTCCTGGCCATTCCTGCTGGGCAGATCTCCTTAGTCAAATTCATCCTGGCAGCATCAAATAACCAGACATGAGCTGTAGGTTTGGTTTCTCCCGCACCCTCTCCTGGTCACCACCTACCAAGGCAGGTTGGATCAGAGACTTGGGCAGATGTGTGGGGACACCATCGCACCTGGCCCCGGATCTGAGATGGCAGAGGCAGATCCTGTGTGACACTGGACCTTTAGAAGTCATAGGGCATAATGCATATCACTGCGTGGGAGGTCCCTGGGTGGGACCCCTTTCCCTCCCGCACTGAGGCAGATGGTCTTACTCAAGGCCCATCTTGTGTCTGCAGCTCCTCAGTGCCCAGCCCACAGTCACTACGAGCTCTGTGGCGACTCCTGCTCTGTAAGCTGCCCCACCCTCTCGGCACCCGAGGGCTGCAAGTCCACATGCCGCGAGGGCTGCTTCTGTGATGCTGGTTACGTGCTCAGTGGTGACACCTGCGTGCCCCTGGGCCAGTGTGGCTGCCTCCACGAAGGCCAGTACTACCCGCTGGGTGCCACCTTCTACCCTGGCCCTGAGTGTGAGCGGTACTGTGAATGCGGCCCAGACGGCCTTGTCAGCTGCCAGGAGGGTGTGGCCTGTGGGCCCTACGAGGAATGCAAAGTGCAGAACGGCATCCAGGCCTGCTACCCCAACGGCTCTGGCCACTGCCTGGCTGAAGGGGGCATCCACTACGTCTCCCTGGATGGACATGCCTACGACCTGCACGGCTCCTGCTCCTACATCTTGGCCCAGGTCTGCCAGCCGGAGCCTGGAGATGAAGACTTCACCATCATCCTGGAGAAGGACGCAGCTGGAGAGCCGACGGGCCTGCTGGTGACTGTGGCCGACCAGGTGGTGAGCCTGGATTTGGAGCTGCAGGTGAGTGGACGGGACATTGCCTTGCCATCCCCTACCTCCTACAGGGACTCCATCTGGAGTATTCCAAGGGGGCCCCACTCCCTTGGGAGGTCTGAGTACAGAGGGAGGGGGACGCGACTCCCCACAGGGCCCATGCAGGCTGGTCCCTGGGACTGTAGGGGGGCAGACAGCTTTCCTGAGTGTCTAAGAATCCTCCTTTCTTCATTCCCCTCTCCACCAGGTCACCATAGATGGCGAAGAGATGGCCCTGCCTGCGGCCGTGGGCCATGTGCGGGTGACTGCCGAGGGCCGCAACCTGATCCTGCAGACCACCGGGGGGCTGCGGCTGCTCCTCAACAGCAACGCCCATGTCCTCATCTCCATCCCCAGCACCTTCCACGGCCGTGTGTGCGGCCTCTGTGGCAACTTCAACGGCAACTGGACTGACGACTTTGTCCTGCCCGGAGGCACGGTCGCCCCCGATGCTGACGCCTTCGGAGCCGAGTGGAGGGCACCTGGCTCCTCCCAGGATTGCAGCGAGGGCTGTGGGACCCAGGACTGCCCCACGTGCTCGGCGAACGAGACGGCTGCCTATGAGAGCAGTGAGATCTGTGGGAAGCTGCTCGATGCCAACGGCACCTTCGCCAGCTGCCACGAGGTGCTGAGTCCGTCTGAGTACTTCCGCCAGTGTGTCTACAGCCTGTGCTCCAGCAAGGGCGACATGACCTTCCTCTGCCACAGCCTGGCCGCCTATGTGGCTGACTGCCAGGCAGCCGGTGTGACCATGAAACCCTGGAGGACAGACAGTTTCTGCCGTGAGTGTCCCTGGGGTCCTGGGGAGGGATACCAGCTGTCTCCCCACCTCCTCTGACTGCATCTCAGGAGCATCCTCTCCCTGTGAAAGTCCTCCCCCTGCCCCCCAGCGCCTCATTTCTGCTGGCTCCCTCAGCCTCCTCTGACTGCCCCTTCTCAGGCTCCTATCTAGGGATCAACCCCCCAAACCTCACCCTGTCTCTGTCCTGGGTATTTCTCACCCTGCTGTGTCTGGGATTCACACGGACCCTGGAGAGGAGAACAGGTTTTCTCCAAGCACCCAGGACAAAGCTGCAGCCTGTCAGACACCCCTACCCCACCTCCAAAAAAAAAAGACTGCACCTCACTGTCATAGGGCAAGGAATGGCTCCTGTCCTGTCTGACACCAGAACTGACTCAGCTTGGGTCTCTTCTGGGCCGGACCCCTACCCAGGATCCTTGACCACTGCATAGCTTTGGACTTGCTGTCCATGGTGACCGTGGACACAGTCACCAGCTCTAGTCTCTCCCCTGACTGCTAGCCCTGGGGAGAAGGTGATCGAATGGGAGTGCCTTCCCTTTCTTGTCCATAGACTCTCCTGCACCTGCTGTGGTCCCAGGTGATGTCAGTATTACATCCCCAACCGGTCCTCCTTTCCTTGGCCCCAGCATCTGGGACCTTGTTCAGACACAGCAGGCACTGATTCTTAGCCAGAGCCCTGCACCTTATCCTGAATGATCCCCCTAAACCCCGCGTTTTTTTTTTTTGTCTGCTCCTGGGTGTACGTGCGCTCCCAGGGTGGGATTGGGCCCTGAGCTCCCCCCATGCTAGGGTGGGCTGTGACCTGAGCCTGCCTCTTCTCCCCGCAGCTGCGGAGTGCCCAGCCCACAGCCACTACTCCTTGTGCACAAACACCTGCCAGGGCTCTTGCTCGGCACTCTCTGGCCTCACGGGCTGCACCAGCCTCTGCTTTGAGGGCTGTGAATGCGATGACCGCTACCTGCTCTCCGACGGCATCTGTATCCCCATCCAGGACTGTGGCTGCACCTATGAGGGGCGCTACATGCCAGTGAGTAAGGGCTTGAGGGAGTGGGGGAGTGGACAGGGGCCATCTAACCTCCTAAAGGATGGGGCACTTAATTGGGGGACTTGATGTGTGGGCACCTAGTTGGGGGCTTGACTAGGTGGCCCTCCCTGAACTCCCACAACTCCCCTGCTCCATCTTGGTCTTCATCCCACTGTCAGTGCCTCCCCTGACCCCCTGTGCTGGACAGCTTCCTCTCCATGTAGTCCAGCACGCAGAGGAGATATCGGGGCTGGAGAGAGAGATGTGGGAGGTGGGAGGATGGGGTGATGTGATTGGTTCCACAGAATCAAGTAACTAAGGACCAGAAATACTTCGGAAAAAAACAAAAAGTTTGTACTAAGCATTACAGACATTTTTTTGAAAAATTCAATTCCCTAAACATTAAGTGGAACAATTATGTGCACTGATTTGATATTGTTGTGAGTAGTAATCTGGGTATAGGCACGGCTGGGCAAAGTAGCACAGTGATGTTGGCATGTGGGCCAGCTGCGTCCCAGCTTGGAGTGCCAGGGTTGGACCCTGGCTCCACTTCCAGGCCAGCTTTCTCCTGAGGTACACCCTGGGAAACAGCAGGTGATGGAAGATTCAAGCACTTAGGGACTGGCTGGCGGGAGGGCTGGGTTGAGTCCCATGCTTCTGCTTTAGCCTGGTCCAGCCCCGCTAGTGCAGGCAGGTGGGTCGTCACTCAGTGGGCCTGCCGAGGGATGCCGGGTCTGGACGAGGCTGAGCTGCTGAGTTTGTCTGTTCTTCCCTGTGGCTGCTCAGCCATCAGTGGGTTGACCACAGCGTATTCGCAGGCATTCTGCCTGAATGCAGAGGGCTGGAGGACTGTGGCCTGCAGGGCCCCCCACCTTGCCTTACTCACCGGCCCCCTCTTCTCTGTGCAGGTGAACACCTCCTTGCTGTCCTCAGACTGCAGCGAGAGCTGCTACTGCTCAGACAACGGCCTCACGTGCTCCGCAAATGAATGCCAAGTCGGCTTTGTGTGCGACATCCACGAGGGGACCCGGGTCTGCCAGGTCTCGCAGGGTCTCTGCTCCCTCACCGCGGGCTCCAATCTCACCACCTTTGACGGAGCCCTTGGTGCCTTCAGCTCCCCAGGCGTGTATGATCTCTCCTCCCGCTGCCCCGGCCTGGCATCGCACATCCCCTGGTACCGTGTGGTTGCTGCTGTCCAGTCCTGTGAGGACAAAGCCAAGACCGTAGTCCAGATCCATGTCTTCTTCGAGGATGGCATAGTGACCGTGATCCCCGGCAAGGGCGTGTGGGTGAGTCTGAGCATGGTGGCTAGTGGACAGGAGGACAGAGGAGGGCAGGGGGTCTCCCCTGGACTTGTGTGTGTTTGGTATTTGCAATACCTCTACACTTCCTGGCTTGTTCTCTCTTTTCTGTGCAATTCAAGTCACCTCATACTTTTGATCTTGGCGTGATTTATCAAGATTGCATTGGTTGCCAGTGACAGAAATCCAAGCTCAAAAGTTCCTTAAGCCAAAGTGGATTCATTGGCCCATGTAACTAGACCACCCAGAGGTCAGGCCCTAGGCTTGGCTAGAAGATGTCCTAGCAACATGAGAAGGACTCTGTCTTCCAGATGTGCCAGTCACCACGTCAGCTGGATTCTTGGGCAGGCTTTCCTCTTACAGGGGCGAAGATGCCTGCTTATACCCCTCCCTGCCCCAGCTACATATTATATGTACTAAGGTCATTACTTAATTTCAGACATCAGATTATAAGACATAAAAGATAAATCCTCTTTTTTTAGGGCACCAGTAACTTACAGAATATGCTCAAGGGTTCTTTCATTTAGAAAACTAGACTCCAAACAGGATGATCCTGAGGCTGATTGGTTGGTGTGTCTATCAAGCACAAAGTACCTCCCATTCCTGACCTTGGGAGGCTGTCTGGATTCTTGGAATGTGTGATCTTGCTTGGGTCTCGATTGTGGTAACACCCCAGCTCTCCACCGGCTCTGGCCTCACCCTTGTGCTTGTCCACCTCCATCCCCAGGTGAACGGCCTCCCAGTGGCTCTCCCGGTTGACGTGTTAACATCAGTGTCTGTGAGTCAGACATCCGATGGCTCCATACTCGTCCAACAGAAGGCAGGGGTGAGCGTGTGGCTTGGAACCGACGGGCAGCTGACTGTGGCTGTCCGTGATGACCATGCTGGAGCGCTGTGTGGGGCCTGTGGAAACTTTGACAGGAACCCGGCCAATGACCTGGGTGACTCCCAGGAGGACACAGATATGGATAAATGGCGGGCGCCAGACTTCTCGCCTTGGTGAGACTTCTTGGGGCAAGGGCAGGTATCCTCACAGGAAGGGGGGTCTGGGTGGGCACTCAATCTATAAGAGCAGGTGCTAAATGTCTGTCTCTTACAGTGAGCCCTGATCAGTCATCCACTGGGAATGAAGATCTGCGGACCTGACCCACCCTGGAAATGGTTAAAGGAAACACCCACCACTATGCCCTTTTGCAAAGTCACTGAAGCCCAATGGGAAACCAGTGAATAAAATCTGAAGCCAAGCTGTATGCTGACGTGTCTGTGCCTTGTGTACTCATCCCTGATGTTTCTCCCTGCGTCACAGGGATCAGATGCCAGGGGAATCCAACACACATGAGTTTTTATTGGGGTGATTGGATGAATGGAAAGATGGGTGGATGGATGGATCGATCGATCGGCCAATGCTTTATTGCGTGGGTAGAAGAAGAGACAGACTGGCAAAGGAATAAAAGGGCAAATAGAAAGACAAGGAAATGAGCAATTTGAGGAATAGTCAGATAAGAGGATGAGTGATTGTATGGAGGGAGCAAATGGAAAGTGGAAAGAAAAATCAATAGCTTTCATTTGTAGACCTTAACAAGTTATTTCATTTCTCCCTGGCTCAGTATCCTCAATGATAAGTTGTTGGTGATTGGACTCACAGAGCAGAGGAGGGAATTGGATGGTTTAGTCCCATCAGCAAGTCATAAACCAGTCTTGGTTGCCTTCACACCTGCCCCTGCTCCTCCAAGGTGGTTTGCCTGGCACAGTGCACTGCCAGCACCCAGCAAGTCCAGCAGCACCAACATGGAGGGTTCTTAATTCTGCCCAGTTCATCAACAAAGTGTGTTGAATTGCATCAAAACATAGTGGAAGTCACACACATACATACTATTATATGATATAATGCCTTAAAAGTTTATAAATAGGGGCCTGGCGCAGTGGCCAAGTGGCTAAAGTCCTAGCCTTGAACATGCCGGGATCCCATATGAGCACCAGTTCTAATTCCAGCAGCCCCGCTTCCCATCCAAGCTCCCGGCTTGTGGCCTGAGAAAGCAGTTAAGGATGACCCAAAGCCTTGGGACCCTGCACCCGTGTGGGAGACCTGGAGGAAGCTACTGGCTTCTGGCTTCAGATCGGTGCAGCACTGGCTGTTGCAGTCACTTGGGGAGTGAATCATCAGATGGAAGATTTTCCTCTCTGTCTCTTCTCTCTGTATATCTGATTTTGCAATAAAAATAAATAAATCTTTTTAAAGAAAGATTTTAGAAATAGCAGGTTAGGATAGTGGCTAGATAATAGGCACCAATGTCTAGTCTAATAAGATGAATCTGATAGGAGATCTAGTGAACACAGTAGGATGACTACTGTACAATTTATTTTAGAATTTAGAACTTGAAAAGAGGAGTGCAAAGGTTCCTAACACACATACATACAAGATAAATCTTTATGGAAATAGAAATACTGATTATCCTGGTTACACATAGCATACATGCATAGAATTAATCCACTATTGGGGGCCATCACTGTGGAGTAATGAATTACACTCCCACTTACAATGCTGGCACCCCGTATGAGCACTGATTTGAGTCCTGGATGCTGCACTTCCCATCCAGCTCCTTGCTAATGGTCCGGGAAAGCAGTAGAAGATGGCCCAAGTGTTCGGGCTGCTGCACTCATGGAGGAGACCAGATAAAATGCCTGGCTCCTGGATTTAGCCTGGCACCGCCATGTGGGGAGTGAATCAATGGATACAAGTTTCTCTCTCTCTCTCTCTCTCTCTCTCTCTCTCTCTTTTCCTCTCTGTAATTTTGCCTTTCAGACAAGATGACCAGCTTCATGCTCTGCTGGGGTCTTAGAGTGACAGTGACCGCTCGAGAGGTGTGCACTGGGGGGACAGGGGGCGATGGACAGGGAGTGGGGTGCATGGGGATGGGTCTTCTTCCACCAGACTGAGACCTCTGGGGCTATCGTGGTCGCCATTGTGTCTGCAACATCAGATGTGGCTAGCACGCGAACGGAGGGGTGGGAAGAATACAAGGTTGAGGCAGAAGATGCCCAGAGACCAGAATGGGCCAAGGATCCTGATCTTGATTTGGGAATCACTGAGGTTGACACAAGAAGTCGCAATGAGAACTGGAATAACAGGGAATGACAGTGCCGGGGGTTGCAGGTGCTGCGGCACGACTGAGAGAGCTTCGATGCCAGGCGGGGGAAGGGGTGGCAGAGGAAGGGCTTCGGAAGCAGCTGAGAGGAGTCAAGGGGTTCTTGTACTTCCTGCAGGCCCACGGAGGGAGTCGGCCCCACTGGGAATGCTGCATCTTTAAAGAGACAGCTAGGTCGGGGTCAGGGCAAGGAGCTAATAGGAAGATTCTGCGGCAGCTGGAGGCAGTAAGGAGAAGCCCTCCAGTTCCTCTCCCAGCCTGGACCTGGCCTGTGAAGCCTGGGCCTCCCCCACTGCAGCCCCAACAGACACTGGGCCTAAACACCGTGTAGAGGGGGTCTGTGTCCCTCATTGCCCTGGGGCTGTTTCACCCGGTACTGCGGTACAAGAGCAGCAGGCAGCCTCGGAGAGTGATTAGTGAATGTTCAGTCCCCCTCGGCAGAGCAGGTGGGCAGGAGAGGCACCTCTCGGCCAGCAGGTGGTGCTAGAGCCCTGGGAACTGGGCTGACAGCCCTAACAGCACTGTGCCCCTAGGGGAAAAGCATTTGATGAAGACGCTGCCCCCGAACGTGCAAATTCCTAAGAAGCAGACGTTGCGTCTGGCTGCCGACCAGGAACGTGGCACAGCAAAGCTGCTTGGCTGTGTTAGAAAACCAAAAGCACACAAACCCTGTCAGTTCTTCGGGCAGGGTCCCACACGCTGATCTGGCCTGGCCGCGCTCCCACTGGGCCCTGCCTTGGTCCTCTGCTCTTCCTTTCCCTCCCAATCCCTCCCGAGTCTTGTCTCGGCTGGCAGATCGAGCAAGCCCCCTTCTCCGTGTAACTCAGGGTCCTTTGGAAGCTCGTGGGAACGTGGAAGCTCCCTGCTCGCCTCTCCTGCCCTCCTGCCCCTACCACACCCACCACTGATTCCTCCTGCTCCTTTCAGGCATCCTCGCTCCGGGATCTCCTCGCTGCAGCTCTCAGGCCCCGGAATGCTCACACCTTGCCCGCCAGAGTTCTTTCCCTGGGAGTCACTCACTCCTTGCATACCTTAACCATTCCCATTCCCCCAAACACTCTTATCGCCAAACCCAAACGGCTTGGTGTCTTGCCTTCCCAGACAAGATATACTCTAAAATGCTTTTTGATTGGAAAACCGGAATACAGCTGGGAACAGGAAAAGGTTCTTTGGGGTCTTAGAGGAGGACCTGAAAGATTTGGTGGGGAAATACAGACGAGGGGCAGAGGGCCTGGCTATAAGTCCTGGTGACTGGGATCCTGGCACCAGAGAAGTGGAAACTTGAACGCAACAGCGCAAAAAGCGCGGGACGCGCAGAAAGAGCCAGAATGGTGTTTTCGCCCACTGCGCACGCGCGAGCGCTCAGCTCCGGGCAAAGCCGGGCAAGGCAGCTCGGGGGCGGGGCTACGTGCTCGCGTCACTCGCTTTGCGTCGCCGCGCGCCTGCGCCGCTTTCCACGTGCGACAGTTCCAGACTCGTGCGTGCAGGGACGCCGCCGACTCCCGGAACCGCGCGGCTGAGCGGGCAGCATGAAGCCAGGTGCGGCTGGGCTGCGGGTTCGAGTCCTGGGTGGCACCCGGGGGCCGGGCGCTGGGCCCCGAGGCAGGGAGCCGAGGGAGAGGGCCGGGCGCTGGGCCCCGAGGCAGGGAGCCAGAAGAGAGGGCCGGGAGCTGGGTCCGGAGGCAGGGAGTCGGGGGAGAGGGCCGGGCGCGATCCGCCCTGGGGTGGGACCTAGAACCGGGGGTGGGGGGCGAGTTTGAGGGTCACGGTCGTGGGGTCGGGAGGCGAGCGTGCTCGATCCTGAGGACCCCCTTTGGGGTCGTGGTTCGTGACGGCAACCCTCGTGGGATCCTGACCCGGATACTTCCGAGGTCTTGGGTCCCGCGGCTTTTAGTTAGGGTCGGACAGAGGGATCCGTGCTCTGGCGACTGGCAGGCAGCTGGGTCTGGGGAGCCCCCAGCACCTCCCTGATTTCTGCATCCACCCCTCTGTGTACCTTGAGCACCCCGTTACCCAGCTTCTTCCAGTCTTCCGGCCTCCCCTGCGGACCCCCAGTTTCCAGCTCCCTACAGGTTTTTGGGGAGAGGGTGGGGGGAGGCCCCTTGAGAAGCTGTGGGTATTGGGGACCTGGGACTCCCAACTCCTCAGCGGGAAGAAGCGGGGGAGTTGCTCACAGGCTGCCCCTGTCTGGCTCTATTCCTGCACCCCCTCCCTCCAGCCCTCCCCAGCCCCCTAATGGTGGGAGGATGGGGATCCATCTTGCCTCCATATTTCAATTCGGGACCGACCTGCTGAGCCCACCGTGTGTGTGAGACTTTGAACACATGATGTCATCAATCACATGGTTGTGTGATGGAGGGAGCGTTCGTTCTCTGTAAATAGCCCACTATGTGGCATGGGATAATATTGACTCATGTGACATTCTCTTTTATTATTTCCATAATGTGGTTTTGCAGGTGCAAAGATGACCCCCCTTTCCTGCTCACCCCCCTCCCACCATTTCCCTCCATAATATCACAGAATTAGAGCTCCTTAGTAACCTACACAAGTTTGATGTTCTGCTGTTTGAGTGCGGGATGGCACTGAAGGTATAGGCAGTGGTAGAAAGTGGAACATCCTATTGTCAAGGTATATGGAACTGTTTTACTGGATTCCTTCCTTCCAGGAGTAGAGATGTGGTCTACTTCACTTCTCTGATACGCTAGACTCCATTATACAGTTCATCTTTGAGAGTATATGGAAAAGGAGAATGTAGGGTCCCCCTCCCACTCCCCAATCATCCTGTGTGAGAACTTGGGCTACCAAGTTTGGGAAGTTTTCACAGAGATGGGAAAACGGGGTGCTGAAGGAGGGAGCCTTGTGCATGAGTGCTTGAGGGGTGTCTCTGGTGAAGTGGGGTGTGGGCTCATCGGCCAGGTACCTGCTGCTCTCTGGAATCCCCCAGGGATGGAGGAAGGTCCTCTGTCTCCCAGCTCCCCTCCTCCGGCATGCGGAGTTGCAGCAATGGTCAGAGGTCAGCTCGTACTGGAAGATGCTGAGCGTGCAATGTGACTGATGCCATGTTAAGGGGTCCTCATGACTTGGGGGGCGCAGTGGCCAGAGCCGGCTCTGTCCTGTCCCTGGAACCCGGCTGCTGTGGCTTGGGCCCTGGTGGCGACAGTAGTGGCAGAAGGTGGCTGATGAAGTCTCACCACCAGGGAGTAGATTTGGGAAGATGGCGCCCAACAGGCTGTATGTGGCCTGAGGTTTCAGCTGGAAAGGCATGGGTAGGCTGGATGGAATTGCCCCTTGAAGATGCAGGAAGACCAGGAGGTGGGCAGATTTGAAGCCAGGGAGTCTTGTAGACCTTCCACCTACAAGTGTGTGAATGTGGGCATTTTGGGGTGCTTTTAGTGCATGTTTCTAAGAGCCCCTGGGCCTGCAGTAGATTGAAATGATTTGAGTGTTTGGGCAGGGGTGCAACTGTGCCACCTGCACATGCCCACATTTCCTGGTTCTTTGTCCTGGTCAGCCTCATAGAGCGTCCCATAGGCCCAGCCAGTGACTTTCCCCCTAAGTCGAAGGCAGGGCACTTGGACCCCTGAGCTTGAATAATCAAGCGATGTGTTCGAACTAATGTCAGCTGTACCACTCCCAAGGTGGGGAGGGGGGCCTCGTGTGGACCCCATAGCCTCATGTTGCAGATGGGGGTTTTTTCAAGATTCCTACAAGACTTCCCAGTTCTCTCAGTGGGGCCGTGGCTGTGGTGTGACCTGTCTCCCCGGGTCCCATGCATGGGCTGCCTGAGGGGAGACCCCTTGCGCTGTCTGACTACCATCATATCACTTCCTAAGGGTCTGGGGACATTCTAGGGCCCCATACCCTAAGAGATCTGTATCTATCTGGACTTGGATTTCTAGTGGGGCAGGCGGTAGCACTGAGGTGCTGTGATGTGTGTGGAGCTGGGTGGGTTGGTGGCCAGGGCAGGCACCTCCAAGGATGTCAGTTTTACCAGACACCCCCCACCCCAGGGCCTTGGAGGAGGGGTTGAGCAGGGCAGTGGGGACCACAGTGCCAAAGATGTGCAGCCTGAACTGTGGGTGCTCTTTGGTGGAAACACGGAAAGGGGGTTGGAGAGGTCAGTAGAGGCTAGATTCTCACATGGGAGTTCCCAGTTTGGACCCCCACATTAGCATCTTTGCAAGTGCCCCTACTGGGCAGGCTTTTGGTGCAGACCGTCACACCTACGTCCCAAAGCAGTGCCAGATTAGAGACCTGGCTGCTGTGTTTGTGATCTGGCTTCCTGCTCACTCCCACCAGGGGCGACAGCAGAGGGTGTTCAGGTGCTTGGGCCCTGCCATGCTCGTGAGAAGATCTGGATTCAGGTCTAGGCTTTTGGGGGCCTGTGCTGTGGCATAGCTGGTTAAACCACTGTCTGCAACATCAGCATCCCATACAGGCAGCAGTTCGAGTCCTGGCTGCTCTACTTCCCATCCAGCTCCCTCTTGATGCTCCTGGGAAAGCAGTTGGAAGATGGCTTAAGCGCTTAGGGCCCAGCACCCATGTGGGAGACTAGTTGAGGCTCCTGCTTTCAGCCTGGCCCGGCCTTTTCGGCCTTGGTAGAGGGTTTCTGCCTGCCCTGACTCCTCCATTCAAAGAAAGAAATCTTAAAAAAAATTTTTTTTTTCATTGGTCATTTTGACCAGCCCCTAAACTGCCTTTAAACTATTACTTGTCCTAACGGACAGTTTGGGTTTTCTTTCACCCTGAGCTGGCAGCAGGATGATTAGTTTAGCAAGAAGAGATGGCTTGGTGAAGTTCCTTCTACGCTGGCGTCACTGCTGTTTGTTGCAGGAGCAAGGGCCAGGTCGAGGGCCTGGGGGACCCAGTGACCACAGTGTGGATACACATGCTAGATGTTGCCCCTCGGACTCCTTCATATCAGTGCATTCCATTTAACCAGAGGCTGAATTTGACAGGCTGGATATTGAATTGTAGTGGTTTTCTAAAACTGTCTCTGCCTCATCACTGTCACACCTCAAGTCTAAGATTTCTGATTCTGGGCCTAGTTAGCCAAGGACATTTCACTGTTGATGTTGTGTATTCCCCCACTGGGTGGGTCCTGGTTGTGGTGTCTGCGGCCCTCCACACAGGCACCTGCTTCTGGCTCTTTGGTTTAGCAGGAATTGTGAGGTACCAGGTCTTTCAGGGTTTCTAAGTTGCAGTGCCCTAATTGCTATTCTTTGTTTCCCCCACAGGTTTCAGTCCCCGTGGCGGTGGCTTTGGAGGCCGAGGTGGCTTTGGTGACCGTGGTGGTCGTGGCGGCCGTGGTGGAGGCCGAGGGGGCTTTGGCGGGGGCCGAGGGCGAGGAGGGGGCTTCCGGGGCCGAGGAGGAGGAGGAGGTGGCAGAGGAGGTGGCGGCGGTGGAGGAGGCAGAGGTGAGTGAGCTTGGCTGAGTGGTGTGGAAGGGCCTTCCTGGGGGGAAGGGAGGGGAGAGGTTTTGGGGGTCTGCTTTTCAACCCTGCATCTCCCCTCGGTAGGTGGCGGCTTCCACTCTGGGGGCAACCGGGGCCGGGGCCGGGGAGGCAAGAAAGGAAACCAGTCGGGGAAGAATGTGATGGTGGAACCCCATCGACACGAGGGTGAGTGAAGGCAGCAAGGGGGTGCTGGGGCTCGGGACAGGCTGTGGCCCTTGGTCCTCACCCCTGCTTCCCGGCTCACCCCGCCGCAGGTGTCTTCATCTGTCGAGGAAAGGAAGATGCCCTGGTCACCAAGAATCTGGTCCCTGGGGAATCTGTGTATGGAGAGAAGAGAGTCTCCATTGCGGTGAGCCTCCGGGCCCCAGGCAGGGCTGTGATCTCCTGATGCCTGAGTCAGCATCCTTGAACCAGTTGTCCACTCCCCCCAGCCTCATCTCCATGGAGTGCCACCAGCCATCTTGGCATCCTCCTTGATCCCCACTCTCCCCGCCAGCTCTGCCAGGTTGCATCTTGGGTCAGCTGTCTCCTGGTCTTCATTGCCAGCCCCACGCCTTGGGCTTCACTGCTAGCTTTCCTCCTCCTCCCTGGGATGCCCTCCCATCCTTCCCGGCTCTCCTTGGCTGCCCCTCTTTATTTTACCCTGCTGCCACAATCCACACCTGTCCTCTTCGTTCAGCATGTGCCACTGCCTCGCATGCCAGGCTGAGGTAGTTGGTACAGGGTGCCCTTCAGGGGTCTCTGAAGGTCTCCCCAGTACCTGGAGTGGGGCTAATGCAGAGATGCTGAATGGATGGGAGCCATGTCTCACTGTTGCTGGCTCTTGGGGTTTGCTGCCTGTGGCTGTGCCTTCTCCTGGGCCAGTGACTACTGTTGAGGGTCAAGCTCAGGCCTGACTTCCCATATCCCCATCTCTTCCTGCCCAGGAGGGGGATGACAAGATTGAGTACCGGGCCTGGAAACCCTTTCCGCTCCAAGCTGGCGGCAGCCATCCTGGGTGGCGTGGATCAGATCCACATCAAACCAGGGGCCAAGGTGCTGTACCTCGGGGCCCGCCTCAGGCACCACCCGTCTCCCACGTCTCCGACATCGTTGGCCCCGGTGAGTGACTCCAGAGGATGGGCTGGCGGGAGGGAAAGGCCATTACCCCCCACCACCACTATCCGCCCCATTCTCACCTGGAATCCCAGGGCTTGGCTGCTTTCCTCTGTCTGGGGGCTCAGGACCAGCCCCATGAATTAAGCAGCTCCTTGAAGCAGAGGTTGCTGGAGCTCTTGGGGGCTTGGCCCGGAGTGACCCCTGTGAGCAGGCTCCACACTGGGTGTGCACGTGGACCACTTGGTTTTGCTTGCTCTCTTCACAAAGCTCAAGCTGCCCCCTTTGTCCCACTGCCATCACTTGTGAAGGAAGGAGGGGTTCTCACTGTTTCTGAGCTCAGGTTTCTGCATGCTGAGCAGCTTTCCCAGGTATGGGGGTGCCCGACACACATTTCCTCTTGCTTTGTGACCCCTGGTTCTTTCCATGTAATGTAGTGCCAGCCTCCCCTACCCAACACTGCTGAGAGAGGGCACATGGCTTGGCAGCAGGTCGCCTGACCTCTCCTTATCTTGCCCTGCTGGAAAGCGAGGTGGCTGTGAAGCCAGAGGCCCCGAGTGGCACCTGGCCCCCGTGCCCGTACTCTGGGGTCTCATTCCTTGCTTGGGCTGGTTCTCTGCTGCTCCTAGGAGCCTCGTCTCTGAGCTGAGCTCTGGCAGGTTAGGGAGCCAGGGTACCTGCTGAGGAGCCCTTGGCTGTTAGAGTTAACATGGAGAGCTCTTCCAATCAAGGATTATTTCACTCTGCAAGTGGCAACAGCAGTCAGGGCTGAGCTAGACCCCAAAGCTGGAGCTTCTTCAGGGTCTCCCACGTGGATTTTGGACAGGGGCCCTCCTTCCCCTGCTCTTCCCCAGGCCCTGAGCAGGGAGCTAGGTCAGAAGTGAAGCAGCGCGGTCATATAACAGGTAGCCGTATGAGACAGTAGCTTACCCATTACGCCCCAGCACCGGCCCTAGCAGTAGAGAGGAGCTGCCGCATGCGCTGTGAGGACCCGCAGCAGGCCTGCGCACAGGAGAGCTTGGTGTCCATTTGTCTGAGCAGCGGCTGCGGGTACTGTAAGGCCCATGGAAGGCCTTGTGAGGGCCCGCAGCAGGCCTGCGCACAGGAGAGCTTGGTGTCCCTTTGTCTGAGCAGCGGCTGTCTTTCAGGATGGTCTGGTCTACGCAGTTGAGTTTTCCCCACCGCTCCGGCCGTGACCTCATCAACTTGGCCAAGAAGAGGACCAACATTATTCCTGTAATTGAGGACGCTCGGCACCCGCACAAGTACCGCATGCTCATCGGTGAGGGCCTCTGGTGATGGCCCAGAGCGGGGAGGGCAGGCCCTGCCAGGTTGCCTGGTGGGAGGGCAGGCAGAGCCTGGGAGAGGCGGTGGAGGCTGTGTCCCTGCTAGCAGTATGGCCCTTCTCTCCGCTGGTCTCCCTACCTCTCCTGAGAGCCCTGGAGTGTGGTGCTCCCCCCACCGCTTCACTGCCCCTTGCTAATGGTAGAAAAGCCCCCTCTGGGGGTGCTTACCAGCCTCTGGGGAGGTCCTAGCACAGGGGAACGTGGCCCGTGGTGACCGCTCCAGAATCTGTAAACAGTTAATACCGTGCAGAGTAGCTAGGGGAAGCACCCTAAAGCCCACCGAGGGGACTGCATAGAATGAGAGTCCATCTGCTTTTTCCAGTTTCAGAATTCAGTTGTCCTGACATCATGTTATCCCTATACCCTCGTCCCATCTCGTGTTTGCATTTGGCAGTCCTACAGACACTGTTGCTTTTTCTCATCTGTGATGACACGTCACTGCCCTCCCAACCCAGGGGCATCTAGAAGGCAGGGTCCTGGTCTGACTTGTCTCTGTGTCCCCCACGCCCAGCCCAGGGCTGGCCACATTGGAGGTGGCAACCATGATTTAATGGGAGGAAGTGAGATACCCGAATGTGGATTTTTCAGGGTTGCTGTACAGGGAGGGAATGAGTTGGGGTGAGGGAGCAACGAGACCAGAGGCAGGGAGACCTTCCCAGGAACCTGCTGACAGAGCCCAGGCCCCACGGGAGGATCCGGGGTGGGTCCAGCTCTCCAGTGCTACCCTTTCCCCTGTAGCGATGGTGGATGTCATCTTTGCTGATGTGGCCCAGCCAGACCAAACACGGATTGTGGCTCTGAATGCCCACACCTTCCTGCGTAACGGAGGCCACTTTGTGATTTCCATTAAGGTAAGGGGCTTGAGGAGTTGAAGGCGGGGGGGGGGGGGGGGGGTGGGAGCATTTTCCCTGCCAGGCAGCCAGTGGGAAACGAGGAGCCTGGGGTGGCTCTTTAAGCCTAGTGGTCAGACACCCGCAGTACGCTGTACTGCAGAGGCCCAGGGTCTGAGCTCTGATGGCGCATATGGTTGGGGGCCTGGGCCAGGTCTAAAGGTTTATTTTGAAATGACAGAGCCCTCACCCACGCGGACAGGCCCTGGGTCTACACTCAAACCTGCACGTTTAGATGAGCAGGCTTCTGTCAGGGTCTCCTGTCATTCATAACTCCCCTCACAAAGCCCCACCAGGCTCGGGGTAAAAGGTGGGGGCAGGAATGGGGAAACCCCAGGAGCCTTCTCTCCCCCCGGCAGGCCAACTGCATCGACTCCACCCGCCTCGGCCGAGGCCGTGTTCGCGTCCCGAAGTGAAGAAGATGCAGCAGGAGAACATGAAGCCCCAGGAGCAGCTGACCCTCGAGCCCTATGAGAGAGACCCACGCCCGGTGGTGGGTGGGCGTGTACAGGTGAGGGAGACCCCCGCCCTGGTGGTGGGCGTGCACAGGTGTGAGGGAGACCCCGCCCTGGTGTGGGCGTGGACAGGTGAGCTCAGCACCGGGGAGCCCCACGCTGGGACCGGCCTAACCCCGCCCCCGTTTCCTCTGCTGCAGGCCCGCCCCCCAAGGTGAAGAACTGAAGCTGGATGTGTCCGACTGTGTGTTGTTTTTTTTCTATTAAAATGACTGAACCGTGGCCCCCCCCGTCTGCTGCTGACTACTCCCCTGGCCCCCCGGTCGGCTGCCCTGGGCGGGAACGGCTGGGGAAGGGGCAGAGCGCCCGCCGGGCACACTGGCGCATGCTCCGCTCCGCGCCCGTGGCCGGCCCCAGCCCTGACCCGGATTTCGCCGCTGGGGCGGGGGCCGCGCGGCTCACTGCGCATGCTTGCCGGTGGCAAGGAGCACTTTGTGCGCAAGCGCAGGCAGTTACCCCGGAGTCACGTGAGGCGCGGGCGGGAGTGTGGGCGGAGCCCGGGGCGGTGGGTGGGGGGGGCGGTTTGTTGTGTCGCCCATTTTGCTGGTTGCATTACTGGGGTAATCGGGGGGCCTGGCTGGCCGGCGTCTGCAGGAGACCCTCAGCGAGCTGGCACGTGTGAGCTCGGGCTGTCCGAGCGGTTTGAGTCCCCTTGCCTGCCGCCCTCAGGTAACTACGTGGCGGCGAGAGGCGGGGCGGCACCGGCAGGCGGGGGAGGGAGGCTGAATGGGATC